>NC_056735.1:1465180456-1465555456 GCF_019279795.1 Protopterus annectens
ACAGAATGGAAATATTCCCTTTTCCTCACTGTAGTGCAGTCTCAGAGTTGGTATATTTTAATAGCAGTGGTGTAGGGGGGTGCAGACCCCCACGTGGGGGGTGCAGGGGGCACACCCCCCCTGCATAAATGTGTTTTAAGTTGTTTTCGTTTTTTTTTGAATGTTCAAAGATTCAAAACTTCGATCATATATATATATATATATATATATATATATATACACACACACACACACACACACACACACACACACACACACACACACACACACACACACACACACATAATACAGGTCAGGCATATTTTCATCAACCAGAGGAGAAGTTGCGGATACTAATTAATAAAAAGTTGAAAGATTTTATCTGGGAGGGGAAGAGGGCAAGAGTCAAAAGAAGTCAATTGATACTTCCAATAGAACAAGGTGGTTTGGAATTACCTGATTTAAATGGATATTTCAGAGCAACACAGTTAAGGCTCTTATACATTGCACAAACAGAATTCAAAGTGGAAAGGGTTGATGATGAGATGGAGGAACCTCAAGAAACAAGAAGAAATTGGGATTTTGGGTGCAGATCCTTAAGGAGAACAACAACAATTATACAGAATATTATATTCATAACATGGCAAAAAGTATTGTAATAATTAAGCGAGCACATAAATAGGAAAAGGAGATCTTGATGGTAGAGATGACTGCAATTAGGAGTGCAGAAATAGGCAAGAGGTGCTGGAATTTACTCTCGAAAACTGGCAGAGGAACTAAAGTATTAGGAACAAATAATCAGAGAATGAAAGGTAGTAGAAAAGGAAGAGGGGAAAGAATACATTTGGACTGGAGGCTAGAGATTACCTTCCCTCATGGATTGATATCAGAATACATGCAAAAAGAAAGAAATGGGGGATCCTAAATCAAAGACCAGCATGGGTAGAGTTTTTAGTTGAATCTAGGACATAAGTTGCCATTACAAAAAGGGATAATTAGTAGGACATATAAAATATTGCACGATAACTATAGAAATCAATCAGAAGAGGATAGAAAGGATTGGGAAGAGAGATAGGATAAGCAATTCACAAAGGAACAATGAGAGGCATTTGTATGGCTCCCAAATATACAATAAAGTCTAGAAATAGGATTTTTTGTTTGGAAGTATTTGTATAGGTATGTTTTATACCACAAACAGACTCCAAAGATTTTTTCCCTGAGTACATTGCAAATGTTGGAAATATGCTGGAGAAGAAAGAGGTAATCAGGAACATGTTTCTTGGGAGTGAATAAGTTGGTAGACTTTATAAAAACTCCCTGCAGACTACTCTGTCAGAAATACTAGGTGAGCAAATTGGTGTAACTAAGGAAATTATCTTTTTGAGCTGTGATACAGGATCTGAATTGCCTAGACATAGTAAAACCTTCCTTAGTTTAATTCTGGTGGCTGCCAAAAAAAAAGTTACTATAAAATGGAAATCAAAGTCTTAACCAATTGTATTAGAAGTAGTGGATATAGGACCAGAGCTAAAGAAATGGAAGTAGGATCTTTAGAAAACGGTAGGAGCAAAATACATCGATAAAATGGTATTTGTTGGATGAATGCATGCAGAATAATGTTTTGGAGGAGGAATGAGATTTAAGAGATGGCAGGAATTGGATGAGCTATGTATTGTTCAATAGACAATGACTGTATGGAAGATTATATGTTATGTATAATGTTTGCAACTGAAAACAGGCCAATATAGTCTGTTTTCATTTGCATACATGTATGTTTGTCTATGTCATAAGTGATGTCAGTAAAGGATATAAATATATGTTTGTCTGTCTCATAAGTGATAATTCAATAAAGGTGTTTTTATTTAAAAGAAAAAATACAGTAAGTACAGTATTAGATGGATGCCCACTATGGGATCAGAATACATCTACTAGCAGTTAGTTAAAGTGCATGGGATTAGAAGTTCATGTATGTCACAAAATAAAAATAGTCTCCTATGAATCCAAAACAAAGGCAGAATCTGAAAGAAACATATTTCAGCCTAGGTAAATGATATATATCTTGAAAAGCATATGCTTTTAAATGTCCAGTAAATAATTAATATATTTCCAAGTGCTTTGAGGAGTACAAGACCTAGGTGGAAAGTAGTGAAGTTATGCAGAATGGTGATCATCTTATATTTTTTGCTGTGCAGATTCATATCAGACTACAAAAGATATGTACTGCTTAATGAACACGTATGATTTGACTGTTCCTCCTTCAGTCACACATTGATGGCTATAAGCGTGTTGATCCTCTTTAGTCTCCCTCAAAGTAAGACATACTCCCTACTTTTCTCACTTGCTTAGAGAAAAACAGATCTTGTACTCTCTTTCCTCACTTATCTAGAGGAAAATAGTTTTTTATTCAGACATGTCCAAGGGCCAACTCCCAGTGTTCTCTCCTGTCTATCTGATGAATCTGGGCATCTTGAGGCAATGTAGAAATTGCCTCATGTACACAGACAAACCTCTCCTCCTACCATCCAACACTACAACCTGTGAGAGATGCACTTATCTAGCCAAACTGGAGTTAAAGCTCTCTCCAACCAAGGCTGAACTTGACAGTCATGAGGAGAAGGTAAACATTTGCACCACACCACACTCATCACATAGTCTCACTAAATCTATACCACCAAAATCCACACATAATAACACAAAAACATTCGTGGAGGCTCTCAATAATAATCTGTCTAAGAAACAGAGACCTCCAAAGAAGAAACACAAGCAACCTCCATCCCCCAACACAATCAAAATGACACATAGACCATAGACTCAGTGTGCCACTCAGCCACAGCCAATAAGGCAAAACAACGTACCCAACACACTAGTCATAGTTGGCTCTATAGTCAGGCACACTGATGTCCCACTCACCAGGCTAAACAAGGAGAAGGTTACTGTCAGCTGCCTGTCAGGTGCCAGGATCCGCCACATAACCCACACACTCAGGTCACTCCACAACAAGTACAAATATGGCTCTGTCATTGTCCATGTTGGTGTGAATGGCCTGAGACGCACCTCCCTGGACTACATGAAAAGAGACATGGAAGAGCTCTCCGATCTTGTAGCCCAGGCAGGTATGACCCTAGCCCTGAGTAGCATTCTGCCATCACCTCGAATTATACTGCAATACAAGGACAAAATGATTGACTTCAACAATTGGCTAAGCTTCTGGTGTCATTCTAAGGGGATCCAGTATCTGTCTGCTTGGAATGACATGGTCGACAGACCACAATGCTTTGCCACAGATGGCCTGCACCTGTCGCCCCTGGGATTCTGGATACTGGCTAATGCTGCCCTTATAGTGCCTTTTTTAGGCAGGGTTCAAATAACAAATTCACCACCATAACAAGAACAGGCAAGCAAAAACTGAGGGTAATGCTATTCAATGCTAGAAGTCTAAATCTCAAAATGCACTCACTCGAGGCACTACTTAAAATGGAGAACATCAATATCTGTGCAGTGACTGAGACCTGGTTCAAGGCTCCAGAGTGCACCCCTGCACTACCAGACTATAACTCATACCACACCTTTTGGCCATGTAACCTGGACCGAAACACCAAAGGCGGAGGTGTCTCCATATTCATTAAGGATATCCACACCTCCAGGCTAGTTGCTCAGCATAATGCATCCAAGGTTATCCAAGTGCAACTAACTCTGGGCAAAACTGCAATCCAAATTGTAGCTTGCTACAGATCCCCCACCATGCCCCAGGATTCCCACTCCTCTTTTCTTGATGTACTGGAAAATATTAGGGTTCAACCAAACACCCAAATAATGGGTGACTTCAACTACCCCACCATTAACTGGGAAAACTACTTGTGTACCAACTCCTTAGCTCAATGCTTTCTGGAATTCATAAACTCCAATGCCCTGGATCAACTTATCCACACACCCACCAGGGGCAACAATATCCTAGATCTAGTCATTACCAACATGAGTGACCAGTGTTCCACACCTGAAGTCAACTCCTCATTGTTCGGATCCGACTATAAGGTAATCACCCTTGATATCCACATCCCGCCCCCACCCCCCATTAAGGAAACCATGGTAAAACATTTCTCCAGAGCCAACTTCATGCTTCTTAAGACAGAAGTGGTGAACGTCATGACACCCATGCAATGGACAGTACAGTTACAACTGCTGAATCCTACACAAATGCACTATATAAGCACTTACATGAGTGCATGGATCGTGCTATCCCAAACAGAACCAAGACGCTATCCTCCAAAAAAAGGAAGCCGATCTGGTGGTCCCCTGCCATAAACAAACTCTACAACAGAAGGAAGAAACTGTTGCAAAAGAGAGTAAAATCCCATGAGAGGAGGAGCTCCCTGGTCAGCCTCAGTAAGAAGCTGAGATCCCTTATAAGATCCTCCAAAGCTAGCTATGAAAACAAAATTGCCACTAATTCCAAGGACAACCACAAAACATTCTATAGCTATGTCAAGAATCTCGATGGCAACACCCAGATCTGCTCTGAGTTACAGCACAAAGGCACAAAAATTACAGAACCAACTGATATTTCCAACATCCTGGAAGATAGGTTCAGTGCTAACTTTACCCACCCTCACCCCCTAAAGGGCCCATATCTGTACAGGAAGAATGCAGAGTCCCTGTAATGACAACTAGGCAGGTAAAAGCTGCACTCTAAAGCCAAAAACACAGCATCCATGGGGCCAGACAGCAACCCAGGCTGCGTTTTACATGAACTTCAGAACGAACTGGCTCCCCACTTAAGCGCCATGTTCAATAATAGCCTCGCATCGGGCTTTGCACCCACTGAATGGTGCACAGCAACAGTTATCCCACTCCACAAAGGGGGAGCCACCACTGATCCCCGGGAACTATTGACCTATTAGCCTGACGAGCCTGGTCTGCAAGGCAATGGAACATATCATCATGGAACTCATAAACAAAGACATTGGTAACCTCCAAACTCTGTATCCCACCCAGTTCAGGTTTGTGAAAGGCAGATCATGTCTCCTGAACCTGATCGACTTCTTTGAGGCAGTCACCAAAGCCATAGATGAGGGTAAGGTGGTTCACACAGCCTATCTTGACCTCGCCAAGGTTTTCAACACCATCCCCTATTCTGGAATTATAGCTAAACTCGCTAAACTAGGTATAAATCCCTATGTCACAAGATGGGTTGCCAACTGCCTCACTGACAGAACCCACACTGTAAAAGTTGCAGACTCCAAATCTGACCTCAAAGCAGTGACAAGTGGAGTACCACTGGGTTCTGTCCTGGGACCTCTCCTGTTTGGTATCTACTTCTCTGACATACAGGCTAACACAGAAGGCCTCTGGCTAACCAAGTTCGCAGATGACTGCAAACTAGGAGCCATAGTCAAGTCCCCAAATGATGTGGACATCCTACAGAAGGGCCTCGCTGAGACAGATGCCTGGTGTCAGAGCCTTGGCCTCAAGCTCAATGCCAAAAAGTGCAGTGTCATCCCATTTGGTAAAACTCTGTACCCATGAATTACCACATAGACAGCAATCTACTTAACATGGAATGCGTGATAAGAGACCTTGGGACCCAGGTGGACAGTAGTCTCTCCTTTGATAGTCACATCGCCACAGTAGTCAGGAAGTCCTTCTGCGTGGCACACCTCATCATAAAAGGGTTCTCATGCAGGAAAAAAGAGGTCATTGTTCCCCTCTACTTGACACTCATTAGACCCATTATAGAGTACAATGCCCCTTTTGGAATGTACCTCACAAGACATCTGCAGCAGCTGGAAAGGCCACAGAAGTACCTCACAAAGAGGATTACTGGCCTCAAACAAATGCCCTGCACTGACCACCTCAAAAAACTCCAGCTTTACTCCATAGCATATTGCCTACTCCAAGGTGATCTCTGCCTAACATATAAAGCTATGCCAAACCCAGAGCTGTTGGACATACTACACCTAATGAAATCCCAATCCCTCCGAGCTACACGCTCTAGGGACCTAAACCTTGTCACCACAATAAACAGGACATGCTGGAGGGATAAATTCCTGTCCCAGAGAATTCCCATACTCTGGAACAAGCTACCCATCTATGTCAAGCAAAGTTCTTCATCAGCACTCTTCAAGAAAAATCTTAATGAGTGGATGGGAAATAGGAAATACACCCCGGGGATCACTTCTGTGTCTCTGCTTGACAGTGGCACAGGAAAATAACTTTTTTGGGTGGCGTAAGCCAGGGAACCTTGTTGGCTAGGCTTACGTAGGCCCTTGGGACGATAGCCTAGTACCTACCTATGAACCTATGAACATTTCCATGTAATAAACAGCATGGCTCCCATATGAAAAAGTATGGCAGAACTACAAATCTGTGCAGATCACCTCCAAAACTGATGACCTAATTACCAAAAAAGACCACTTACAGATAGTTTATCATTTGGGGTGTGACCAGATTAATTCAGAAAGGCATGTAATATATTCAAATATGTTATGTAAAGTGGAAAAATACTACCTTGAGCACCAGTGCCTATACCTCAATAACCCCCAAAAGTTCCAAACAGTGTCAACTAGCTACTTCAACCTGGTCATAACTCAGTATCATTTCCTTTCTTCCACCTCAGTTGAAGTGGCTGATTAACTCATACTGCACTACTATAATCATTAAAAAGGAAGCTCACTTCAGGATCCCAGCCATCTATCTCATGTGATCCTATTAGCCACGGCTGCCCACATTTTACTATTCCCTTATTCTTCATAAGTAGAGTGTCCAAACATTTACATAACTTAAACCATGGCACCCAACATGGATAATCTGTCACCAGAATTCCTGAAAATTACAGCTAGATCAATTGCTTATCTATTTTTTCATCTTATCAACCCCTCTGCTGAAGAATGTTATGTCATTGTGATCTGGAAGAAGGCACTCACTATGTCCTTTCTGTCTCTCTGAGCAGCTACCAGCCATAGCATTTCTGTTTTCACTCTCACCATGTCTATAAAATGTATGCACCTCAACTAATGCAACAGACAACCAGCTCATGTTTGATTTTAAGATTTCTGTGTGGATTCAGGCCAAAGCATGGTATACGTCTGCCCTTTTTTACATATTGGTGATTATATCTTCAATTAACTAAACTGTTGTAAGTTGTTAGATGCTTTTTCCGTAGACTTTTTAAATGCTCTTGACACTGTATACAAGTTCAAGTTTGTTAAGGCACTAGAAATCCATCATTTCACCTCCATTTGTATGAAACAATTTTTTAGCTCTTATAACACAGAGGACAAACATTGAGACAAAGTACAGCTATCTACAAATTCCTTTTCGTGAACATTGAGCACCTCGAGACTCTATATTAGGTTCACTTCTGTTTACAATAATTGTAAATGACATGATTAATCATTGTGGAGATTCAATAGTTATTCAATATGCATATACCTCTACTATTGTATTAGCTGGCCATACACGTCACACTATCAATTCAGGTTTTGTAATCTGGCTTTCAATGTAGTTTTTGCCTAATGCAATAGGATGCATTATAATGACACCAAAATGAAGCTGATGCAATTCTACTCCAGTAATATCTACTCCACTGCTACCTGTTCTTTGTATCACACCTCTTACTCTAGCATACATTCAAAAGTTTCAGAAAGTTCTTTGCTATGATCCCTAATGCTCACCTTCATAATTTAACTCTGTGATCAAACTTTATAAAATAAATCTTATAAAGTGATGTTCCTGTGCTGTATAGTCTAACCATTTTCTACTCTGTGAATGTCTGGTCATGGGCATGTAGGTAAATCAATAAACAAGCTATTGAGCGGTGGCTTAAAAAACATATATTGTATTGTAATTGGCATGGCTGAAAAGACTTGCCTGTCTGTCATTTCCTTAGGTAGACCCCACACTCCAAATTACAGTTCATATGTTCATGTTTGAATGCCTAAACCTTTGGTTAGGTCCTGAATTTTATTTTCCTGCAAACATAAATGCACTGCACACTAAAGCAATGCCATATCTAAAGACAGAATGCTCCAGCTGCACATGGTAAACACGTTTTTCTGCCATAGAAGGAATCTGAAGAATCTTTTGTATTCATTTTTTTCTCTTTTAATGCCTACTTTATAAACCCACATCTATGAAACTTCAAAGCCTGGCCAAAATATCTGCTGCCCCCTCCAATGAATAAGACTGCACCACACTGACAATATTCTATTGGTCATCTGTCCATCTTCATTTTATCTTTTCTACTACTATACCTTCTACATCATCTTAAAACTGCTTAGCTGCAGCCACTGCCCCACACTTTCCCAATTCCTTGCCAGTTCTAAACAAACGGACTCCTTACCTTTCTCTCAGTCATAAGAAAACTCATTTTTATACCATTATTTTAAATAATGCCTTTAGTTCTTTTGGACCTAAACTGTGGAATTCTGCCCTTCCTTCTGTGTCAACATTACCATAATTTTCTTCTGGATTTTTGAGTGTTTTTCCCTGCCAGGTTCTAATACCACAGTAACATAAGTAACAATATAACAATGTCATAGTCCATGTAGATGTAAATGCCCTGAGACATGCCTCCCTAAACTATATGAAGAGAGACATGATAGAGCTCTTGAACTAATCATCTCAGATGGGTATGAGCCTAACAATGAACAACAATCTTGCTTCTCCAAAGATGATGCCACATTACCAACAGAAGCTAATTGACTTTAGTAATAGGCTTAGTTTTTGATGTCACTTCAAGGGGGTACAATATTGTCTGCCTGGGAGAATATGGTAGGCAGACCCGTTGCTTTGCCAGGGATGGTCTGCACCTGTCCCCCCTAGGTTTTCAAATGCTGGCTAAAACCATGCCCACCCTCATATTACCTTTTTTAGGCAATGCCAGTCTGCTAAATCTACCAGCACAGCTAAACCAACTCACAATAATCAAAAGGTGTTGATACTCAATGCTAGGAGTCCAAACAGGAAATTCCATGCTTATAAGCTCTCCTCATCTTTGGAAATGTAGACATCTGTGAAGTTACCAATACTTGATTCAAAGCCACAGACAGTACCCCAGCAATGCAAGGCTATAATGATTTCCATACCTTTAAACCAGCTACTGCACATGTAAGGTCTAAAGGTGGAGGAGTCTAAATTTACATCATATACAAGCATACCTCAAGGCTGGTCAAGCAGTATGACACACTTGAGATTCTCCACATCTTATGTACCATAGGTAAAGTACAATGCCATATCCTTGCAGTTTATAGATCCCTTCCATGACACAGGAAGCCCATACAACGTACTTTAACAAACCAGAGACACTTCCCATTCAACCCAACACAATATTCATGGGTGACTTTAACTATCCAAGCATTAACTGGAAATCATACACAGCCTCAAACATGCAGGCAAATTGATTCCAGAACTTTGTTAACAGAAACACCCTGGAACAGCTAGTCTGCACGCCCACCAAAAGCACCTGGATTGATGCAGTCCTCTCAGTGTAAAGTCCTCATTGGTAAGGTGAGACCACAAAGCTTTCTCAGTTGAAACAAATATTAAGCCTGGGACCTCAGCTAACCCTGAAACCTTTTTAAAAATATTTCAAGGCTAACCATCTCTAACTAAGTGACACTCTAGCAAAATTCCAAGCCTCCCACACCATGAGAACATAGCTGTCAATGCAGAATTGTTCACAGAAACACTGTTGAGTCATGTAAATAGCTGCATAGAGACAGCTGTACCTACCCAAATAAGCAAAGAACAACATCCAAAAACAAGCCATCCTGGGGGAATCCCAATATAAAGAAAATCATGTTCACAAACAGGAATGGCATTGCCCAGCAAGATGAAAGCTCCTTCGTCAATCTGAACAAGAAACTTAGCACTCTAAAGCCAAATTTGAGATAAAAATAACCTCCCAAGCTAAGAACAACTAAAGCCAAATTTTAGATAAAAATAACTTCCCAAGCTAAGAACAACCATAAGGCTTTCCTTAACTATGTCCACATCCTTAAAGGCAACATCCAATAATGTGCTGAACTAATGGTGAATAGAAGCACATATACAGAGCCAGAGGATATAACAAATCTGCTGATAATAAATTCAGTTAATGTTTTGCTTTCCTGTCATCACCAGTCATCTCCCAGAGAATAACCTCTACCATGTATCCACCAACTATCACTAGGAGACAGGTCCTCACTGCGCTGTCTAAGGCCAAGTACACTGCTTTGATGGGACCTGATATTGTCTAAGGATGTCTCCTGAACAGCATGAAATATGACCTGTCAGGCCAGGTATAATCTCTAGTTAACCATAGTCTGCAGACAGGCTTCATGTCAAACAAATGGAAGACTGCAATGGGTATAACTTTAAAGGGGTTGGAGGGGGGGGGCTTCCACAGACCTGAGGAACTACAGAACCCATAATTCTAATTAGTCTCATATGCAAGGCCATGCAAAGAATTATCATGGATGTGATAAACAATGACATAGGAAACTTACAGACACTGGACCCTACCCAGTTCGTTTTTGTTAAATGCAGGTCATGAATGCTTAATCTGGTGAACTTCTTTCAGAAGGTCACTTAAGATATGGAAGATGGCAAAACACTGCACACTGCCTGCCTCAACCTGACCAAAGTTTTTGACACAGTACCTCACCCAGGCATTGTAGATAAACTTACAAAATTAGGTATAAACCCAATGGATAGCAGCCAGCTCACTGATAGGACACAAGAAGTTAAGGTAGAGGAATCCACTTCCAGAAAGTGGCCAGTCACTATCATAGTTCCAGAAGGATCAGTGCTGGGGCCTCTCCTTTTTGACATCTACTTCTCTAAAGTCAAGACAAATGTCAATGGCCTCTGGCTGACCAGGTGTGCAGACTGCAAACTAGGCATGATCATTGAATCCTCCAGAGACACAAGCCACAGATACCCTTCAAAAGGGTCTGATGTAGATGAACAACTAGTACCACAGTCATGGTCTAAAACTCAGTGTGAAAAAATGCATAATACTATATTTTGGACAGGCAACCACCCCTGGAAATTATCACATAGATAATACATCCCTAGAAGTCAAAATAGTGATCAGGTATCTGGGAATGCATGTTGACAGTAACCTGATCTTTGACCACAATGTGTCGACTGTTGTGTGAAAATCATTCTACATTGCACAACTTATAAGTAAGGGCATGGCATCCAGGACCAATGGGTTCACTGACCCACTATATTCAGCTCTCATCAGACCAGTCAGCAAGTACAATGCACCCTTTAGCATGCACTTGACCAGGCACTTGGAAAAGCTTGAGAGATCACAAAGGTTAATCACAAAAAGAATACAGGGAATAAACAATTCCTAAGTGGACCATCTCAAAGCCTGATCTCTGTACTTGGTCTCTTACAGAGTGCTGTGCAGTAATCTGCATTCTTTAGTATGCCATCTTTCAGATGAAACATTAAAGCAAGATCCTGTCTGCCTCAGTGGGTGGTAGTTCAGGAGGATATAAAAGATTCCATGGCACTAATAAAAAGAATGGGGGAGTTTCCCAGTGCCCAGGCCAAATTTCCCCTAGTCAGTATGAATATCACCTCAGGTCTTCACTGAAAGGAGGCCTATGGCCTAATGGGACTAACCCAGTCATAAAGAATGCATAAAATAATTAAACAAATAAATAAACATAATTCTGCACAAATATATAGCTTCATTTCTTGAAGAACTTCTTTAAGTTTAGGAATGCCATAGAGGGAGAATATATAAGAAGGCAACTCAGAGCTTAGCTGGGCTACCAATCAGAATTTCACTGAGAATGCAATCACACCTTCAATGTTTATTGCATAGCTGACAGGCTTTAAGGTTTTTCCAGAGAAATAAGATGTCCACAATTTTTTTTGTTTGTTTGTTTTTTGTTTGTTTGTTTCTCAGCCTGCTCCTTTCGAAGATAACAAAGCTGTCAAAAACTATAATAACAATAGCTAGCTGGTGGCATAAAGGAGTAAAGCTCTGATTATGACCCAGTTGACCAAAGACTGCTTAGCATCTTTTGTGTCTGACAAAGCTGGTGGAGATGTTGTGTGCAGCTCTAATAGGGTGAGGAACAATGTCATGGGAGGATCATACATTAGGCCCTGCAGGAGGCCTGGATTTGGAATGATCATCAGGATGGGTATCCATGATGGTGGAGAAGTGTAGTTACCTTACAACCCAGGGTGAACTTACCTTCCAAAGTCATTCCTCATTAACTGCCCAGGCCAAAAAGGTGACATCAGCATGCTAGGGTAGGGCCTTGTGTACATGACCTTTCCTTTCTGCCTCCCAACTCTTTTCTTCATCTGCCTTCACTGTCTGCCTGTGACTGTTTCAGCTGGGAGTATTCTAGCTAGCCAAACTGGTCTCTCATTCCCCCTTCCCTTCCATCTAGTCAGACCCAACAAGAGAGGTAGTGCTAAGTGCAGGGATCAGAAGTGATTGTTGCTGAAGCATAGCAGTGGATAATCAGATGGAGAACATGCTCAGGATATATAAAATAAAAATTGGAGCTAGGCCTTCAGCAGCTTGCCCAGTTTGTCACTAATGACTGTGGCACTGACAGCTACATGAAATCATCATAAAAAGAGCCATTTAACTTTGGTGAGAAGTGAAGTTGTCCACAGTTAGATGACCTAAAAACAATCCTTCAACCATGCTCAACAATTACTATTCCATAGTATTAGTAGAAATTAAAGATGAGGTGGAATGTCAGAAAGGAACAGTATAGAAAGGAGAGGAATCTTTGATAGGAAAGAGGAGTAACATAAGTTCATTTAGATCTACTGTGGCATGGTATAGCAATGGACACCCCCACTTTTGATTTTGGACTCTCCCCATTTCTCTTTCACACTTTGTCCTTCTGTTTCTGCTTTCTATATCTGCTCAGCAACCACACACATACAGTACTTTCCACATTCTGCCAGAGATCGAGTATCAGGTTATAGCAAATCCCTTTGAAGTGGTAGTGTCTAGTAAGCTAGATAACAGAAGAGGGATGTAGGTCTGCAGAACCTCTGACTAGTAACAGTGGCAGATCCAGGAATTTGTCAGAGGAGGTGTATTCTGGAAAACAGATCAGTGGAAAGAGGGGGGTTGGAGAAAGTAAACCAATTAGATTGGGGTGATGTGGAAAGAAGACCACCTTGGGTTGCAATGATGGCAGATGTGCAACTACAGGAATATATATTCAGTTGCTTTTCATTACAGTATGGCTATGGAAGTGGAAGTATGGAACTCCTATCTGGCACACAGTAAATTTATATACATTACTAGTTGTTTCAAGGCATGTTTAGGGGAGATGCTTAGTCACTCATACCAAGTCGCAGTCTCTTTCCATACTGGCATGGCTTGCATATGTATTATTATAGCTTAGCACAAGTAGTCTCACCACAGGACCAGAGCGAATGCAAACATATTTTATAAGAAAATAATCTGTGAACTTCAGTTAACTGAAACCAACTCTGTAAGTTAAGGAACTGTGTGCTATGACAGCAAAAATCCCCAAAAGCAAATAGTTCAGTCATATGCAATGTATGAAAAAATACAACTACTATAGCATTTCACATACAAATTTAACTCGAAATCCACTTTAACGGCATGACCCAGATTTTTCATGTATCATCAAAGATTCCCTTTAATCTGGGCAAAAAGATTACTGAACACAAAAAGCTTTCCTCAACAGAACATTAAAAAATGTCTTCTTATAGTTCAGTTATTTTCTCAGATTTTAAGCTCAGTCCTGTTTCTATTATAAGCTTATCTCCACATACACACCCACGCATGTATGTATATGTATATGTGTATATATATATATATATATATATATATATATATATATATATATATATATATATATACATACATACATACATACACATATATACAAAACATGCTTTATAAAGTTAAAGGACTTTAAATAATTGAACAATAATCAGTGGCAATGTTAGATGGAAACATAAATTCAGGTTGAGTTGACAGAGCTAAGAATTGCATACAGCTAAAAGGAACCACTGCTATTTGTGCTTGGACAGCATTCAAACTTCAGGAATGGGACGGAGGGTTATTGCAGGACAATGAAGGCATGAAAAGTAAGGTCTGACTACATGCCAAGGATATGTGTTACTGGTGAAAATGGCCCTTGAGCAGATATGATGGAGACCCATGTGGCATTTGTGAATGTCTCTCTGTATGTATACATACATATATATATATATATATATATATATATATATATATATATATATATATATATATATATATATATATATATATATATATATATATATATATATATATATATACACATAAATAAAACGAAGATTCACACATACATGAATTTATAAACCAAAGAGAAATTTGAACCCTGCTGTCAGTACTACAGAGATAGCTTAACAGCAGTGATAAAGAAGTGTCAGGGATATGCCATACTTATGATGTATTTGTCCAAGGTTATAGAAGGAACCTTGGCCCTCAGAATGTGGGACAGGCTTGGTGAGGCAATAAAACTGAAATGGAACACATGATTCCCTTTGCCTCCTTAAGGAGATAGTCCACATGCTCCATGGTAACAAAGCTTCCCAAGCTCCAATAACAGTTGACATACAAGAATGATAACTTAACCATTCATGTAATTATAACAAAAGTGTTGCGTCTCTTCACTTCTCAAAATACTGTCTGAACATCTCTCTTTGTGCTGTAAGAAATGTCTTTAAGAACCTTATCCTCCTTTCTGTCTGTTAATTAAGGGAGTGTGTGTGATGAGGGGAGCAGATACCAAGACAGATGAAGAGTAACTAACTAAGATTAAGATGTGTAGCATGCAAAAGTGCCCTGAGTGGAGGAAAAAATAACAGTGATAAATGGAGTTATGTCAGGAAAGAATATAAACATGTAAAGAGTGAAAGATGGAATATGAGAGCAGACATTAAGATCTTTTGTATATTTGTTCTTTGTAAAATTTGAAAAAAATTCTGAGCTACCTGTTTATCTAGTCAGTTACTGAATGAGTTAAATTTTTGGTAGGTTGTCCCACTAAGCCTATGTTTCTTTCATAGGAGAGACACAAGATGTAACACTTGTACACACAAAACTATTAACACACCATAGTATTAATACACATTTAATATAGCATAGTATTAATACAAATTTAACATACCATAGTATTAATACACATGCAGACTAATATGCATCCTATCAGGGTCAGTCTTAGGAGAAACAGTACCCTCGGTGAAGGGTTCCATGGCCTAACCAACTTGCTCACTGCCCCCCTGCACACATTCCCCCATGCCCTCCAATTTGGATTAGCCAATCTGCCTATCAAATTTTTTGGGAGATAGGAAGAAACCACACAATCTGGGGAAAACTCATGCAAACACAAGAAAGACATGCAAATGCCATACATAAAGCTCTTCATCTGAGAATCAAACTGGAGAACTGCTTGCTATGAGGTGACTGTGCTAATCACTGTGCCATTGTACTGCATGCCTAACTACAGGCAAATTGGAGGAATGTCAATTCACCTATGTCATGTCTTTAGTGTGTTGGAGGAAACCAGAGAACATGTATATTTACACACAGAGACAGGGAGGACATGCAGACTCTACATAGAAGAAACCACAGCTGAGAGATCAACTAGAACCATGGGTTATGTGATGACAATGCCACAGTCCCAATAATCAGTTACGCACACATCCTGCTCCTGCCAGACCACTAAAGATAGCTGCTTATCATTTGAAATGCTGATGCTTGTGATGGAAAATGAAAGAAATTAGGCTAGCCTGTTACTCTTAAATAAGCTACAACCACACTGCACACACAAACATGCTATGTTGCAAAACTAGCTTTACACTAATTTCAGCAAATACATGCTGTGCAACACCGTGCTACTACAGATTAGTAACTACTGTTCAACAGTGAGTAAACAACAGTAAGGCAAGTCACTTAAATCCACAGATTTTCTCCATACTCATCAGTTACAGCCAATTTATTGACTGTGTACACCTCAGATATCTGAGTGTGGTAATCATAATAATAATAATACTAATAAGTATTATTATCATTATTATTATTATTATTATTATTATTATTATTATTATTATATACTGGTCACAATAAATTACTCTGTCTTATTTCATACAAATGCACACTAGACTTGCAAAGTTAGATTGGTGACTTTTTAAACTGAGCTAACAACAAGAGAGTCAGTTTCATCCACAGACAGTTCCCACTTCTCCCAAGTGACAATTTTAGCCACTTCTGTGCATGCTTCGGATGTCTGAGTGTGATTAAAATGATAGCCATGTAATGCACCTCAGCTTAGTTCCATAGAAACAGTAGACACATTAAAGTATTCCAGGTTGCTTCACACAAATTGCATTAATCCTGCAAAGCTAAAATAATAAGCAAACAACAACCATTAGCTATTTTTCTTCCACAAACAGCCCCATCAGTTATATCTAATTTGTCTGTGCACATTTATGAGGTCCAAATATCATAATATAAAATAAATAAAACAGTGTAAGAAACTTCTCTGTGTGGAAGACTTTCAGTCCATATATTTCTAGTTAATCACTGTATATTAATCAGATCAGACAATAGTAATATAAGTAGCGAACGTAAACTTGTCAAGTCAAAACAAGACAAAACAAAAAGTAATAATAGAAAATATATAATTGTACGGCATTGCTAAGTATTCAAAAGTAATCCAAGCAAGACAGGCAGTCTGTTTCCAGTCAAAAATCTGCACGGATTTTCGACTGGAAACAGACTGCCTGCCTTGCTTGGATTACTTTTGAATACTTATTAATGCTGTACAATTATATATTTCCTATTATTACTTTTTTTGTTTTGTTTTGACTTAAGATGAGTTTACGTTCGCTACTTGTACTGCTATTGTCTGATCTGATTAATATACAGTGATTAACTAAAAATATATGGACCGAAAATCTTCCACACAGAGAAGTTTCTTACACTGTTTTGTTTTTGGATCCACTACACTTTAGTGGGTTGTTTTGAGACTTCGGGGATACCACGGAGATTACTTGTAATATAAAATCAATAAATACATACATACATAAAAAAATCATTCTTTCAGCTTCCTAGTACAAAAATCTGGGACAAAGCTCCACAGACATTATGCATCAAAAGCCCAAAATTATGGACAGATTTTAAATACTGCTCTTATATACTTAGAAAATTAATAGAATAGCAGGCTTTACATAGCTTGCATCTTCTGAAGGATATAAAATCTGAAACTCAAATGTCTGCTATTATTTACTGATAGCAACCCTCAATGATTTACACCAAAGCTACATTTTTTGTGGAATAAACCAAAAATATGAGACAAACTTAGGGACATTTTGCAAGATTAGAGGCAGTCCACTGGTATTCCATCTGCCCAAGTCTGGTTAATACTGGGGTTTTAAAAAAATCAATAGAAAAAGAAAGAAAGAAAGAAAGAAAGAAAGAAAGAAAGAAAAATAACTTTCTGTCTATAATAATCTCCTATCTCCTACACAGCATGGATCTTTTCCACATCTTAATACTATCTCTGTCCTTCTGAACCTCACCAGCTCCATCAACTAAAGCAGAAATGAAGGCAACCTTGCATTTGCAGTATTCTTAGACCTATCAAAGGCCTTTGATATTGTATCCCACCAACTTCTGATGAACAAGCTCTCTTCATTAGGACCAGGGACACCAGCTCCTGGTTTAATGCAGACAACAGGCTGTGAAATGGCAAAGAGATATCTATTCCTTTTGGGTCTATATTATATATTCAAAGTTTCAATACTTCAAACCTCATATGTTCGATAACATATGAGCAAAGTTTGAAAGATCGAAAATATAATACTTTTTTTTTTAATTACCTCAATGCTCTAAGCAGGGGGTCAAGCCCCCCTGCACCTTCACATGGGAGGCTGTGCCCCCTCACCCCCCCTACTTAAATATATCAACTCCAATATCGCACTTTAGTGCAGGAAAGGGAAATTTTCCCGTTCTGCGTCGTACGGAGCAGTTGCTTTTCACCTTCAAACTTTTTAAAGTTAGATCATATGGTGTCAACCATATGACATTCGAAGTTTAAAACGTTTGAATAATTAATAGGGACCCTTCCTTTTTAACTGTGCCAGTAGGCATCCCCCAAGGGTCTAGTCTGGGCCCAATAATAGCATTTTTTAAAACAATCTTCATGCTGCAAGTACACATGCTACCGTCATCTAATACACAAATGACTCAACCCAAAACTGCTCTGCCAAAAATCTGGGAAAATTGCAACAAATAATCCAGGAATTCTAACTATCTATCAGACATTCACTCTATGACTCACAGCTGGAGCTAAACTCCCAAAAATCTAAACTAGTCTTATTCATCCCAAGTAATTCTCTCACCAGAAGAATCTTTTTGACACAACCTTTTCAGCTGTACCAAAACTGATCTAGTAACCCATACAAATCTTCTAGGGATCATTATTTATGAAAATATGAAATCTGACATTTGACTTTCATGTAAAATAAGCAGTACAAAAAAAAGCAAGCAAAAAAAGTGGTACCCTCTGTATGATAATGCCCTACCTTATTGATCACATTAGTAAAACCATTGCCAACACTTCTATATGGTCCTCCCATCTTTATAAATCTCCAAGCCACCCAATTCCACATTTTAAACAGTACTACAATGAAGTAGCAAAATTTGTTGCTAATACCCCATGCAGAACATTCTTAGCTTTTAGCAACCCCATTGAACTGAACTGCAACATACCCTTAACTTCTCCCATTTAGTCACTACACCCAACGTAATCTATTAATTGTCTTCCTAACTGTCGATCAAAGCATGTTACTTTGATCAAAAGTTAATCATACAGAGAGATGACAAGTCACATTGGTGACTGTCTGAAATCATGGAAGGGATAACAATAAAAAAGCTTAACTAAATAAGGCTGTGTCATTCAGCATGTGCAACTTTAGGGTTAAATATCTTTGTAGTAGCATTACCTCAGCCGCTGATCCTTAGTATAATGGTACAGCCGCTGCTCCTTAGTATAGTATTACCTATCAGTGCCAGGAGGGGCAGTACCACACTTTTGAGGCTAATATATATTTAATTTTTCTTAACAGTATTTTGAGTATGGTCTTGTTCCATAAAATATAGCAGCCAAGTGAAGACCTATGATCGCTGTATATAAGCCTAAACCTAGAAGCCAGTGTTAATAATGTACACTGTAATGTAGTTAATCTACTTTTTAGCTGTTGATTGCAAACACATATCTTACTCTACTCTACTGTTGTTGTTGAATATTTAAGACCTTTAGGCATGTCTGTAACATATACATTGCCAATAAGGTATTTCTGTACTGTAATAGCTTTACTTAGTTGTTGTTAATGTTTAACATACGTTTGACATACCTTATTACCTACTCATTTCTATAACATGCAAATTTTGCCTTCTAACAATTAACTAATAATTGTTGGTAATATTTTTGTTAGACTTGTACTTTTCTTTCTTAGTATAACCTTTTGTAAGCTTAAAGTATGTATCTTGTGTGGACCTTTTCTCCTCAGGCCTCTGCTATAAGGGGGACTATGGCCAGCTGGACTATCCTGGCAAAAAAAAACTATAATCAATAAAAAATAAATAAATGTCTTACACTGTGGTCATCCACAGACACTCATTTAATATCTTTATTGATGTGACACAAAATTCTTTGCGAGTTACAGAATCTGATACCTTTTCACTTTTGAAGCTATAATATCATTGAGTAGATGGGTCCTCATTTCCTACAGAGAATATGCACTTCCCATAATCACTGAAAACTTTCTCTCCAAAATCCACAGCACTTTAGCACTACTAAAAGTCTGCAGATTTCTACTTCAGTTATTTTGTGGGGAATACAAAGTGCCCATCTTACTCACAATCTATCAAGTTGCCCATTTGTGAATGTGCAAACCCTCCTTGATGGAGCATTAATTTACAAACTAATGAACATAGATAACTGACTGTTTCTTGCCCATAATTTATCTTTTCTTCACCTTACATTATATCTGTTCTCTTCTAACAACTTTCAGTATTTTAGCTTATATAATATTACTCTCTTCACTGTACTAGCAAAACTTTTTCCACTCTGTTCCAAAATTTTACAGTTTTGCTCTTTATATTGTCAGATATTTGCCCTTTTTAGCCTATTTCATTCAGGTTGAAAAATAATTTATTACAAAAAGATAAGATTAAATGTCCATAAAACTTACAATGTTAGTTAAGTAAGACATCTGAGTTATGAAGGTGACAATTTGAAATACATAGTATGGACACCGGATAGCCTAAAATGACATATACTTAGTCTGAGATTGCCATTTCATAGGTTCATAGGTAGGTACTAGGCTATCAGCCCTGGGGCCTATACAAGCCCAGCCAAAAAGGTACCCTGGCTTTTGCCACCCAAGAAAATTATTTTCCTGTGCCACTGTCAAGCAGAGCCACAGAGGTGATCCCGGGGTAAATTTCCTATTTCCCATCCAATCATCAAGATTTTTCTTGAAGAGTGCTAATGAGGGGCTTTGTTTGATATAGATAGGTAGTTTATTCCAGAGTATGGGAAGTCTCTGGGACAGGAATCTATCCCTCCGGCATGTTCTGTTTATTGTGGTGACAAGGTTTAGGTCCCTAGAGAGTGTAGCTCAGAGGGATTAGGATTTCTTTAAGTGGAGCATGTCCAACAGTTCTGGGTTTGACATAGCTTTGTATGTTAGGCAGAGATCACCTCTGAGTAGGCGATATGTGACGGAGTAAAGCTGGTGTTTTTGAGATGGTCTGCATAGGGCATCTGTTTGAGGCTGGTAATCCTCTTTGTGAGGTATTTCTGTGGCCTTTCCAGTTGTTGTAGATGTCTTGTGAGGTACATACCAAAAGGGGCATTGTACTCTATAATGGGTCTAATGAGTGATGGGTAGAGGGGAACGATGACCTCCTTTTTTCTGGATGAGAAACCTTTTGTGATGAGGTTGCCACATAGAAGGATTTCCTGACTACTGTGGCAATGTGATTATCAAAGGAGAGACTACTGTCCACCTGTGTCCCAAGGTCTCTTATCACACTTTCGGTGTTAAGTATACTACCACCTATGTTGTAGTTCATGGGTACAGAGTTTTCACCAAAGGTGATGTCAATGCTTTTTTTGGCATTGAGCTTGAGGCCATGGCTTTGACACCAGGCATCTGTTTCAGTGACGCCCTTTTGCAGGATGTCCACATCGTTAGGAGTTTCGATTATGGCTCCTACTTTGCAGTCATCTGCGAACTTCGTTAGCCAAAGACCTTCTGTGTTAGCCTGTACTTCAGAGAAGTAGATACCAAACAGGAGAGGACCCAGGACTTAACCCTGTGGTACTCCACTTGTCACTGGTCTGAAGTCGGATTTGGAGTCTGCTACTTTCACAGTGTGGGTTCTGTCAGTGAGCCAGTTGGTCACCCATCTTGTGACGGGGATTTATGCCTAGTTTAGTGAGTTTATCTATAATTCCAGAGTGGGGGATGGTATTGAAAGCCTTGGCAAGATCTAGATAGGCTGTGTGAACCACCTTACCCTTGTCAACGGCTTTGGTGACTGCTTCAAAGAAGTCTATCAGGTTTAGGAGACATGATCTGCTTTTACAAACCCGAACTGGGTGGGGTCCAGAGTTTGGAGATTACCAATGTCTTTGTTTCTAAGTTCCATGATAATATGTTCCATGGCCTTGCAGACCAGGCTCATCAGGCTAATGGGGTATTAGTTCTCGGGGTCCGTGGTGGCTCCCCCTTGTGGAGTGGGCCATTCAGTAGACACAAAGCCTGAGGTGAGGCTATGATTTAGCATGGTACTTAGGTGGGGTGCCATTTCGTTCTGTAGTTTGTGTAGAACGCAGCCAG
The DNA here is from genome assembly GCF_019279795.1 of Protopterus annectens. NCBI lineage: Eukaryota > Metazoa > Chordata > Ceratodontiformes > Protopteridae > Protopterus > Protopterus annectens. The sequence continues at coordinate 1,465,202,345 of NC_056735.1, forward strand.
GGATGTTGTCTGGTCCCATGGATGCTGTGTTCTTGGCTTTGGATAGTGTGTTTTTTACCTGTGCAGCTGTGATTACAGGAACTTTGCATTCTTCCGGTATAGAGATGGGCTCTTTAGGGGCTGAGAGGGGGATAAAGTTAGCAGTGAACCTATCTGCCAGGATGTTGGCAATATCAGTTGGGTCTGTATATTTAGTGCCATTGTGCTGTAACTCAGAGCAGATCTGAGTATTGCCACTGAGATTTTTGACATAGCTATAGAATGCTTTGTGGTTGTCTTTAGAATCAGTGGCGAATTTGTTTTCGTAACTAGCTTTGGAGGATTTTATCAGGGATCATAGCTTCTTACTGAGGCTGACCAGGGAGCTCCTTCACTCATGGGATTTTACTCTCTTTTGTAACAGTTTCTTCCTTCTGTTGTACAGTTTGTTTATGGCAGGGGGCCACCAGATTAGCTTCCTTTTTTTGGAGGATAGTGTCTTGGTACTGTTTGGGATAGCACGATCCATGCACTCATGTAAGTGCTTATAAAGTGCAACTGTGTAGGATTCAATAGTCATAACTGTATTGTCCATCTGCATCTCTCATTATTCCCATTTTCCTGAGTTATGGCCATCTTGGAATTGGTGTGTGTAGATATATATATATATATATATATATATATATATATATATATATATATATATATATATATATATATATGTGTGTGTGTGTTTGTGTGTGTGTGTGTGTGTGTGTGTGTGTGTGTGTGTGTGTGTGTGTGTGTGTGTAAACATTAGTAGGTGAAGGAGGCTTTCCCCTGCAAAAAAAGAAAACAAAAACAAGTTTAAATAAGAAGAATGTTTGATATCCACTTTTCTCCATGGAGAAAAGGAAAAACATCACATATAGTGAATCAGTGCTGGTGCACATACATAAACATCTACAAATCTGAGGGTATAACAATATAGTGGGCATTGCCAATCTACACTAACTCTTCTAAATTACACCCAAACAGCAGCCATGATCAAAAATGACATCAGAGATACTATCAAGGCAAGTAGAGGATGTAAATCATCACTTCAGTTGTAGCAGTTAGGGCTGCTAATGAGTTTGAGGAGACTGCTGTTTATACATACGGTAAATGTGGCAGAGGTTAAACCAACTCTGTGATGCACAGGGAAGGAGCCATGACTGTGACACTAGTGACCTAGGTTTAGGTAGTAAGCCTTGTCCTAACAGAAGCCAGGCAGACGATATAGGAATACCTAGTCAATGGAGGCCATTTTTGAGAGGGAGACACTAGTGACCCAGATTTAGGTAGTAAGCCTTGTCCTAACAGAAGCCAGGCAGACGATATAGGAATACCTAGTCAATGGAGGCCATTTTTGAGAGGGAGAGGGGACATTGTATGAGAAGTGACCCCTGGCGGTGGCCAGGAGTACAGATCCTGGAAATACTGTGGGCCTGTTTCAAATGTACAACATCAGACAGCAAGCATGTGCAAATTGATGCATAGTGTGCATATATAAAGAATAATATAGTACACATTGAATGATGTAACCCAAACCTATCAGGGGGGGAGACATTAAGCACAAGAAGAAAATTTTTCATCAGTCATTCATTGTGTCTAGCCAACACCCAGCTTTTTCCTTCCATTACTTGAGGTATGACGTAAGTTAGAATGAGCCAAACAAGTTGTTTACTGGGTTAGCTGGTTGACACAGATAGGAGTTAAAAAGCAAGGAAGCTTGTCAACTTGTCTACCACTGTGATTACCAAAAGATGATGATAGTGATATGGAAGACTGTGCTGTTTAGCAAGGAGGTCCTCACCTGAAATGTGCCAAGCCTTAATTCTGTGAAAATCAACTGCTAGAATAGATGAAGACAATCTCTCTTATTGTTGAGGATGAAGCCAAAATGATTAATTTGGGTGATAACCTCTGTGATGGGTCCCTACTCCAGGCCAACAATCAAGGAGACTCAATCCTCACCACTGACTGGTGAGGGATGGTCACTAAGAGCAAAGATGGAGTCACACAGTATTTTCAGATGCAGTGTCCTGCATCAAACACAATTTCCCTTAATAGCACACAGAGAGCAGGATCCAGACCTGGGGCTGGACTTTCATTCTCTCTCCAGACCCACACAAAATTCCACACTGACCACTTTGGAGCTCTGTGTCCCTGTTCCCAGTAGCTGACACACACACACACACACACACACACACACACACACACACACACACACACACACACACACACACACTTAGATATTTGAGTTTCTCGCACATACACACCTGAGAAAACCTGGCATAGAGTTACTAGCTGTGTCCCTTTCTGCCCAGACTCTGAGGTAATCATGCTGTCACCAGTCAGCTACCCTAAGACTTTTACAAAGCGTACCAAATTATACATTGTAAAATTAATATTAATACAAATGGTAGGGTGTGACCAAAGCAGCAAAGTTTTCAGGAGCGATCACAGTGTCACTAAAACAAGCATAAGTACTCTCAAGATGTTAAAAGTGTTCTCTAAAGAGTGTTCTCTAAAGGACCATCCACAATGAAAGGTATTAAATATTTAATGATCATAAAGGTGGTGCCTCAAAGGATCCTGGAAACTATCGCCCCATAAGTCTGACTAGCTTGGTCTGCAAAGCTATGGAAAGGATCATCATGGACCTCATAAATAAAGATATTGGGGACCTACAGACACTGGATCCTACCCAGTTCGGCTTTGTTAAGGGCAGATCCTGCCTCTTAAACCTGGTTGATTTCTTTGAATCAGTCACCAAGGCCATTGACGAGGGGAAGGTGGTCCACACAGCCTACCTGGACCTCGCAAAAGCCTTTGATACAATACCCCACTCGGGCATTATAGATAAGCTCACCAGCTTAAATATAAACCCCTATGTCACTAGATGGATTGCAAACTGGCTCAAGGACAGAACCCACATGGTTAGAATTGCTGGAGCTATGTCAGACTCCAAACCAGTTACAAGTGGTGTCCCACAAAGCTCAGTCCTGGGACCTCTCTTGTTCGGTATATATTTCTCGGAGGTACAGGCCAACACGGAAGGACTGTGGCTGACCAAGTTCGCAGATGACTGCAAACTGGGTGCCATAATCGACTCTCCAGCCGACACAAGCATCCTCCAAAAAGGCCTCATAGAAACAGACAACTAGTGCCAGAGCCATGGCCGCAAGTTAAATGCCAAAAAGTGTACAGTCATCCCCTTTGGCAAAAACAAAGTGCCCACAAATTACTACATAGGTGGTAATCCATTAAGTACAGAAGAAGTAATTAGGGACCTGGGGACCCAAGTTGATAGCAATCTCTCATGTGACAACCACGTGGCCAAAGTGGTTAGAAAAACATTTTATATAGCCCACCTAATCATGAAGGGATTCACATCTAGATCAGGGGAGGTCATCGTGCCTCTTTACTCATCCCTCATCAGGCCCATAATTTAGTACAATGCCCCTTTTGGGATGTACCTTACCAGACACCTGCAGCAACTGGAAAGACCCCAAAAGTACCTCACCAAGAGGATCAAAGGGCTCAAACAGATGCCATATGCTGCCCGGTTAAAGAAACTCCAGCTCTACTCAGTGGCATACCGCCTGTTCAGAGGCGATCTGTGCCTGACATATAAAGCCATGTCCAACCTGTAATTAATGGACATGCTGCACCTCAGAAAATCCAAATCCCATCGAGCTACGCGCTCGAGAGACTTGAACCTCAGCACTGAAATAAATAGGACATGCTGGAGGGACAGATTCATAACCCAGAGGCTCCCTTCACTCTGGAATAAAATCCCAGTCCAGGTTAGGCAGAGTCCCTCATTGACTCTATTCAAGAGGAATCTTGATGAGTGGATGGGAGATCGTAGATTTACCCCGGGTATCACTTCTGTGTCACTGTTAGACAGAGGCACAGTATACTAACCTCGAAAAAGGGCATAGCAAAATAAATTTAAAATGGGTGGTGAAAGCCAAACACATTCTGGCTAGGCTTATAAATGCCCTAGGGCAGATAGCCTAGTATGAACCTATGAACCTATAAATAATAAAACAGAAAACAGGAGAATACTGAATACAATAAACAACAGAGTACAACCACAAAGATATAAAAAAATAATATAGTTGGATAGTTTCTCACAGATGCAGAAAACAATGCTAAACTATTCTCACTAAATGTCCCTAAGTGACTAAAGAATTACTGTTCCCCTGACTGCTTACTAAAGCAAGGCAAGCTGATGTGTGCTGAGTGTCTTACCACAGCTAAAGCCAGATGATGTCCCTCTTTGTCTGTGTGGATGTGTGAGATATGTATCCTGTCAGAAATCATTCCTGTCAGGTTCCAAAGTGCTGCTGCCAGAGTTCCAAAGAAACCAGATGCTGGTTAGAAGATGACATCACCTCTGGTTATCTCACTCTGGAACAATACACGCAGAGAGCTTTGCTAAGATCTGTGGCAGCATCTGAAAGCTATAACATAATTTCAAACTTTCCACCTTTCCAGCTTTCTCTGAAAAATACACACACATTTGATCAGTTACAACAATACAACCTAATATACACGCAAACATTCTTTCTGTCCAGCAGGACCTACTGTTGATGCATTTTTAACACAAGTAACTTCACAAATATATTTTAACTCAAACATCTGTACAAATCAATGTGATAGTCAAATAACAAAACATTCTTTACAAAACTCCAGCTAGCTTTGCTGACATATGTACACATGTACTGCTCTACTCTCCCTGGCACAGATGGCACTACCTCGTAACATCACAACCTTGTCCCAAGTTTTCATATGATTTTGCAAAGTATCTTCACCAGAAAAATGAATCTTTTAATTGTGAAGTTGAGTTGCAGCAAGTGATGTGGATTTGGTGAAAATGAGTGATTGGAGGGACAAATTGAACTGAGATGGAAATGTTAATCACCAGATAGAGTGATGCAATGACTTTATCTTTATCCCATATGCATATCAAAGATGCACATTTCTTTCACATTCCTACTGGGTGGGGGATGGGGGGCTCATGGTTTGCAATAATGTTATGCAGAACTTTATATATTTAAAGATGAGGCTGAGACTGCTGAAGGCCTTTATGATTTTCTGGTACCCAGACCTTTAGGAGAATAAGAAATAAGTAATGGCAGAATCCTATTTCAATAGTCAGGTGGCCGTCCTGTAAAAAAAGAAAATCTGGACCTAATAGGTAGCTAGGTGCAGCTATCAATGTGGTGATAAAGGAAACTCAATTTCTTTTGCTGAGCAATGAAAGGGTGTCAATGTATAACCATGGTTAATTAAGGTGGCAAATCAATGGTGGAAGACTATATAAAATCATGCCTTAAGATGATGAAGATGGATTCCCACTTGCTTCCAGCTGCTGAATGATATAACAAAAGATAATAAAATATGAGCTGGTGTGTCCCAAGAAAAAGCCCTAAAGATAGGCAACTAAACTAAAGTCACTTTTGGTGGCAAGGCTTTGACCTTTACACTTTGTGCCTCACTAAAGTATAGGGCCACTAAACTAAATCTATTTTCGGTGCCAAGACTTTGACCTTTATACTATGTATCCCAGGAAAGGAATTATGTGAACACCACAGGATGCATGCACTGCATTAACTGTGGACTGTAACCATGCCCACAGCATGAAGGTCTTCATCACACTTTTACACATTACTGATTTCCTGTGGGAGAGTAGGACCAGAAAGGAACCGTCCATGGTCTTCTCTGAAGGCTGTAAACTCAAAATCTGAAACCAACTGTTTTGTACATATCTATAGCAAACAAGATATGGCCTTTAGTATGCAAGCCAAAAAAAAATCACCAAAATGTCCATTTTTAAGTATTGCGCGTTAACTGTAATCTTTGTTCGTACTAGCAGTTTAACAGTATTAACTATAACAATTATTGGCAGTTAGAATTAATCGCCACTGCTGTGACTGTTCTGGTTAGAGCTACCAAACTGCTAGTAGGAATAAAGATGTTTGGTTTATTTTAAAAAAAATGTAAGACGAGTCCTATTAGTCAGTTAAACAGTGAGCTTACATCATTTGTCTAACAGGTATGCAGCTAGATATTATGGAAGATTTTTTTTTGTTCTTCTTTGTGGCAGAAATAGCTAGAAAACTGCGGTGGAGTTCAGATTTTACAACAAATTCATACAGTCCTTTTGGTCTTTAGCCCAACAATGCATAACATAGGACAAAACACCAAATATCAGGATGCTTTTCAGGAAATTCAATACGTGTTGAATTTATTGAACTGCCAGAGATATTTTCCAAGGTATAGATATCTGACTGTTTGGCAGGTGCGTGTCTGTGTGTGGTTTTGTGTGTCTGTATTGCGGGAGCTAAACATGCAGCTTATTCATCTTCTGGATGAATTGCTCTTTCAGTTCCCTTTCATGACCTAAAGGATCTCCCCAGTAAGTCAACACGAGGTAACGGATGAGGTTCAAAGCCCAGCTCATCAGAGCTAAAAATAATAGTAATAAAGCCCCTGTCCCCATGACTGCAAGAAATGGCACATTACAGTTCAAGCAGGGAACCTTGGTCAGTACCGTGGCTAAGGGAAACTTGTGTCGAACTAGCCAGGAAAATACAGCGCTGGAGCAGAGGACTGTGAAAAGGAAGGACACGGTTGACAGGTCCATACCGCATAGGTTGCCGAGATGCGAAACGGAAGGCTACAGCTGGCTGGTTATAGTCAGTCTCAGTTCTGAATGCAGAAATCTGATGCCGGTATTAACGCGACGCGAGGAAAAAATACTTTAAGGGCTGATCTGAGTATTAGCTAAATGCATAGCTCGCAACCAAAATAGTGGACAAATCCAGAAATAAGCAGGGGCATTTTTAAAATATTAGTACTATTAACTTGAGACATTGACAGAATAAGTGAATGTGAATTAAGATACATTTTCTGAAGAAAAATAACAATCTAACACTAATTTTAAAGTGTAATTCACCTTCTTTTCTCCAAAAGTCATTACGAGGGACAGAGCTAAAATATTAGTCAAAAATCAGGGACATAGAGGTACGGAGCCTATATGACGTCTGCATTGTTTGATCTTCCACGTGGGTCATTAGAGGACGCTTTTTTGCGCTACAAATGAAATACAAAAATAGGAAGCTTCTCAGATAATAATAAAATAAGTTTTCGGGAGGTTTTCTCGTGCTTCAAACGCACCCTTCACTCACGTGAACCACTTATTATTCTTAGGTCAGAAGCAGGCTAAGCAACCGGCTTAAGTAACTGAAACAAGGGGTGACAGTGGGACATGGCAGGCCCTGCCTCCGTTAGCTAATTCATGGCGTCATATGGGCGGGTAGTAAGAAATTGACTGAATGACACTGAAACGCCGGTATTCATCTTCTGGTTCCTGAAATCGTACTTTAACAGTAGCACTGCGGGAATTGTCCAACTGGGATTGCATCTCTTCTTTTAAAAAAGGAACATTCTAGGCAGGATACGCTGTTAAAACATCAATAGTTAAGGTGAGATGCCTGTTCAAACTTCAAATAGTGCACATATAACAGCTTTCTTTAAGGGATCTTCCACAAACAACGTCTTCTCTTGTTTTAATTTGTTGTCAGTTTTTTAAACTTTGTATGTTAAAACAATGAGGAATGATTTCAGATGCGCTTTTATAGAATACGCAAATATATTCGTCGAGCATATTTGAAAAGGCACTTATTTAGTAAGTATACTTTAGATACACGTCTGTATGCCAAAGGGCTTCCTTCCCTTTGTCTACGCTTTCCTTTTGTGTTGTCCTCTGTGTCCTGTCCTTGCCAGTCCTTTGTCTTACTGTTACTCATATAAAACAAAAAATAAAGGACTTTGTTCAACTAGAGTATTTCGATGTGTTTAAATACTACTGTGAAGTGTGAAACGGAGGAGGTAAAACTTTTTTTTTCATATTCCCAGACCCCGGTAAAAAATGTTCGTTGTTGGGAACATGGACACCTTCATCTGTTCCAGTAACAGGACTCTAACTACACGTGCCCGTTTTTTGTGTTGTGTTTGTGTACCTGTGTGATTTTACTGACGGACTGCTGCCCGTCGATTCTACTGCTACTTATTTTTCTAATAGTGAGGAGAGCCGTAGTTCACAATGTCTTCTAATTTTCAAAAAAAAAAGTTTGAGGTTAGGACAATATACAATATTATTGATACTATTTGGTTAGACGAGGGATAAAGTAAATAATAATAATAGCATGTAGAAAGGGTAAGAGGTCTGGTACTAAAATGGCAAACTACGATTAGTGTCTGTAAAAAACACACACACAAATTGTTTCCATAAAGTACAGTATTGTGTGAAGGACAAAATAAAAAGCTGAAAAGAACACCAGTGATATATGTGAACCAGGCAGATGAGAGCTACAAAGGGTTCTGGCTTGTCCTACACAGCATCATTCCGGAGCGAGGGGACCAGCACTGCTTACAGCGATGTGACTGTACGTTTGGAATGCTGCTTGTCCCGCCGTGTATGTTTTTTTTTTTGGGGGGGGGGGTTCAATTAAACGTAATCACTTAGATAGTTTTTTAATTGCTTTAAGGTCTTCTCTTTGACTGTCTGGAAATGAGTGAGCGTGGGGTGCGGTGCAGGGGTTCCCCTCTGCATAGACGGATACCCCTTAACCCATTTACTCAAGCTTAGCATGACTGTAACACCCTCCCCCATTTGTGTGGCCGTAGATACGTAATAAGGATTTGGAAAGACCCTCCAGCTATCCTGCCCCCGTCCTACAGGCAGTGGAAGGAGGGCCGTTTGGAAATGGCTTTACTGAAACTGGCCTTCTGGGTGTTGTGTCACTATGAACCTTCAAAATGTGCACGACATCACGAGTATGCGATAGCTGGGCTGCAGAGAGAGATTTATGTTGACTAGCGGTGCTGTCATCAAGGTTATAACAAATCGCAAAAGGCAAATTTCTATAAAATAATAAAGAGTGCAAAAGACATTAGTGAATCTAACGTGTGTGGTGTTATGTCATACTGTACATTAAGTATAATGTGTGGTTGTTCCAGCTCCGGGCTCTCTTCACATAAAAAAAAATCAGGGGCAGGGGTAAAACTTGGAGAGACGATGGTCCCGATCTGGAATTAGGGACAATTTGTGTTTGTATATATCTGACTTCCACTATTACACCAGGGCTTACATTTAGACGAAGTTACAAACTGCGAACGGCTCTCAATTTTCCATCTTCAAAACGTGGAACAAATAGGCAACATGTGGAAACATTTCCTAACAGCTTCAGTTTGGAAGCCCTCACTGTGGTTAATAACTTTTTAATCTTTGCGAGGATTTCTTTAGGTGTAATTAGCGTGATTCACTAATAATAATTTCTCACGAGTGTGTGAATCTTATTTAACATTTGTTTACCGGGATAGTCCGACTGAGACAGAGCTTATTTTCAGTGGAGGCCTGGGGATAAACGCCCCAGAAGCATATCTTTGGGATAAAGCATTCACGAGCGCAGGGAGGACACGCAGACTCAGAACAGAAGGCACCCCACTTGAGAATCGAGCCAGCAAACCTCTTATTGGGAGGCCGCAACGCTAACTGCTGCCACCACTGCACCCCTGTAAAATCTTTCAACGTGAGTACTGTGGACATGAGGTACATCTCAAAGATACGCTTGTAAAGTCGTCCGGACGAAAATAAAATAGCTAGAAGAATCACATTTAAAAAGGAGAAGAGGTACTTGCGTATTATAGCAACCACATTCGGAACTGCAGAAGCGGCTTGCTTTCTAGCCGTTCTGTGGCCAAAAAATGTTGTCAGTCTGTTTTGGGAACTGGCCCGTATAAGTAAAGTGTCAGTAAATCCCAAGAAAGCAGATGAGGAATTTAAACAAAGAACTGAAAGCAAGGCAGCGACTGTTATTTCACACTGATGGGTACTTATGTATTATCACAACCACATGACTCTTTACCTCACATTGTAATTCCCAGTTTTACCATACCATAACACTCTATGTGTATGTCTTATGTGTAATCCATTTCAGTATGTGTTCTGTACAATTTTTTTAATGAAAACTGATTTTATTTCTGGAGGATCACACCGTGAGATGCCTTGGCCACGATGTATAGTTGTTCGGACGAATCTGTCACCTGTTTTCTTCACGAATTCCCTAGAAAACTGTAAAGGGAATGGAAAGAAATGTAAAAGCAGAGATACATTTGTAAAACACTACGTTATAAAGTCAGTTGGTTTACAAAAATGTTTGCACTGACATAAATGTTAGGAAGGCTATGACATTTCAACTTCAAACATTCCTCATTCAGATGGTGATTGCTGTTCTCAATTTAATGTGCACGGTTGACAGGAATGCTTCAATGACAGATTTGAGATCCAGTTTTACTTAAGCAATAACCCATGCCAAGCCCGAGTGACCAAACCACACCAACCGTGGGTAAATCCAGCATTACCCACTCCCAGAAGTGGGTCATTGCTATTATGCAATGACATTTAAGAAAAAAATACTTACTTTTCTTAAATAAAGGCATTGTATAATGCCTCCGTGCTGCCATTCCGCAGCTGTCCGGTATCCAGGGCAGTTCTGATGTACTGCGCATGCGTATGCCTACACAGTACATCAGAGCTGTGTGTAGAGGAAGCAACGGAGATAGGAAGATCTCCGTTGCTTTTTTGAAGCTGTCTCGCTATGTTAAATGAGTTTAACATAGTGAGATATCTTTAAAAAAAGCAACAGAGAAAGGAAGATCTCCGTTGCTTTTTTTTAAGATATCTCGCTTTGTTAAACTCGTTTAACATAGCGAGATTACAGCAATGGAGCTCTTCCATTCTCCATTGCTATCTAACACACAATAAAAATCAAGACTTATACTAATGGAAAAAGTACGGGTGACCAGACCTTTTTCTATTAGTATAAGTCGGATTTACAATGGGCACGCTGGTTGGGCTGGCCAATTAGCGTGCACATTTCGGAATACTAATAGGCAGTCATTGTATAATAAAAGATCATCCACTTCTCTGTACTGAAATGTGTAAAGTGTGCCTGACTGATGTCATGCACTTACAAAGTTATTGGTTCGAATACCTACCATCTATGAACGGGGAAAACTGGTTAGTGTGTTACAACAGTCACGGCTCCTTATCTGTCCACCCGACTACCGTCCCAAAAAAAGCAAAAGTATTTGTATATATCGGCAAGACAGGTAGGAAGAACAAGTAAGGACTGCTGTTTTCTCCTGTTAAAGTTTGAGGAGATATTTTGACAGGAATACGGCTTGGGAAAGACCCATTTCTCCTGGTCGCAATGTGGTTGCGATAACACATAAGTACCGAAAAAAGAATCTGACCTGTCCCTGAAAAGCACGAACTTCTGAGAGCTGCAGTAATAAACCACTTAAAGAACTCATGTGTTTCTCATCAGAAGACATAAGATGCTTTTGACATGGTGTCTTTATTTATACTTATGTTATGAAATACTGACATATAAATAGGCAACAGTTTCTTTCAGTAAGTCTGACATATCCTGAATTTCGGTATATTTTCTACTGTTTGTATGTAGCTACGCAGAAGAGTAGCACTTGCTTAGTGTATTGTATTTTTTTCAACACTGCTGTGTACTTGAACTGTGGAGTGTAGTAATGCATATAGAATTTCTGAGTTAAGTTACGTTTTTTGAAAAATTTTCTCAAAGGGTAATGAAGAAGAATGCAGCAAACTTATATGCAATGCTGAAATACGCTTATCACTGTTTATTGCAGTGACTAGAAATAATCGGACTTTGGTGCTTTTGGTACTAAGTTGAGCAGATGTCAACTACTAATAAGCCATGTGTTCCAAATTACTGCATACGACATAAAGTTGTCTAACTATGGCAGAAGTATAATAAACCTGGCACAGAGCTTCTCAGTACTTGCTATCTAATTGCATGAGGTACTGTAACAACAAAGTTCATACTAGCATTTTTAGCATCTGTTTGTAATGAACACTTGTGGCATTTTACTTATTTATTCATATATTGGTTTACTGGCTGATCTTTCTATAATTTGTCATATGGTGCACTTCATTGGTGCATTTTCTCCTCATGTTTCATAAAGCACTGCCTGGACTCTGGTGTGTGTGCGTGCAAGTACGCAAAACTAGTATGGTATATAGGTATGTGCATGGGTGTGTGTTTATAGTAGGAAAAGCTACATAACTCTGAAAGTATTGCATTTCTGCTCTGTTGTACTGTGTTTTGATATACAGAATTATGTTTACTAGGCTAACGACCACAATGGCGTTTTTAAGCCCAGCCATGCATCCCAAATCTCTGATGAGTTCTGATACCCTTGATAAGTGTAAGCATGGGCCTAGGAGATGAACCATTTACATGTTACCTGTTTGCATCAGAGACATAGGTGCTAAACCAGGGATGAATTTCTGGGTTTCCCATCCAATTGCCCAAGTTGCACTTGAATTGGATTAGGGGGGAACTCTGCTTCACTGTTTCATAGACAGGGTAGTCTCTGGGATACATAGCTATCACTCCAGCAGGTCCTATTTATATCACAGGTAAGATTTAAGTCATTAGAACGGGTAATTCTAGTACTGTTTGTTTTGTGGATATGCAGGAAGTCCATCAGAGTGGGGTCTGACAATGCCCTATATGCCAGGCATAGATTTCCCCTCAAAAGCCTGTAGGAGACAGAATACAGGGATAGGACCTTGAGGCGGTCTGCGTAGGACATAATATGTATGCCCTGTATTCTTTAAGTGAGGAACCTCTGTGGACGTTCCAGTTGTTAGATATGCCTGGTTAGGTACATACCAAAGGGGGCATTGTACTCAATGATAGGCCTGATGAATGCCAAATACAGTAGAACAATTACTTCCTTGGACTTAGATGCCATACCTTTGTTTATAAGTTGCGCAACATAGAATGATTTCCTCACCACTGTAGACACGTGATGATCAAAGGCTAGATTACTATCGCTGTATGTCCCTAATTTAAATAGTTTAATTTAAATAGTTTTCTTTGTAAGTATACTATAGCCTTTGACTACAAAAACAATTTTAATAATTGTTAATTTATTCATTCACTCTTATCTGTATTGGTAGCAACTGCTGTTATTTTCATTGCATGTATTAATTTCTTTTGATTCATTATGTACTACTCATGCATGGTCTGAAACATGTCCTTTGAAATCAGTCAATAGATAAATATTAAATTCATCTCAAAGCAACTTAAATAGCTATGTTACCTATTTTTATTTATTTATTTATTTATTAACATGGAAAGTAGAGAGACCCAAGTACACTGCAACTAAACAAGCCACTTGCGCAAGTAGAGAATTGTGCAGAGAAATTTAGATGCAGCTGAGGTAGAAACACTCACTCGCACACTCTTTGTGGGTATAATTATACTTACAAAATATTTTCAGAGTAGTTTGATTAGAATTCTGGTAACACTACAACTATACAGACTTAAAACTTAGAACAACTACACATAAAATAATGAATCTGTCTACAAACCAGGTGCACAGAATATACCTGCAATATAGTTTTAACATAGGTGTAATAGAACACCGCTCATTTAACCCTGGCCAGCTATCGGCTTGCAAACATGCCTGCCACTTTAATTCCTTCTCTTCTAAAGCCAAAGCCCAAGTTTTTTTATCGTATATCACTTCATGATCTATAACCATGAAGTTAAACTGATGTCCTGCATTGTCAAATACATGTTTAGCCAAAGCATTTTTAAAATTCAAGAAAAGAGCATATCCTATTTCACTTATAAATGAATTAATAGAAGCAGTCAAGAGTAAAAGAGAAGTTGGCCATTTTAAACCAATTTTAAATGGCAATAACAATAATGGTGAACAATTAAATCAGCATAGTGGTCTGATTGATATGTCCAGTAATATGTCTAATGCTACAGTATGTGACAGCTCCAATGTAATACAGCAGTCACAAGGTTATGTTGCACGTAATACCACAGATTTTTCTAAGGCCTTGATTTTGACCTTTAGCAAAGATTATAAAGTTTTAAAGTGGGTATTTGAAAAGAACTGGCCTGTCCTATTAGATGACCCCCATATCAGAGAAAAAGTAGGTGTTCAACCTACGATTGTTTATCACAAAGGGACAAACTTTAAGGACTTACTTAAATATAGAGAGGCAGTTCATCAGTTGAGTGCCAGGGGTATGATGAGATGTGGGGCAAGTTATTGGTATCATAAAATCAAGATGGGAAGTAGTTTTAGAATAAGAGAGAAAGCTTATTAATTGAAGGCTAAATATAATTGCAGTACCAAAGCGGTAGTGTACTTAGTGGTGTGTGGCTCCTGTTTAGGAGTTTACATTGGAAAAACAGAGAGGCGTTTTAGCCAAAGAGTATATGAGCATGATTATGTTGTCAGGAAAAGTAATTTTAATAATGCTTTGGCTAAACATGTATTTGACAATGCAGGACATCAGTTTAACTGCATGATTATAGATCATGTAGTGATAGATGGTAAAAAAAACCTTGGGCCTTGGCTTTAGAAGAGAAGGAATTAAAGTTGCAGGTACGTTTGCAAGCTGATAGCTGACCAGGGTTAAATGAGCAGTGTTCTATTACACCTATATTAAAACTTTGGAAAGAAAGAAAATCTTGTGAAGTTATGGAAATATGTAACAATGATATGGATATGTTTATATACACTCTTTGAATGTGATCACAATATGCATATGTAAAGTAAGTTTTGTTTTTATTCTTGTAAGTGTGTTTTTAAATGGGTGGCTTTTTAGTCCAATCAAACTCAAGCTGCTGGTATTTCAGTGTGAGATAGAGTGGTTTCATTTATGTCACCACCATGTTACATTCCCACCTGTGACTGAACATATCACATAGTATTGAAGGAGTCTGTTCCTTTCGTTGCTGATTATCTTATACTTTTTTGGTGGAACTGGAAGAGGCACTTTACTTTTTAACACCTAGCCTCAATGGAATTTCACACCTGCTGACACCTTTAGCACTTTTGGATGGGCAGTTTTCACCTGAGCTAAAGTCTTGAGAATGCAGTCTGCCTGTGAACAAATGTATGTATCTTGAGAACTGTAAAAGTTACTGTGATGAAAGGAGATACTGCCAGCCCAGCTCTCAGGAATTTTGTAAAAAAATTATATGTCATGTGTGAATATCAACATGATTTATATAAGACGCTTGTGTTATGAATGTATTAGAACTGTATGTCATGTATATATCGGACTTGGTTTGTATACAGACGTGTGTGTTGAAAAGATATTTTATAAAGTACTTGTGCTTAAAATGTAACCACAGCATGCCCTAGTGGAATAGAACATAAATGTACATGCACTATTGTAACTGTTTAAATGTATGTATTTTAACAGTGGAAACAGGAACACAGGAGGTTAAGTTCAGTCCAGCAAAACTTCAGAAAAATAGCTGAAATTAAATTACTTTATGGCTACACAATAAATATGATATCTTTCCGTTTCAATGCAGGAAGGAGGCACAATGTCTAAAACTAGGGACTTTTCTGTATTGTCTTGGAAGTGTTTTAATGTTTTATGACTTCCAGCATCTGCCAAAGATCTGAGGAAAAGCCCTTGTCTATGTATTTTTACAAGTACATGCTAAATGCTGCTAGCTGCCATCAGTGGTTGTTTTGGGCCTTGGGACTAGGAAGTCAGATGACCAGAAACAATGTCATTCTGCAAGCTATCCCAGCAGTAATAGTTGATATATTAATTTCAGAGGTCTCTTGGAGAGACACGGCATTTTTGTATTCTGTCTTTGACCTGACAACAAGTAGAAGATCCATTCTCCACATCTGTCATGCTCTTAAGTAGGTTAACTAGGGTATAGTAATTCTCTGAGATTCAGTCAGGAATATAGCAAAGCTTAGTTTACATATTTTTCTTTATTTATTTGAGACTGTCCTGCAATGTTGTTTTAAATATTTCCTGTGGTTTTGATTTCTGATGTCACTGTGAATATATATTTAGTATTGTCTTTTTCTTTTATTTATTATTACATATATTTAAACCTTTCATTGTGGCTGATTTCTGTAGAGCTATTTCAATTCAGTACTTGCATGTTTATTTGGTGATACTGTGTAGGCTACGCCTAATAGCCTTGCTCTTGGTCAAACTACCATTTGTATTAATAGTAACATTGCACAATAAGACTGGACACCCTTTGTTAAGGGCCTTAAAGTAGCTGAAAAGGAGCTGGCTGGTGTCAGTGATAACTACCTTATAGTCTGGGAAAAACGGGGGCATAGATAGTAAACCTGTGTCAGCCTTTCCCAGGTGTGTGTGTATGTGTGTGTGTGTGTGTGTGTATAAGTCAAACCTCAGAGTGTGTGGGTGTTAGCTACTTGGGCAGGGACACAAAGCACTGGTTTGACAGAGAGGGTGCTGGAGGTATTGGCTTGGTCACTCACTTGAGATCTCAACTTTATAGCTGTGCCAGTGGGGAGTCTTACTGGGGATTTGGGGAAAGAGGGAGAAAAGATCCCCGGACTGACTGTGGTCTCTGTGTGCTCTTAAGGGAAATTGCACTTGATGCAGAGCTGCATCTGGAAATACTGTGTGTACTTGTCATACTCCCAGTGAATGTCCCCCACTTGTGCCAGTGATGAGGACTGAGGCTCCTTGATTACTAGTCCAGTGGTGGCTCTTCACAGTTACAAAGAAAGTTAAAATATGAAAGTTGTTCAGCACATACTCCTCTTTACAACAGTGTTATCACAATAGCAGGTAGGTGTAATGTGACTTTATATTGAACAAGTAATTATATGATGCATACATTTTGTTATTGTAATTAGACCAACAATTGTTAGTCTGTCTAAATATAGTAGGCAAACCCTTGGTATGAGTATGACTTTTGTTAATCAAAATGTAATCTTCAGTTTACCGCAAAGCAGTTTTGTAGGTATCACATTTTCAACTTATTTGCATAATTGCGATTTGTATACATATGCATACACACGTTTATGCACACTTGTGCCCTGCAGTTATTGACACTTCACTATGTGCACTTCAGATGACTGAGTGTGATCACATGAATGAAGAAACACATAAGTAATGGCCACAGCAATGTATTTCTGCATGCTGCTAGACACATTCAGTGCAACAAATTTTAACCACACACACACACACACACACACACACACACACACACACACACACACACACACACACACACACACACACACCAGTCTTACTAACAGCTAGATTGTAATGGAATGCATGAGTAAACACACAGATATTGGACACAGTAATATGTTTCTTTTTTTCTGCTATCAAACAGATCCAGTGTAACCTATTGTAACCCCACCTACTCAAACACACACATGATTTAGCCAGCAGTTAGAGTAACTTTACCAGCCTTATCCAGCTCAGATATCTGACTGCAATAAAAATGAATGAACAAACATGCAAATAATGGCTCCAGTAATAGATTTCTACTAATTGCTGTCAGACACATACAGTAGCTTTGCTCAAGAAGCATGGACAAAGCCAAAAAATAATGGGGACAAAGACCCAGAAGCAGGGATATATTTTAAATATTGCTGTTGTATGCTTGGAGAGCTAGAACAATGGATTCTGTATTAGCATGCATTTTCTGAAGGACATGAAATCTGAAATTCAAATGGCTATCATTATTTAGTGACCGCGGTTATTAATAGTTTGTCAAAAAACACTAATTTTGCAATGACACACCAAAAATATGAAGCAAAAATCAGGGACGTGTGAAATTGGAGGCAGCTGGTGTGTATAAGTCAACCCACTATAACCCCACATATACACGCACGTGCACTTAGCTATCAAAAATATACATACCGTCTTTTGGGCTACACTATTGGTTGACAATCTCAGCAGAGTACAAGAAATATTGAAATTTAAAAAAAATGTTAAGGTAATGAAAAATACCACTTTTTAATGATGAAAAGGAAAACAAATGGTAAAACATTAGCATATAGCAACACCAGTCATTCAGAGGAAGAGCTGGAACTGAAGTCAGGTGAATAATTCAGTCCAGTTCTGTCTAGAGCTGCACAGATGTTCCCATTTGATTAAGTAGTTGTTCTATGTCATAAGCTATCTATGCATTTCTAGATAGAATAACCAGAAATGCACTATACCACAAGGAATTTCATCAGGAGAAAGAGATCAGCTGCAAATCTTTCAGAAAAAGGAAGTAAAGCCTCCATTTCTGAAGTTACTGTTCATCTATGCAGATAACAGCAAACACATAAAGTTCCCTTCTGTTACTTGCTTCTGCATGCGGGATGCATTTACTTGAGTATAGAGGAATCAACCGCACGTTAGTTAAAAGATAATAAGACCTTTTTCCTCTTGCAAGTGATATCTTTTTTTACATACATTTAAACATGCACAATATTAGACAACTTAGTGACCATGATTGTGCATCTTTCACTGATTCCACAAATGGTGATAGTTGTTATTATTTATTTATTTTTTGTATAAAGCACTCATACAGGCTATAGACATGGTAGGGATGCCATGACTCCAAGAAATGCAGGAATGGTTTCATAGACATGGAAACGTTTAAGAGTGGTAAGTAGAATTTTTAATAGCCTTTAGTTACAATATTCCCCCAAAGGGCTTTTGTGTATATA
Organism: Protopterus annectens; assembly: GCF_019279795.1. Taxonomy (NCBI): domain Eukaryota; kingdom Metazoa; phylum Chordata; order Ceratodontiformes; family Protopteridae; genus Protopterus; species Protopterus annectens. The sequence continues at coordinate 1,465,220,963 of NC_056735.1, forward strand.
ACTGGTCCACTTTCAAGAGAACTTTGATGAGACTAACTGATCCATGGAATGGTTTTATTAGTACCACTATTATAACTTGCCTTGGAGTTGTGCGACCTCAGAGGTTATATTAATTACCGAAGTTTGCCACCTTCATGGAGGGTAGGGGTGACAGTTGCCTCTCATATAACGGAAATGTGTCCTGCTTATCATATGTAATTGATTAGGGCTTATGTGATTATGATTTGCTAACAGTGGCTTAGTTGACATACCATGTTTGATCTAAAGTACACGTTACCAAACCACAGACCATTTTTAGGCCTCTTTATATCTGCAATCTTGGGGAGATGACTGATAAAATAATTTGCAGAAGAACATAGTCTGCAGAAATACTCTTGGTTCAAAGCTGGCATCAGCATCCTAATGGTGTATTGATATAGTTTTCCTGTGCTTCATGAAGAATCCCTTATGCATTGTGCAGTGTAGTGTTGTATGACCTAGATCCTTCTAAAAAAGGACAGTTGAATAAATTAATATAGGGACCTAATGGTGTAGCTGTGGAATCCACTACACATCCATGTTAGAGTATAGCGAAGTCAGTTTATAACAGGGTTGTACAACAACATGGATACTTCCTTCCCACTTCACCATACTTGAATTTTAGTTCTCGATGTTCTGTTCTTTATTAAAAAGAAATCCTCTCACCTCCCTCATTGCCTTGTCCCAGCAGTAGAACACTGATAGCAAGACCTCTGCCAGCCTCACATGCTGTCTGCCCTGTGAAGCAGTATGTTCACCTTCACTTTCTGCCTCCCTTATTTATCGTACTTCTAGCAACCAAACACCCGTTACTCATTGCAATTTTGTTTTCACTGTCTCGGGTGATTTTGATTCAATAGGTTTCACAGAGTAAGGTGCAACAACAGTCATGCATGTTGCAGGTTTCAAATGTGCAAATTACATTAACAGGTGAGTACATTTTCATAGGTCTGTGTTAAATGCAACACTGTGGGTAGCTTGTGTTAGAGGTTATGGTTTTGTAATGCAAGAAACACATGCCTATAAATAGCAGTCTGCCATTTTAACAGATTTTTATAGATAGGCATCCTGTACATTGAGTTACTTGTGACTTGTTAATGAGCCCAGTGTTGTATATTATAAATAATAAAATTTCTTTTGATGACCCCTGTGGGATGATCTTAGAAACAGTTAGACGTATGTGGCTTATAGACAAGCTACTTTAAAACATATTTTATTCTCTGTTAGTATGGATGCAATTACTAGTGTCAAACTGAATCTTTAAGTCAGCGAGTGCTTCAGCTGGCCTTGGAAAAAAGGTTTTAGATTCCAGCAGAAGAGAAAGATTTGTCAGGAGGTTACTAGATGTGGAAGCTGGTGAAAAGCTGACAGTGGATAGAAAAGTAGCTGAGGTGTAAACACAAAGTAAGATGAGAGCTTTTCTATAAGATAGGTTGGCGTTAGATTCCCATAAGACTGACTTCTCAACTGCTACCTTTTCAGCGTTTTTCTTTAATGTTGGGTAGCATCACTAAAGCAATCATAATTAGCCAGCTACTGCAGATGCAACATATCCATATTTGACCCCAGTGACTGAGATTGAAAATTGACATTGTTTGTCAAAGAATCATCTGCAGGGTACAAGCTACCAATTTTTGTTAGCTTTTTTGTTGCTGGGAGAGGGCAGAAGCATTAGCTGTACTTAACTTACTCCTTATGAAAGTCCAGGCTCGAGCATGTGATCACCTCTTATGGGAGTGGACAGTGGCTATGCAAGGTAATATATTGCGGATCTGCACATAATACTGTCTGTATCATGTGTGTATCACTCAGCAACACTTCAGATCAAAACACCGAACATGGGCTTCATTTGCTATCTAAGTGACTTAACATAAACAAGAAACCAGGATTCTTTTCTAGTAGCTACTAAGCAGCAGGTTTGGGGGGTATGGTGAATATGTTTACTGGACACAGGGTGTAGATATCATTATCACTGTCCTGTGTTCATCCCTAAGCATTTATCACCACTCTGTGCACACCATGAACCACTGCAATACCAAATTCTGTCACAGTGACGCAATTCTTTTCACACTTAAAAAAAAGGAGACTTTGCACACTGCACAGATCGAAGTATACACTCAACCCCATACATAGGACAACTTTGTCCACTTAAATTCAAGCCTTGAAATTAAATTCAAGAAACTTGCAATGAAAACTATTAAAATGAAATAATAAAACTGAAAGAAAATCACAGCTGCAAACAGGCAGTAAGAAGTCAGCATTATACTGAATAAGCTTAGTGATGTGTGGCTTCACCCCCTTCCCAAGCACCACCTTACTAATGATTGCTAACCCTTACCTTAGAAAAAATATTTTTCCAATAAACCAGATACTCAGACACACACCACATTTAGAAATAAACAAACAAATCACTGGCCATATTCAAAACCTAACCCACAGAGAGTTGTGCACGTATCCCCATCTCTAATACCCAAACTCTTGGCATATCAGAATGCTTTGGCCTTAAAAACTCATGCCCATAATTACCTTACCCATATGCACTCAATCTAGCAGTCAGACAGTGCTTTCAGTGAATTTCCCAAGAACTGTGCATTTTGTGTGTGTGTGTGTGTGTGTGTGTGTGTGTCTGGATTCACTTTATAATCCCGAAATACTGAAAAGTCGAATTTCAGTATATCGAGACCATAAAGTCGAATCCACAAAACACAGACAGCCCAAAACCGCAAAACTTCAAATCGCGAACATACATTATACACCACACCACACATACACCACCACAATACCCACACTACAAAAAAAACCCACACACAAACATAACACCACACATCTACAAACCTACACTACATATAAGCAGGGGGCAAGCCCCCTGCACCCCCCTAGTTATATATACTAACTCTTGAGATCGCACAAACAGAAAAAGACAGTAAACTCACACCCAGATATTCTGCAGTCCCTCACACACACACACACACACATATACAAACGCCACCACATCCAACACTTAAACACTCATACTTTTACCTGCTTGCCCTAACCCACACCTACAACTTACAAACACACTCACAAACACTCAAACACCTACCCAAAACCCTTACAAAACATTCACTTACCTTAAATTCCACCTAAATCCACACACTACACCAGACACAATCCACACAAACCACTACACATCACATAACGTAAAGCCATAACCACAAATATGACTTAGTCGGATTCACTATTTTGAAGATTCGACTTTATGGTCTAGATATACTGAAATTAAACCTTTCAGTATTTCGAGATTGTAAAGTGAACCCGTGTGTCCACATATATTTTAATATATATATCATAATAATCTTCATAAGCAGCTATCCTCAAAATTGTTTTATTTTTATGTGTTTGCATCTCATATACGGGAACAAGCAGCAGTAGCAATATTAGCTGAATGGACGGCCGCGGTGGTGCAGCGGTTAGCGTTGTCGCCTCACAGCAAGAGGCTGTCCGGTTCGATCTTCGGCTGGGGTGTCTTCTGTGCGGAGTCTGCATGTCCTCCCTGTGGTCGTGTGGGTTTCCTCTGGGTGCTCCGGTTTCCTCCCACATCCCCAAAGACATGCTGCAAGTGGATTGGATACGCTAAAATTGGCCCTAGGCGTGAGTGTGTGCGTGTGTGTGCTTTCGGTGGAAGGTTGGGGGCTGGGCTGGCAACTTGACACCGTAAAAGCTCCACTGCCAATCATGAGCGGACAAGGTGATCCACTGTGGTGACCCCTAACCGGGAAAAGTCGAAAGAGAGAGAGAGAGAGAGAGAGAGAGAGAGAGAGAGAGAGAGAGAGTAGCAATATTAGCTGAATAAGTGACAAAACAGGATATGTTTGAGGGAATATTATAGTTGTAAACTGTATTAGGATGAAGCAAAGGGGAATAACAAGTTATTAACTACTTTAAGGATGGAACTAAGGGAAGGAGAGGGGTGAAATATAGTGTGTGCTGGAGATAGGTCAGCTACAGAAGGGTGAGATGGTTTCTGCAATACTGAGATGGGGAGATGACAGTAATGGGGGATGGACTGCTTAGTACAACACTTTGTACTAGACAAAGGACAGGACAGCAGTGAGGATGAGGTTATGTACTAACAAATAGTGTGCCACGAAGAAGAGGTGGTGTGATGAAGTCTGTCATGATATACTGATGTTCTGGGGACTGGACCACTGTAGGTTGGTGGGGGTCTGTTATATTATGTGAGAGGCATACTTTATGCTATCTTGCCCCTGGACTTTGTTGTGACATTACATGAATTTAAACATGCTGTTAATTGAGGTATCACTTGCACTTTGCAGAGCTGAATTCTTCTTGAATCCAAACCTAAGCTGCCAGATCATTCAGACTTCTCAGTTTCTGCATTTAGACCTCAGTTTCTGCTTTTGAGGTCCAGTCATGTCATCAAAAAGTGAGGTGATGCCACAGTAGCCTAGTGTGTGAAGCGTCATATATGGTATCAGTTATTTAGCTTAGTGTCGCTTTCTGCACTTGCTGTACAAGAAAGGTCTATCTTCCTTTGTATAGACAGAATATTTCACTTTTTGGCATGTGCTGTGTCCTTTTCATTTATTAATCTGTTATGTTATGTAATACATGCCGACCGGTGTAGTGATTTGGCTAAGAATAGGTGCACTTTTCATTTTATGCAAATGTCACTACAACAAAAGCTGTTTTGGAATATCTTAACTATCATGTTTTTTTAGTCTTCAAAAGTCTGATTTTCTTTAGGAAGAAAGTTTGTTTCATTGTGGGTAGTCTTTGTCATCAGAGCTGCTAAACAGATTGTAGAACACATAGTTCTGACTGACTGACAGGTGCATAATTAATGGATGTCATGCCTGTCAGGTGTTTGTTTTCCACTGCCTGCATTGATCTGAAGCTGATGGATTTGATTGACCTTCCAAATGAATAATGTTGGTGCATTCCAGTTTGCAGGGGGATGTGGTTAATTTACAAACTGTTTCAGACCCACAGATGGAGATTTAAGCAAATTAGATGGGTGAAATCACTGCTCTAACAAAGGTTTAGATTATGTAGGGAAAATCAGGATGTCAGCAAGGGACAGTACAGATATTTCAGTTTTGCCAATATTTGTTTGCAGATATTTTAATATGAAGATTTTACAGCCCTAGTAGAACTTTTATTTCTGCCTGCAACATTCTGAGTTTACAGACAACAAAAGTACTTGTGCATTCAGTCGTCTCTTTTAAACCTTTTTATGGCTTGAAACTGAAACTTTTTGGTGATTTGAGCCATTGGCTGTCAAATATCTTTTGACCTGACTTGGGACTTCCCGTGCCCGAGTCACTGCTGAATTCCATTCCTGCTTGAGGCTTGTGTATCCTGTTACATTCATTAAATTTTACTCTGGCTCTGTGTCATTATTCCAGCTATAGAGTCATTGCAAGTGCTTTACTCAGTTAGGCTACTAAGAAATTTGGCTATGTCACATGTTACACTTGATGCCCATCTGCAAATAGTGTTCCATGCCTTGTTGCTAGCAATTGAAGCCTTTTCCACCATCATTCGTCTAGTTATAAATATCAGTGTCCCTACTAACTAATAAGCTTCTGTTTTTTAAAACTTCAGGCAACATGAGGTGATAGAGAAAGAGAGATAGATGGCTGAGAAGATGTTTGATTGTCACATGAAAGTGTAAATGCAACTTGACTGCCATAATTTGTAGTTCAGATTTTCATTTGTTTTTTCCATCTTTGTGTGTAGGTTTGGGGGTGGGCTTTATGTCTTACTTTAAAATGAATGGTTGCATTTGTTGTATGGGTTGTGTGAGTTATCACTCGTAACATCGGGACATATATGATTAAGTAAACAGTTTTTTTCTTTCCCCTTGAAATGAGGTATTCCATGATAACTGGAAATAGCGGTTATGTTCCAGTGCAATATACTGGGGCACTATTAATACTCACTGTGTACGTCCTGTTTATTACAAGGCACATTTGTAAATTCTCGGTCATTGCTGCTATTGCAGACCTGCAGCAATTTTAACATTTCTCTTCAGGTGTAATGGTAGGTGAGTTTTAATGTTAACGTTAATCTTCAGTGTAATTTGATGAAGAAAGGAAAAAGAGGCAAAATGAGCTGATGCTTCAAGACTAACTAAAAGAGGCACTCGTCTTTTGGGTAAGACAACTTCCATTTGCATTTTCTGTTGCTTTAAATTGAGTGGCTATTTACTGCTTAAAAATAGAACAGCTATCCAAGCTCAGCCAGTGGAAGAAATGACGTGTTGTGCAAAGCAAAATGTACTCTCATGTTTCCGAGCTTGACGTTTTTTAAACTGAAGCAGGTTTGAAAGTTTTGCAGAGGTGAAAGTAATTCTTTCTCTTTCTTTGTCTTGAGCTGACTGGCCAATGCCAGCTTCATATAGTTAATTATACAGAAATCTTTCTCTTGTTCACTACTTGACTTGGACTTAAAAGCATATAACTTGAAGCTACTTATGTAAGCTGACCCTATCTAAATAAAAAGGCAAGAAATAGCAGGTTGTTGTTGGGTGATATTGCTTTCCACCATGCCTTTAAATGAAAGCAAGTAGGATTTTTTATTATCTTGGATTTATTTATTTATTTTCTTTGTGGTTTGCCCCAGAACTGTTGACAATTAAGCCCCCCCCCTGACTGGACACGGTCCATTCATTCCTTTACTTAGTAACTTCACCTGGGATCAGAGTTAGAATTGTCTGGAGGAGGTCATCATTTGGATAGCTATGAGAGTGCTTTATACCCTCACTGGCATCCCAACAATGAGGACATTTCTATTGTCCTAGCCCTGCCACTTGGTAGGGGCAGATACCAATGCAAATCACCCCATAATGCTCTCTTCGTGTGAGTGCATGCTTCCATATATATTGGTCGAAAGCTGCACCATGTGCTGGCTTGATGAGCCAATGCCTGCACTAAGGTCAAGAAACTACATCTCTGTCCCAACTCTCAAGAGATTGTGACAGTGCACACTTGGCTGTGCTCTTGCATCTAAGGCAGCACATCCATCTTCCTCTGCTGGTACTGTCAGGCACTCAAGCAACATTGAAATGAGAAAGTAACTGCCTGCTGAGCCTTATTGTTCCTTCCTGGATATGGGTAGCTCATGCTTATTATTTAATGCTGATTGCTTTTAGGAGATATTGCTAAGTCTTGGATTAAATTTATCTGAATCTTTGTTCCACTGGAAGGGCAATGTCAAAGTGGCAGTAGCAGCTTCTAAACGTGTGTGTGTGTGTGTGTGTGTGTGTGTGTGTGTGTGTGTGTGTGTGTGTGTGTGTGTATATATATATATATATATATATATATATATGTGTGATGTGCTGTGTGTGTGTGTGTGTATATTTTATATACATATATATATATATATATATATATATATATATGTGATGTGCTGTGTGTGTATATTTTATATACATATATATATATATATATATATATATATATATATATATATACTATTGTTAATATTGTTAATGTAAAATAAACTAGGATCCAAGACTATAGAAGATAACCTTTTGACTCTTGAAATGTAAGGTAAAAAAATGGTTTTATGTGGCAAGTTGATGGCTAGACTATGGGGGAACTATGGAAGAAGGAAAGACATAACAGTAAAATGAATGCCGTAGTGTTTGTATGTTTTCATAGAAGATTCACAAGAGGCAACTGAAAAAAGAAGAGGCATGCCTAATAACAGGTGAAGAGAGGTTAGGGCAAAAATATAAGTAAGAAGTCACTTCTTGGTTTTTGATGTTGTTTACTTTTGTTTCTGTACTTTCAAGTATGGCTGAAAAAGGTCTCCAGACCAGACCACCTACCTGGTTACCAATTAGTCAATCAATCAATCAATCAATAAATGAATATGTGAAATAATCAGCAACATGGTAACAGCATTAAGAAAGAAGAATAAGTGTCTATAAAAATATTCTTTAGAAAATCAGAAGAAAGAGGAGCATCCCTGTTGTGAGTCACTCTTTGAGTGGAGTTATCATGTTCTCCTTGCATGTGTTGTACCGCAATCCCTGTCTTATATCTTCTGCTGGCATTTGTTCAGCGTTCTGAATATTCAGTCATATGACTGTTTGAGCAAATAAATGGGACCCATATATGCACGCACGTGTGTGTATGTGTTTATATATATATATATATATATATATATATATATATATATATACAGATACATGTGTATGTATACATACATAGATATGTATATATACGTATACTTATGAATGGCGTGTGGATGCAGAGACCACCTGTACAACAAACCACCATTTGCACTTATGGCACACTCCTTCTTCTTACTGTGATATGGATCATGCCTGTGACCTTTGCATGAGAGGTTAACCGAAAGAATTGGGACATGCACGGTCAGCTCATACATTTGCCCTGGACCTGTCCACCAGATCCTAGCACAGTGCTACATCATCTGCTCAATCTGTGTATCAACACAGGCACTCGGACATCTGCAATGGCCAACACTATACACTTGCATAACATTAGAGACATTGTCCCCTCGCTGACCAGTTTACCATGCTCACACACATACATACACACACACACACACACACACACACACACACACACACACACACACACACACACACACACACACACAAGGCACTAGCACTAGAAAAGACTGTATTTTGAAGAAATCTAATGATTTTATTACCTCAGTGTACCCCATCTGACCGAACAAACAAAAAAATGGTTTTACCATTTTATGCGATTGCCACAGTGACTGAAAAAAACATGTTCAGTGGTGAAATTACTTTTTTTTTTGGTTGTTCAGTCTGTTGGGGGCTATCAAAGACTTGAATTTCTTCATAATACAGCATGCGCACTGTTTTCTGGGTTTATGTCATATAATTGAAACAACTATTTGTCAAACACTTATTAGTCGGACTCTTAATAAGAGAAAATTCTAAATATCAAACGTATGTTTAAACGAAAACTTTCGCTGGGTTAAAAACCAGTTGGCCAACCCAACGAACTGCATAAAAACATCACCAAATAAAACCCATTCTAGTGGGGGGCTATATGCCCCCTAACTAAATATACCAACTCCGAGATCACACTACAGTGGGGAAAGGACAAATCCCCAATGATGGCTGTCTGGTTGTTTTACCCAGTGATATTTATCTATCTGTGGGTATACCTGATGTGATCTAAACAACATACGACTAACAGTAAACTGGTCAACAGCAAAATATCTAAAAGTAAAACTGAAAAATATCTAAATTGAAAAACATTGGCAAAATTGGAATTATACTAGGAAAGGGTATATGTCCTTTCCCACTGTTGTGCTACCTCAGAGTTGGTATATATAATTAACAGAGGGTGAGGGGGTTTAATTGTCCATGTGGGGGTTGCAGGGAGGCTTCCCTCCTGCAAAGACATTGAGAAAATGTAGTTCGACTTTGCCATATGTTTCTGTGGTTTTCTATAAGATTAGGTGTTACATTTCTCAATGTTTCTGCAGGGGGTGAATTGCACCCCCAACACCCCCTGCTAATATACCAGCTCTGAGGTTATGCAACTGTGAGGAAAGGGCATAAACCCTTTCTTAGTATGACTACAATTTTGTCATCCTTTTATGCTTAGATATTTTGCAGTTTAGATATTGCCACCTTTAGATGTTTTGCTGTAAATCATTTGACTGTCAATCATATGCTGTTTAGAACATTTCAAGTAAACCAATATTCATATATATTTATATATCAGTGTCTATTCATGTGTGTATATATACAAGTGTGTGTGTATATATATATATGTATATATAGATATATATATATATATATATATATGTGTGTGTGTGTGTGTGTATATGTATGTATATGTATACTCACAGACATATATACATATGATAAGTCCCATAAGTGTAATTTTGTGTAAAAGAATTTCAGTAAAGTTATGGAAAAGTATACAAGAATCAAGTGTAGAATCATTACTTTGCTATTTGATGGTATCTCAAAACATTGAGATGCTCAGCTTATGGGTCTGTCAAGAAATCAGAATTATCATTGCTTATTTTATAGATTAGTACTTAGCTAACTGCTCTTATGGGCAACTTTAAGCCTAGCCAGTTAGCCCATGCGAGAATCAAATCTTGCACCTTGTGTCTGTAAGGTAAATGCCTTAGCCATTATGCCATCCATTTCTTACTTAAAAGCTGATTTCACGGTTGCTATATGTAATAAAGTTTCCTTTCTGAAAACAGCTTTTGGAATTTGAATCACTGAGGTCCCTACAGTTGTTCATAAGACACTGTAGTTAATGTTTTGCACATTTGCTGGTAAAAGCAGTTCAGGTCAACGAAATCCATCTGCAATGCCATCAATGTATATTCAATTACCTTTTGCACTTCAGTTGCTCGTTGCACTTTGATGAGACTTAGACGACTTCTGACACCATGTTAAATAATGAGCTTACCAGTGATTGGAAGTTCTCAGCAGTTTATTGTACATCCAACATAAATCCATCCCCTCATCTACGGTGTCTGTCAAAGTACAAAACAGCAGAACATAGTCACTGTTCTACAGTCTCCATTACCCTGGACTTTCTGGCTTGCACTTTAGGAAGGTGCTTTAAATGTGTTGGAAATGAAATTTGCTCTGACTTCCACTGTTAGTTTCTGTGCAAGTATTTCTGAATTTCAGGCTGTTTATATATCACTGATTGATAAGTATATTTCTTGGCATTTTAACCTTTCAGAGTTCTGCATTGTCTTAATTTTGCCTGACTGAATTATTTTATATATTTTCTGGCATTGTTTTCTGTTTCTCATCTGTCCTGAAACTTTTTTTCCTCCCTCCCACCCTATTCTTGTGGTGTTGTTATAGTTGCCCACCCCTACTTTAAATTTGATCTGGGACACCCCTCCCAGTCTAGTGTTCACTCTACTTAATACAGAGAGAACATCTGAGAAGGCCAACCCAATTAAGTTCTTATCCTTGAATTATCTTCTGCTCCTCATTCCTCTCTCCTTGCACTTTACTAATAAAAAATGCACTTTATTCATCTGCTTTTACTGTATTTGTGTTTCTTCTAAATTTATTACTTTATTTTGCCTTTGCCTCTTCTTAAAAGTACTCAATTGTATTTATTCTGCTGCATTTATTACTCCTCGGTAATAGCCTGATTAAATTGTAACTGTTATTTTAAGCCTTTTGTTTTAAACACTTGGGCTTCAGACCACTTGTTTTACATTAAGAAAGTTTGTGGTCTGCACTGTTGTGGCAGGACAGGTAGCTCACATCCTTCTAAGTTGGGAATTGCTGATTGAAGGCCCAGTGTCTGTTATTCTAAAAGTGTATTAGTTCTGGTTTAAGCACTTGGGCTTCAGGCCAGTTATTTTCCATTAAGAAGGTTTGTGGTCTGCACTCTTATGGGAGGAGAGTCTAGATTCTGCCCTTCTGAGCTGGGAATTTCTGGTTAAAGGCTTATTGTGCCTGCTTATTTGAACTGTTTCTTTCTGAAATAGGTGTGCCTTGTTTGCTGTAGCATAGACTAGATTCAGGCCTGATGAATCTAGCTTTGTTTGTATAACTTGAGCACTAATTCAGGCCATCTTTTTTTGGAGAAGGTTCCCCTGCACTCTAGTGGCAGGAGTGTGCAGTTAGAACATGTCTGATTGAAGACTGCTGGAACAGGGGTCAGTTTTGAGCTTTTTTACTGGTTAATTGGGTAATTTGTTTAAATCAGTTTGCTCATTTTCTATTGTTATAGAAAAAATTGCACTTTATTCATCTGCTTTTACTGTATTTGTGCTTCTTCCTACTTTATTTTGCTTTTGCTGCCTGTTCTTAAAAAAAAACTTAATTGCATTTATTCCGCTGCATTTATTACTGCTTGTTAGTAGCTTGATTAAATTGTAACTGTTATTCTAAGCCTTTGGTTTAAGCACTTGGGCTTCAGACTAGTTGTTTTACATTAAGAAGTTTTGTGGTCTGCATTGTTGTGACAGGACGGGTAGCTTACATCCTTCTAAGTTGGGAGTTGCTGATTGAAGGCTTACTGTCTGTTATTCTAAAAGTGTATTAGTTCTGGTTTAAGCACTTAGGTTTCGGGCCAGTTATTTTACATTAAGAAGGTGTGGTCTGCACTCTTGTGGGAGGAGAGGGTAGATTCTGCCCTTCTGAGCTGGGGGTTTCTGGTTAAGGCTTATTGTGTCTGCTTATTTGAACTGTTTCTTTCTGAAATTGGTACACCTTGTTTGCTGTAGCATAGACTAGATTCAGACCTGCTGAATCTAGCTTTGTTTGTATAACTTGAGCACCAATCCAGGCCATCTTTTTTTGGAGAAGGTTCCCTGCACCCTAGTGGCAGGAGTGTGCAGTTAGAACTTGTCTGATCGAAAAGTGCTGGAACGGGGCTCAGTTTTTAGCTTTTTATTGGTTAATTGGCTAATTTGTTTAAATTAGTTTGCTCATTTGCTACTGTTATATATTTTTTTAAAAATCACTTTAAACCTCGCCACTTAGCTAGGGTTAAACGATTCCTGGCGCCATACAGTCTGCTCTTCAAAATTTCCCTTAGAACTAGCCATTTTTTTAGTTTTAGCACTGAAATCTGTTTCTTTGAGCTCAGCACTTGTTCAGAACTCATTGTAAACACCAAGTAAGCTACAAATTACTACAGCACTCAACTTTCCTCACTTGTCTAGAGGAAAACAGTTTTTAGTACTTAATAAATAAATATCCGGGCATATCTAAGGGTCAGCTCCCAGTGTTTTCTCCTGTCTACCTGATGAATCTGGGCATCTTGGGGCAATGCAGCAATTGCCTCATGTACACAGACAACCCTCTCCTCCTACCAACCAACACTACAACCTGTGAGAGATGCACTTATATAGACAAACTGGAAACAAAGCTCTCTTCACCAAAGACTGGACTAGACAGTCAAGAGGAGAAGGTAAACACTTGCCACACTCATCACGTAGTCCCTAAAATCCTACACCACAAAGCACACACATAGAAACACTCTCAATAGAAAAGCTCTCAATAAAAATCTGCTCAAGCAACAGAGACCTCCAAAGCAGAAACGCAAGCAACCTCCACCCCTCCAACACAACCCAAATGACACATAGCCCACAAACTCAGTGTGCCACTCAACCACAGCCCATAAGGCATAACAACGTACGCAACACTTTAGTCATAGGTGACTCTGTAGTCAGGCACACTGATGTTCCACTCACCAGGCTAAACAAGGAGAAAGTTACTGTCAGCTGCCAGTGGGGTGCCAGCATACGCCCCATAATGCACACACTCAGTTCACTCCACATCAAGTACAGATATGACTCTGTCATTGTCCATGTTAGTTTGAATGACCTGAGATGTACCTCCGTGGACTACATGAAAAGAGACACGGAGGAGCTCTCTGATCTTGTAGCCCAGGCAGTTATGACCCTAGCTCGGAGTAGCATCCTGTCATCACCCAGAATGATACCACAGTACAAGGACAAAATGATTGACTTCAACAATTGGCTAAGCTTTTTGTGTCATTCTAAGGGAATCTAGTATCTGTCTGTCTGGGATGACATGATCAACAGACCATGATGCTTTGCCAGAGATGGCCTGCACCTGTCGCCCTTGGGATTCCGGATACTGGCTTGTCACCCCTATAGTTCCTTTCTTAGGCAAGGTTCAAATGACAAATTCACCACAGTAACAGGTACAAGCAAGCAAAATCTGAGGGTAATGCTACTCAATGCTAGAAGTCTAAACTTGAAAATGCACTCACTCACGATACTTTTTAAAATGGAAAACATTGACATCTGTGCAGTGACAGAGACCTGGTTCAAGGCTCCAGAGAGCACCCCTGCATTACCAGGCTGTAATTCATACCACACCTTTCGGCCACCTAACCTGGACTGAAACACTAAAGGTGGAGGCGTGTCCATATTCATTAAGGATGTCCACACCTCCAGGCTAGTTGCTCAGCATAATGCAGCCGTGATTATCCAAGTGCGGCTAACTCTGGGCAAGACCACAATCCAAATTGTAGCTTGCTACAGATCTCCCACCATGCCCCAGGATTCCCACTCCTCATTTCTTGATACACTGGAAAATGTTAGGGTACAACCCAACACTCTAATAAGGGGCGATTTCAACTACTCCACCATTAACTGGGAAAACTACTCCTGTACCAACTCTTTTGCTCAACGTTTTCTGGAATTCATAAATTCCAATGCCTTGGATCAACTTATCCACACCCCCACCAGGGGCAGCAGTATCCTAGACCTGGTCATTACCAACATGGGTGACCGGTGTTCCACACCTGAGGTCAATTCCTCGTTGGTCAGATCCGACTACAAGCTAATCACCCTAGACATCCACATCCCGCCCACACCCCCATTAGGGAAACTACCCTAAAAAATTTCTCCAAAGCTAACTTCACGCTTCTCAAGACAGAAGTGACAAACTTCACGACACCCATGCAGACGGACAATAGAGGTACGACTGTTGAATCCTACACAAATGCACTTTATAAGCACTTACACGAGTGCATGGATTGTGCTATCCCTAACAGAACCAAGATGCTATCCTCCAAAAAAGGAAGCCAGTCTGGTGGTCCCCTGCCATAAACAAACTGCACAACAGAAGAAAGAAACTGTTGCAAAAAAGAAGAAAATCCCATGATTGGAGGAACTCCCTGGTCAGCCTCAGTAAGAAGCTGAGATCCCTCATAAAATCCTCCAAAACTAGTTACGAAAACAAAATCACCACTGTTTCTAAGGACAACCACAAAGCATTCTATAGCTATGTCAAGAATCTCAATGGCAACACTCAGATCTGCTCTAAGCTACAGCACAATGGCACTAAATATACAGAACCAACTGAATTTACAACATCCTGGCAGATAGGTCCAGTGCTAACTTTACCCCACTCTCACCCCCTAAAGGGCCCATCTCTGTACCAGAAGAATGCAACGTTTCTGTAGTCATGGCAGCACAGGTAAAAAACACACTCTCCAAAGACAAGAACACAGCATCCATGGGACATGACAGCATCCCAGGCTGCATTCTGCACGAACTACAGAACGAACTGGCACCCCAACCTAAGTACCATGTTCAATCATAGCCTCACCTTAGGCTTTGTGCCCACTGAATGGTGCACAGCGATGGTTATCCCACTCCACAAAGGGGGAGCCACCATGGACCCCAGGAACTACCGCGCAATTAGTCTGACGAGCCTGATCTGCAAGGCCATGGAACATATCATCATGGAACTTATAAACAAAGACATTGGTAATCTCCAAACTCTGGACCCCACCCAGTTCGGGTTTGTAAAAGGCAAATCATGTTTCCTAAACCTGACAGACTTCTTTGAAGCAGTCACCAAAGCTGTAGACGAGGGTAAGGTGGTTCACACAGCCTATCTAGATCTTGTCAAGGCTTTCAACACCATCCCCCACTCTGGAATTATAGATAAACTCACTAAACTAGGTATAAATCCTTATGTCACAAGATGGGTTGCCAACTGGCTCACTGGCAGAACCCACACTGTGAAAGTAGCAGACTCCAAATCTGACTTCAGACCAGTGACAAGTGGAGTACCACAGGGTTCAGTCCAGGGTCTTCTCCTGTTTGGTATCCACTTCCCTGAAGTACAGGCTAACACAGAAGGTCTTTGGCTAACAAAGTTCGCAGATGACTGCAAACTAGGAGCCATAATCGAAACTCCTAATGATGTGGACATCCTGCAAAAGGGCCTCACTGATACAGATGCCTGGTGTCAAAGCCATGGCCTCAAGCTCAGTGCCACAAAGTGCATTGTCATCCCCTTTGGTAAAAACTCTGTACCCATAAACTACTACATAGGCAGTAGTCTACTTAACACAAAAAGTATAATAAGAGACCTTGGGACACATGTGGACAGTAGTCCCTCCTTTGATAATCACATCACCACAGTAGTCAGGAAATCCTTCTATGTGGCACACCTCATCACAAAAGGTTTCTCATCCAGGAAATAAAAGGTCATTGTTCCACTCTACTCATCACTCATTAGACCCATTATAGAGTACAACACCCCTTTTGGTATGTACCTCACAAGACATCTACAACAACTGGAAAGGCCACAGAAATATCTCACAAAGAGGATTATCGGCCTCAAACAGATGCCCTAAGCAGACCGTCTCAAAAAACTCCCAGCTTTACACTTTTGCATATTGCCTACTCAGAGGTGATCTCTGCCTAACATACAAAGCTGTGTCAAATCCAGAGCTGTTGGACATGCTCCACTTAAAGAAATCCCAATCCCTCCGAGCTACATGCTCTAGGGACCTAAACCTTGTCACCACAATAAACAGAACATGCTGGAGGGAAACATTCCTGTCCCAGAGACTTCCCATACTCTGGAACAAACTACCTATCTGTGTCAAACAAAGCTCTTCATTAGCACTCTTCAAGAAAAATGTTGATGATTGGATGGGAAATAGGACATTCCTCCCCTGGGATCACTTCTGTGGCTCTGCTCGACAGGGGCACAGGAAAATAATTTTCTTGGGTGGGGAAAGCCAGGGTACATTTTTGGCTAGGCTTATATAGGCCCTAGGGCCAATAGCCTAGTACCTACCTATGAACCTATGAGCCTATGTTTGTTGCATCAAATGCTAAAGTTAAGTTAGGAGAATGGCCCTTGAGCTGCTTTGCATCTGTTTTATGAATAGAAAATATGAATTAAACTTCGAGTACTGAAAGTTTTCTGCTCCATATTTAACACATATGGATCTAATGCAGCTATTTACCTATAATTATTTAATGAGTTACAGTGCTAAGTTGATTAAATGTCATGTTTTATAGTGTTTTAAAATTTCAAATTCTTAGATGTTCTACCGGAATTTCCTTTGAGGTTTAAAATATCTAGGACTTGAACAGAAATATTATATTGTGGTTCAGATGTATTGCTCAAGGTAGTTTCGTAAGGTTACAGATTTCTCTGATAGGATGTCGGTAATTCCTTGGATACCACAAACCTGCTAATCATCTATTTTAATAGCAGTCTCCGTGACTTGATTTTTCCATTAGGCAAAACTTTGTGAGACTCCGATGAGGGTGGCGAGGAGAGTTGTAAAACCATTTTGTGGGATGTGACAGCTGTGGTCTAGATAGTCTGCCTTTAAGCTCAGCTAGGTGGTTAGGCTGCAAGATTTTGAGGAGAAATTTGCAGCCTTCCTGCTTTACAATCCCTGATTGTCACCCATCCTACCACTCTCTATTGTCATCTGTTATTAAATGCCTTTGTTTCTCTTCTCACATCTGTTTTAGCTGGTGCAGCTGTTATCCTTAACTGTGTTCCATCTCTGTATACCAGTTGGGTATTGCATACTTTTCTTTCATCGCACTAGCCGACAGCTCCTGTGACCTTTTATATCATCTGAGCAAGTCCGCAAAGACAGAAGGTAATATGAAGGAACAGTAGCTATTTTCAGTCAGTTATAGCATGAGGCAAAACGGAATGATTCCACCACCAGAAATTGGCTTATTTCATCATAAAAATCTCCCTTAAAAGGTTTATTCCAATCATGGACTGTGTTGCAATAGTAACAGTCTCAAAGATTTTTCCTCTATCTGTTATTGTAATACAACAAAGTTCTATTAAAAACACTTTATTTAATTTTTTTTCTCAAGTCCAAGGAGGTGGCACGCATACTGACACTGAAGCCAGTATGCTTTTAGCGATTAACATTTTACAATTTTATAAATGTACATATGTTTGATGGCCTAGTGAGTTAGCACTTTTCTGAGGATATGGGGTAAATGACTTGTTTCTGAGCAAGTCAGCTGCTAAATAAAATCACAGTGACAAGATAGCTGACAGAAGGCAAGTGATGAGTGAGTGTGTGTGTGTGTGTGTGTGTGTGTGTGTGTGTGTGTGTGTGTGTGTGCCTTTTCTTCCGTAATGTAAGGCATCCATTCGTGCCTCACATGAGAGTGTGACAGTTTAGTCTGGAGCCAAGTTTCTTTGTCCATGATGTAACACAGTACTGTGACTCAGTGTTTCACTATATTTTTATGCAATGTATTCTCCAAATAGAAGTCTGGAAAAAATGCTGAGGAGTTGTATTTAAGAAAATGTATATATACCACTGTTTGTCTTGTACATTTTTATTCTTGGATATTGATAGAAACATAGCACTATCCATATTGTGCTAAGTTGCATTGTAAGTAAACAATCTTTTATTAAGGTAGTTGTAGTGAGATAACCACCATTATGAATGGTGGTGGTGGTGGGGGGCTCTTAGCAAGCCAGGATCCAGCATGCAAGATACATGCCTCTTTCACATTATTTATACTTTTTGAAGTTTTTTTTCTTCTCAGTTATTTTGTCCTGTTGTGCACTTATAGAAATCTTTCATCCTATCCTCACAATATTATGAAGCAGTGGCCAATTAAATGGCTGTCATCTGTTTTATGGCTGTAACCTGGAATTTGGGATTTCCTGAAACATGCAGAATGGCATGAGATTTCTCTGCCTTGTACTGCAGAATTAACATTTGCACATGATTTCTTCTGATCATTCTATTCAGATTCCCCAAGATATGTTTTTCCTTAACCATTTTTTTTTCTTTTTGGATGCAATATCTTCTGTGTTATGAGTTCGGAAATGACTATCACTTTACATGAGAAATCTTTTTAACTCTCATGATGCCTTGGAGTATGTCTACATACATTTATTTCCATTCATAGCACCCTTGTCATTTGTGATTTATACTGCAAGTTCATCTTCTAAGTTGCTGCCAGTAGTTCAATTTGAGACTTGTTTCTGGGCTCAAAAGGTCTGTTCTTCACGTTATCCTTAATTGTAGTAAAGATCTAGGTCTGTGTGCAATGCCATCTCTCTGACAGAGGTTTTGTCTTAACCTTTTCATTCTCTTTATGTAATTTCCTTTTGTGGACTTTGGTGAGTACTTCAGGCAGTCTAGAGGATTGAGTGTAAAACTGAGTGAGAGGGATTGCACTGTTAATCTGCATGATCATAGTAACAGAAAATAAAGAGGTTAAAGGTTCATATCAACAGTTATGAAATGAGCAAAATTATATAGTTACTGATGAGAGGAGAGGAGAAACTCTGCAGTTTGAGATGAGGAAAAGTGTTGGAACTGATTAATCAAGAGTGGAAGAATAGTGAACAGACTTTAGAGTTAAGGAGAAGAATGTAGAGATTTTCCTTGACAGTGCTTTGAGTTTGAGTTTGTCTGAGGGCAGATGGCATCTGGTTCCAGAGTTTAGCCTCATGACATGAGTATAAAGCTTCACCATGTGCATTTTAAGCTTTGTCATGATAGGCAGGGTATTCGTCTTCAGAGAGTGGAGCTCTCTTTTGGAACTGTACCACTTCATTGGTGAGAGTAGGGAAGGAAATTTGGATGGTTGGTGCAGAATGGTGTGGGCTACCTTCATTTGGCTGTATTGAAGATAACTCGGAAATTTCATCCAGTTTTTTATGTAGAGCAATGCAGTGAAAATTTCTGCTAGGGAGAATGGAGACATAGTTTGGTGTTTTCTTGTAGCATTGCTCTAATCTTTGTAGTTTAACATTTAGTGTAGGGTGGGAAAGATATTTAGGCAGTTGTACTGTAGTTAGGGAGAAAACCATGCTGGAAGCTAGAGACTAGGATTTGGTCTAAATTGTACTGTAGTAATTGAGTGAAGGCATCTCTCTACTGTATCTGATAGTGGAGGTAGTGTGGCAGTTGGTCTGAAATTTGAAAGATCATTATATTTGATACAGTAATAACAGTACTGTATAACTTTGCTTCCCAATTTTGGGAACTTGGGATTCAGTTATGGACCCACCGATAACTATGCAGACTGGGCTGGCTAGGGCATCTGTGGCTAGTTTATTAAATTTATCTGGAAGATTGTCAGCTGCTAAAGTGGTTGGTTTAAGGTTACAGAGAAGTTTTTTTATATTTGTGCTTTAGACAGGTTGAAGTGAGAAAGCAATAGAGTTGGGGGCATGGCCAAGATGAGCACTAAGTAACAGCACTTTCTCTCTGCTCTGTCATTACAGAATATTTATGACAGGATTTTTTGAATTTATCTATCCTAATTTTGTTTTTGTTTTTTGTACATATTTGGAATCTACTAATCATTCTTTAGGATAGTATATAAACATTTTGGCAATTTGTTTATTTTTTTCTGTCGAAAAGTACTAGAGGAAATATTTGGACTCCAGACTACAGAATGAGCTACTCCAAATCTACACTTCAAGAAACAACTATTAAGAAGGAACTTCAGTCACCATTATCTAATATTCAAGAACTGACAGCTAAACTTGATAGAATGGATGTAAAATTGGATAACTTCAAAGAAAAATGTTCCCAACAAATGGAAATGTTACACAAAGACCTTAAGCAGCAAAAGAGACAGATTACTGGTATAGAGACTTCACTAAATTATATGGACACTAGAATTCAAGAAGGTGAGCATAATATAGACTTTCTCTTAAAACAAAATACTCTTTTACAAACAAAAATTGATGATCTAGAAAATAGATCAAGAAGAAATAATATTAGACTTTTTGGTTTGCCTGATAATGTTGAAGAAGGTAATATGGAAAAATTCTTAACTTCTTGGCTCCCTGATATACTACAGCTTTCTGAAGCTATTTCATATGGGATAGAAAGAGCACACAGGTCCTTGTCTACTGCAAAAAAGGTAAATCCAATTCTACTAAATCTGTTATAGTGAAGTTTTTATCTTCTCATGACAAGGAGATAGTGTTAAAGACTGCTTGGGCTAAATCTCCTATTAAATATAAAGAAAATGTCATACGATTTGATAATGATTACTCATCTTCTGTAGTTACCAAAAGAAAGCTTTTTTTTGCCAATGCTAACAGAACTAAAGAAAGCCCAAATAAAGACACACCTATTATTTCCTGCCAGATTAAAATATTCCTTCAAGATGGTCCAAAAATATTTGATGACATAGACTCTGCCATTACCTTTGTCAAAACAAGAAAACTGCTTGATAAAATAGAGGATATGGAGTGGGCAAATGCCAGCCTTAAAAGAAATGCTGATAACAGTTCCTGGAAGATCTCTGAACATAAAAAGAAGCTCAAGAATAAGTGATTAATTAAGCTGTTTTACAATGGCTTTTATTTGCCCAAGTCTTAATAACTAACCCAGAAGTTGGGGAAGTGGAAATGGTTCAACAGGTGAGTCTTTGTTATTTAAATTTCTTTTTATGGTACATAGTTGTTTTAATGGTATTTTATAGCTTGTTATTATTAAGTCTAGTTTATTCTAGCTCAATTTCTATAGCAAGTAAAAGCTATTTATTTATTCATTTATTTATCTTTTAATATTAGTTGTTGTCTGTTATAATAAATGCTCTGTATGTTTGGGGACTGAAATTTATGGTATTTTGGGAACTATGGTAGATACGGAGACTTGTAGATGAGAAAACGAGGGTCTTTGTTGCAATAGAAACTATTTCATTTGTTTTTAATTGTTTGCCATTTTATTTCCCTGTCTCTTTGTGAAGAGAGACTCTTCATTGATATTGTTGCCATAATGTTGCTTTAATAATTATGTTTTCCATCCCTTGCTCTGCTGCTGGAATATGGTGCTGTTTGTGGTAATGGACATATGAAAAGTTCATGTTTTGTCCCTTTCAGTGACCTGATATGTTTTGAGTATTTCATTAGATATTTGTCTTTGCAAATGTGAATATCTGTGGAGAGGCTTTGATTTGTTTCCTTTTTTTTCTTTTCCCTCTTTGCTGTTGGTTGTGGAAGAGTGGAGGAATTTGTGTGGACTGATGTGTACATGGTGGTTTGGTGGTTTGCTGGGTTTGGGAGATGGAGTTTGTTGTTTTTTTAATGTTTTATATTGCCTCTCCTCCTCCCTTTTGCCTTTCTTGCTGCTCATTTTTGTGTTTTCCGGTCCTGCCACGAGGTAATCAACAGCTTTTTTAGAGCAAAGCTGTAAATGTTTTCCCTCCTCAATCTCATGCATCTGAACTGCTGAATAATCTTGGTTCATGCTCACACTGTGGCTGCTACAACTGAGAGCAGGAAATAAGTTTCGTTTCCATGTAAACGGTTCCAGACTGAACCCTGTGTTGAGAAGCTTCGCAAAGCTGGTTAATAGCTAGAATAGACGGTCTCTAATTCTATCTACAGGTCAAATGAAAAAACTGCAGCTAAATAACCTGTTTAATAAGACTGTTATATTTAAACATTTGTGAATATTTAAAAAAAATCACTTTTAACACATTTAAATCCTTACATTTTATACACTTGTCTTCATAATTCTATTATATTTATGTAAAATTTCTGTTAATTTGTATAACAAGCATATAGTATATATAACAACATCATTAAAATGGAGGGTGTAATGTGGATTAATGTGTTCGTGGTGGTCTAGTGGTTTGCTGGGTTTGAGAGATGGAGTTTGTTGGTTCTGCACTATTTTGTATTAGCTTTCTCCCTTCTATTGCCTTTTTGTTTTGTCCGGTTTGTGTTTCCTGGTTCTGCCATGAGATACTCAACAGCTTTCAAAAAAAAAAAAACAAAAAGGAAAGAAAATAGCTGCAAAAGTTTTCCCTCCTTAATCTCATGCATCTGAACTGCTGAACAATTCTGGTACCTGATCATACTGTGACTGCCTCAACTGAAAGCAAGAAAAATGTGTCGTTTCCAAGGAGATGTTTACGGACCGAACTCTGTGCTGAGAACCTTTGCACAGCTAGATAATAGCTTGAATAGACGGACTCTAATGCCATCTGCAGGTCAAATGAAAGAATTGCAGCTAAGTAACCTATATAATATAACTGTTATATTAAAGCATTTGTCAGTGTTTATAAACAGAGCACTTTTGATACATTTATACCCTTATGTTTTTCCACTTGTATTTATAGTTCTATTATATTTAAGTTTTTATATTAAAGTTTTTATATTTAAGTTATGCTTCTTTTGATTGGTACAACAAACATATAATATATACAACAACATCATTAAAAGTATTTAGGGAGAAGAGAGAGGGGGAAAGGAAAAGAAAAAAAATATATATATAAATCTTTACATGAGACCTAAGCAGAATTTCATATTCTTCTACAAGACATAAAAATCAGAAATGAGAATAATTTTAGTACAGATAGAAGATAACAAATAATGATTGAAACATTATATATTCTGTATGACTATAGCTTACTGCATACAGTATAGTCTCAGATGCAGATGTTTGTCATATTAACTAATATGTTGATATATTCTGACAAATTTAGAAGCTGTTTCAGCTTAGTAAAGATTTTAAAGGAAAGAAAGGGAATACATTCCTTCTTAGAAAATATTGAGCACTTTTATTGGAATCTTATACTACAGTGGGAAACTAAAATGTAATATTTTCTATGCTCTTGTTTTCAGATACATGGAGATGGGGAAATAGTGTTATTAGCTGTTGGCACAATACGTAAAGATAATGGGGATTAGCCTGCTTATTGATCATTATAACAGTTCCTTATATATGAATTAGTTATGACTTTTGTTTCATCTATATAATATATGATTGGTCTTTATGATATTTTGAAAACAATTTGACAAAATTTAACATGAAACAGTTATATTTGATATACTTTAATTTGTTTATTGAATTAGTACATACAATTCTAATGGGTGTAGTTTAATTCATAATTTTTTTTCTAATCACATATACTACTTTATATTGTTAAATTATGCAACAACATATATATTTAGACAGAGAGGAGATGAGTGTTGTTACTAGCTTGATGGTCAATTTGGGTGACAGATGTCACTCAAATTAGGAGTTTTCAACTCCAGGGTTTTTTTTGAAAGATTCTATGTTATTAGTAAATGTTATAAGTTTCTGTTAATAGTTATTATGATGTTCACCAAGTTTTACAAAATTGAATTTGATATAAACATATTTCATTGGATAAAAGTTTTATATGTTTCATGTGTAAATTATAATTGTATTCCTAATAGTCAGTTTCTGTTTACTTATAAAATATGGGAAAAAAAGGAGAGTTATTCAACAACAGATATTCAGAACATTAACGTTTCATGACATCATTAAAGTGTATATCATTAAACATCGATGGATTAAATAATCCTAGTAAGAGAAGATCTTTAATCAAATATCTTAAATTGCATGATTCTCAATTAATATTTCTCCAAAAACTCATTTACTAACTGAAAATGTCACAAAATTGGAATCCAAATCTTACAAACGTTTGATTAGCTCAGAACATACACACACAAAACAACAAAGAGTGGTGGCCATACTATGGAAAAATACATTACCTATGCCTAAAATAATTGACACAAAGATAACAAAGGGGTGATATCTTCAGTTATTATAGAATTTAATAAGAACATTTTGACATTAATTAATAAATATGTATTGGATTCCTGGCATTGGACCTACAACAGTGAAACAACATATAGAGCATATAGTTCAGTTTTCTAAGGGTAGTATCATTCTTGCTGGGGATTTTAATTGTATTTCTGACTTAAAATACTCTGGTACCAGTGGTAAAAGGAAAATTCCAACTATAGCTAAATTATTGAATTCATTCTCAGATTCATACATGAAAGATATTAATAACTTTACTGACGCTAAGTCACTGTTCTATACATTTTATTCACATATACATAATTCATTTTCAAGAATAGATAGGGTATTAATTTCCAATAACTTAACTGATTTCTTATCAAACTGAAAAGTTATTTCATGTCCCCTTTCAGATCATAATTCCATAACATTTGATTTTATACTAAACTCCACATTTAATGTTCAGATTAAAATGATACCAGCCTACATAACTAAACTGAAATATTTCATTGATTTCTTTACTACAGAAGTACAACATTTTATTGAACTTAATAGTACACAGGGAACTTCTGAAGTATACATTTGGGATGCTCGAAAAGCTTACCTATATGGTAAAATTATTGATTGGTATAAAAAGAAAATAATTTTGTGGGATAAAGATTTTCAAGATATACAAACAAAAATAGATGCTTTAAGACCTGATGCTTCAAAAAACCCAGATAAGAAAGATAGAATGAATGAAATAAATAAACAATAAATATATGGAAATTTTAAACCATAAAGTCATGATAAATCTTGAAAAATGTAAACATAACTTTTTCTATAAATACTAGATCTATGAATATACTAGCTAAGAAGACTAAAAGATTAAATAAATTTAACCATATTAAAGAAATCTATTCTCCAACAACAAAAAAGGTATCTGATTTACCAAATATATTAAGTGAGTTTAGAGAATTTTTTTATTAAGCCAACCCAATGATGTGATTAATAGTATAAAAAATGTTCAGTCTTTTATACATAATAATATAAAGAACAGACTGTCAGAAACTCAAATAAAATTAATTGATAAACAAATATCCTTTAAAGAAGTAAAAGATCACATAACTAAACTTAAGCAAAATAAAGCTCCTGGTAATGATGGTATCATTTCTGAAATTTACAAGGTCTTACCTGCTAAAGTGTTAACTCTGTTACATACAGTATTCAATATAGCTCAAAATAATAACATTATAACCCCCTCTTGGGAATACACATTTATTTCTTCCATACCAAAGTCTGATAAAAACCATGTAAAACGTGCTTCATATAGGCCCATTTCATTATTAAACACGGACTATAAAATGTTCATGTCTATTTATGCTGATAGACTCAAACATTTTTTACCATCCCTGGTAGATATGGATCAAACAGGTTTTATAGTTAAGAAAACTTATTATGATAACATCAAAAAAACAATAACATTAATTGAATCAGTAAAAACCTTAAAGAACAATTTGACTCTTGTTAGTTTAGATATTAACTGTGCCTTCCATTCAGTTAACTGGAACTATCTTTTTATCTTACTGAAGGACTTAAACTTTCCTAATAGCTTTATTAATCATATAACTCAATTATATAATGAAAGTCAAGCCTACATAAAAATAAGTACAAATATATCCCAGAGCATACCCATTGTAAAAGGAACCAGACAAGGTTGCCCTCTATCTCCACTTTTATTCACTTTAATTATGGAACCTTGGGCTAACTTAATAAGGGTTACCAATAATTTACAAGGATATAGGTTAAATTTTAATGAAACATCAAAAATCCAAATGTTTGCAATTGATATATTAATCACTGTTGGTGGTACTAACCCTACCCTACAAGAATTGTTTAAAAATATGGATATATTTCAAAAAAGTTCTGGTCTTAATTTTAATAAGTCTAAAACACAGATTCTCCTAATTGGTTCCAAAAGTTATAATATACAAGACCAATATAAAAAATATATACCTCAATCTCAACAAGTAACATATTTAGGTATAATTATAGCAACTAATATTAAAGACATGTTACACCTAAATTTTAGTAAATGTATAACAATCACAGAGACTCTAATAAGTAAGTGGAACAAGATTCTATTTACAATGGATGAAACACTTTCCATTATAAAGATGATCTTGCTTCCAAAGATCTTATACATAATACAGTCTATTTCTATTCCCTCTACAGCTCTTTTATTAAAAAATGTAACACACTGATTAAGAACTTTTTGTGGCATCCGATAAAGCTTGGAATTGCATTGTCCTATCATATGTATAGCTGGGAAAATGGAGGTATATCTTTACCAAATATAGAACTTTATTCAGTTTCATCAGTTATTACAACAATTGTTCATCTTATAGATGGAGAGTATTTTGCAAAATGGAAAGAAATTATGTTAAATTTATTCCAAAATACCAAAAGTAAAGATAATAATCATCTATCACAGTTAATAAATAATTCATTTATATGGAATTTGAGAGGGTACTTTTCCTTATTCCACTCAAATGTTTAAATCTACTTATGTAACTTTAATTCTAAGGGCCTTTAAAAAATATATATGTTTAGGTTTAGTATCTTTGAGAATTGGCTGTTCCTCATCTTCCATATTGCCTATACACAAGGCATAATTTTCTCTGCAGATCATTCTAAAATGTTGTTATTTAAACAAAACCAAATAATGTTTTGGCATCAAATGTTAAATAAAAATGAGGGAAAATCTATTAATGCTTTTATAGATGAATATAACCTTAACACTTTACTTTGGTCAGATTTGCAGGAGTTTAGAAAATATATTCTAGATAAGCTAATTTTAATCCTCTCAAATGCTAAGAATTCAATACCCAAACTTATTCAATATTTGATTTTATATACGTATAATACTTTACTATTTAAAAATAGTATATCATATATTTATAGAGCAATGAAACACGATCTAGATGTATATTCAGATAACTATTGGAATTCATTTTCAGTAATCAATAGTTTTATTCCCTTAGAAAAAGACAAAGTTAATTTCCTTCAGTCAACCAGCAAAACCACTTCCTCCATTAAATGGAGAATCTTCACATGGAGATTTGTACATAAATCTTTCATCACACCTCAGAAAATGAGTAAGATAACTAAACAAGATATTGTTTGCTGGAGATATAATGCAGTAACAAACGCTGATTGGAACCATATGTTTTATGACTGTACTATTAAAGAAATTTTGGGAAGAAGTTAACACTTTTTTTACAAGCAATTTTTACAGATAATTTTATGCTTACAAAGTCACTTGTATTATCCGATACACCTGTTCCAGACTGTATAAATAAAAACAAATATTCTTTGATCTGGTCTATACAGTCCATTGCCAGGAAACCAATTACAAGAAACTGGAATTCCTCATCACTTCATTCATTTAAAGAGTTAAAGGTCTTCTCTTGGAAATGTTTAAGTTAGAAATGTTAACTATCATATCTAAATCTACAAGGAATACAAAATTATATTACAAATGGGAAAATGTACATGAATTATTAGTTAAAGAACTGGATATATGATTAATGCAGTAATCTTTCTTTTTTTAATCTTTTATTCTTTGTTTTTATTTTTCTTCTGCCAAAATTAACTTAATTGATCTTGTTGTTTGATATATAGTGAACTATGTGTGGTTTTATGTGCTATTATAGTTATTGTATTAATATTTTCTTTTTTAAATTTTGTACTTTAAAAATTCAACTTATTCAATTTTTTTCAAAATATCTGTTCATTATATTAATATTTTCAATAAAGCTGTTTAAAAAAAAGAAAGCAATAGAGTTAGAGATTGAAGTGGAATTGAGTAAGGGGGTTATTGGGGTTGTTTAGAAGGCTGCTAGCAACTGTGTTGATGAAGTGGAGTTAAAAGACAGGCTATGATATAGTCAAAGTCATTGAATATAGTGTGAGGATGGGTGATTTTCCAGGGTTTAGGAGATGAGTAACTGATACCCATGATGTCTTTGGGTTTTTTGGTGACCTTGTAAGGTAAAATAGAAGTTTCTTTCTTCCTTTCTTTCTTTCTTCTTTCTTTCTTTCTTTCTTCCGTTTGTCTTTTTTTACTAATGTTTTGATTTAATTTTGTAGATTTCTGTAGTATTATAAGGCCTGAGGTGTCTGGTTCTGTCTGGTACCACTTTTTTTTCATTAGATGTTTTGTGTCCTAAGTTAAGCAAAGTGCAGATTTAGTTTTAATGACTTTTCTTCTTTGGGGCTTGGGTATTTAGAATTTCTAAGAAAACTGTGCTACATGTTTTTGTTGTTTTGTCATCTAGTGCAAGATGTTTTAGCTGGTGCCATTCTTTTAAATGCATATATGAAAGAGTTCATGGTGATATTAGTCAGGTTGTGGACTGTATTATAGTGGGGAACAGAGTCTTACTGTTATCCCCAATAAATATAAATTGAGCTATGGTTGCTAATATTATCAGGTAATGTACCAGACTGGATTTTATTTGGGGGGTGGTGGTTAGTAAGGATCAACTCCAGGGCTGAGAAAGAATATGAGGTTGTGTTAAAGTGCATTGGGGCTTCAATACATTGTTTAAAGTTGTACATCTTCAGTGAATGAATGCTATATGAACAGCTAATGTTTATCCAGCTGATGCTGAAATTGCCAGTTATGATGGCTTCTTGACTGGTGTTTGCTGATACCCATGACAGGATATTTTTTAGCATGGTGGGTTTATTTTGGGAAGGACATACATACCTAGAAAACAGAATGAATTTAGTTTATAGTAATCACTATTTCAACATTATTCCATTTGTGGGTATCATAGACATATTTTTGAATGTGTAAGGAGTGCAGGTAAACGGAAGCCACCCATCTCCCTGTTTTGACTGCACATTATAGTCATAAGTATGTCGTAGTCCTCTGGAGTAATTTGAGTGTCTTTAATTTTTTTTTTGGCCATGTTTCAGCGATTACAGGAATGACTGGAGCATGTTGTGCGGTTTAGGAATGGAGTACAGTTATTTTGCTGCAAACACTTTGTGTATTTAACTAAAAGAGGTGTATGGTGGAGTTGTTTTGGGGATAAGGTATCATGATATTTTCAATAGGGTTTGAATTGTGGGTGTAAGATGCAGATGAAGTAGAAGTGCCAGGGTTTGGATGAATGTCTCCAGATCTTTAAATATGGAGAATAACAAGGCTATGTAAACTTGTGGGGTTTTTGGATTAGCTATAGATAGGTAGCAGGCATGGATACTGTCTCTTTGGATTGGGTAAGAGGTGTTTGTTATTAAATAAATGTATCAGGGAGGTGTAAACTAGCTCTGGGGATAAACAGAGTGGATATTCTGTGTTCATGTGATAGACTTGCAAGTGTTGCAAAAATATACATTTTACCACTGAATGTTCTCATTAGTAATGGTACAGCTTCTTTTCCAATTAAGTTATGGTGTATGGCGACCATGGGAGTTCAAACAGCAATAGCAATACATTTGTCTGATTCACTTCACTACTTCAGACTTCAGCATTGTGCTCTCTTGCTTATCTGCACACTTGTAGACAGCTGCAATGAAGAATTTGAAACTGCTGTAGTGGATCTGTCTTGTTCCTCACCCTTATTTTTCCCATGCACTCATAAGAACACATGATGACTAAGAATTACCCATACCATGCCATTTAAGTACTCTGCTGTTACTTTCTTGGAAAGTGCCACTTATCTTTTTCCTGTACATAAAAATAGATGGAACTGAGTGCTTTTTCTTTATTACTGTTCCTGCAAACAGACAGCATCTGCTGTCTCCAATTACCTGGGATCTCATAAGTTACCAGGCTCAAACGGACCTGCTGTTCCAGGTCACATTTGTGCCATCTGGTGACAGGACATTTTACATTTAAGCTATGTAATATCTTGTACTGACCTATTTTTTGCAAAATAACTTGTCTCTCATTTTGTTTATACTGCTTAATGCCAGTTGTGGAGTGTTGCCTTCTCTCTCCTTTCCCAGGTAGTACAGTGTAGAAGTTTTCAAATATCCATACAAGACTGCAGATTTTCCACTGTGCCATTTTATTGTTTTTCTGGTCTTTTTTAACTTCCTGAAAGCTGTATTGTTTGAGCTCACATTTCTGCTATTTCGTTTGGAGAATAAGAATAGTTAACTTCCTTATTTGCGCTAGAATAATAACTGTTACCTGCATTGCATCTTCTTCAGTGTATGAACATATTTTCAGCAGTCTATAATTTAACTGATTTATCCTATTCAGGGTCAGAGGTGAGCTTGTGAAGGAGACATTAGCATGGCCCACATTATACCAAATCCTTTATGGTGGAATAGTGCTATGAAACAGGTGATTTTAGTAACATGTAGAAACTTTTTAAAGTTGGTAATTTCCCTATAGGCTATTGTGTTGGGTGATAAAAAATAAAAGCTGCTGTTGATCCAGTATAGCATAATGTTCTTTATTCTGGATACATACTTTTTTTGTCATTAAAAGTTCTACTCTAACTTGTTTCTGCTTTTTGTGTCCCTTACCCCACACGTGTTCTTCTCCTTCTTCTCCCCTTCCTTCTCCCTTTTTATTCATTCCGACAATGAAATATATACACGTGTTTTCTGTACTAGTTTTTGAGTCTTACATAACAGTTTTGTTGCCTTGAATAATGTTTAGAGCAGAGACTTTGAAGTAACATGATTTCCCTAAATCCAGCAGCAGGTAAAGCATTTAAGTGTTATAGTATTAACAATTTTTTTTAAACTTGTGACATAACACCGCTACCTGTTTTGAGTAGGCTGATGAAGCATTTATAACGCAGCTGTCCACAGCTTTCCTATAGTGGTAAGATTAAATAGCACTGAGTGACTCATCAAATGATTCATTTTGTATGTTTTTTATGTCATGACTTTGCAAATTTAGTGATCAATAGTGATTCATTGACCAGTCACATAAGGAACTTACACACAGACACACCTATACCCACAAAGCTGTATCTGTCATTATAAATGAAAGTTTTGGCATTTCTGCATATTCCAGTTTATCTGCATTCAGTACCCACAATTCGACACTTCCTACACTCAACACACCTTTCAGCTAAGTGTAACACCAAAACTGGCATTTGACTAAAGGAATGCATGACTGATCGTACAGCAGCCATTTACATTTTTATATGTTTGTATATGTACATGCACACACATAAAGCTCTGTCCTGGAATTTAGGGCTTTTACCCATGCCATCACTGTTTTCAACATGTTATAGTGAAAGAAAATCGTGTGTGTGTGTGTGTGTGTGTGTGTGTGTGTGTGTGTGTGTGTGTGTGTGTGTGTGTGTATATATATGTGTATATATATATATATATATATATATATATATATGTGTGTGTGTGTGTGTGTGTGTGTATATTTGTATTTGTATGTTTACATATATAAGTATGTGTATACATATATATAATATATGTGTTTACGTATGTGAATGTGCATGTTAGTACGTGTTATATATGTAAGTGTAATTAAAATATACATACAGACCATAAATCATCTACCTATTCCTTTTCCAAACCAAATATTGTAGGGTTTTGTAAACTTTTATGTTATAATGGAAGTTAAGCTTCAGTGGGACATCTTGAGACTTAACATATTAAAATGTTATAAACACCCTAAGAAGGAGCTGAGTCTTCAGTTCTGCCATAAAATGTCACAGGAGAATGATTTGTACTTTTCAGGAAGTGGGAAGATGATCTTTCTCACATTTAGTGACAGCTGTCATTTTGTAAAATAGATGGGTACATAGACTGGTTGTTGTGTCTTTCGGCTTTTCCAGGGTCGCCACAGCGGAACTCTGGTCCACTAATGATTGGCAGTTGATTTTTACGTACCAAGTTGCCAGCTCTGACTCACAACCTTTAACGAAGGTACTCCCATTCGCGCATGTCTCCACGCAGAAGACGCTCTAGCTGAGAATCGAACCAGACAGTGTCTTACTGTGAGGCGACAATGCTACTGCAGCACCACCA
The DNA here is from genome assembly GCF_019279795.1 of Protopterus annectens. Lineage (NCBI taxonomy): Eukaryota > Metazoa > Chordata > Ceratodontiformes > Protopteridae > Protopterus > Protopterus annectens. Next base: position 1,465,253,311 of record NC_056735.1, read on the forward strand.
CCACAATAATAGACTGGTAAATATATATATGACCTCAGTCAAAATAAAATGTGTATTTCAGTGCATTTGTTTATTCAGTCATTCAGAGGAGGAGAAGGACTCTGTCATCTCAAGTCTGCCATGGTTCTTAACCTTGTGTTACTCTGTGAAGCACCTCTTCAAGGCACACTTCTACATTGTCATTTTCCCCTTTATCCTGCATTAACCACTGCAGATTTAATTTAATTTATTTATTTGTTAACCGGGAAAGTCCAACTTGGAGCAAGCCAATTTTCAGTGGTGGCCCAGGGAGAAACGCTCCAGACACATGTCTTTGGAACATAGGAGGAAACCGGAGCACCCAGAGGAAACCCACACGAACACAGGGAGGACATGCAGACTCCACACACAAGGCATCCAGCCGAGAATCGAACCAGAAAACCTCTTGCTGTGAGGTGACAACGATAACTGCTGCACCATCCACAGATGCGTGTGAATTACTGTTTGCAAATCCAACAGACTTTTGTGGGGATCTTTTTTCTTAATTGTTGGCATAATCTTTACTGGGAAATGCATACCCAAAATAAGAATGGTATCTTCTGTGCTGGGCAGATTAGTTATTTTTCACAGTGATGCATTTCTGATATCTGTTTAATCAGCTTTACTAAATATTCACTATAGACATAGACAGCTGGAAAGAGTTTTTTTTGTTTTTTGTTTTTTTTACAATATTTGTCTCTTGGATACCCCCTATAGTTTCTCAGCATGTGATCATTTCCATATATTATACCCCTTTTGCTATTGCACGGCACCCAGAAATGTACTTGCAGCCTAGCATTACTGTGTATGCCACATATTACCATTTGGTCTCTGTATAGGGTGGACTTTACTGTCTGTTTTCATTTGGCCACATTACAGTTTTCATTTTTGGTGATCCAGTTCAAGGGAAATACTGTCCAGATCAGCTAGAACTGACTCTTAAATGTGATAGAATTCATGTCCTTATCAAGTTTGCATTACATATAACTTTGTTCTTAGTTCTTAAAGTCAGTGGAAACATTCTGGGACAGAGTTGAAGGAGTCTTTAAATATTACATATTTCTGTCCATGAAAAGAACCCATGAGATGTACTACAATCTCTTTTCCTTTCATGGGCTACTTATGGTATGGTTAGTTGCTCAAAGGAGTAATTGAAGTCAATGCCTCTGATGTGTTTTCCTGTGCTCTGTTCACTGCTCTAGATATTCATGTATAGGTATTAATGTCCCAGTTACATTCTGCATTGTTTTTATCACATGACGTTTTATACTGCTTATAGGTTCATCCAACTAGCTACCTTTCTAAACTATTTGTCCTGATGAAGGGTAACATGCTTAGCAAGCCAGACTTTTCTTTTTGTAGAATGTCTCTGTAGTTCATCTTGTGAGATTCCTGGGCATTCCCAGGTAAGCTGAAGCATACAAATTTTCCAGCACATCCTGGATCTATGTTTGGATCTTGTTTCAGTAAACCATGTCTGGTACAGTTCCCAAGGGAGACAGGTATTCTCACTAGTTTCCCAAACTAAAGCATATTATTTTTCCTTAACTGGTAAGATCCTCCTAGATTGTTAAGCTTCATACTCTGTGAAGGAGAGTAAAGGCAGAAACTGTAGGACAGAACATCATTGCTTTGTCTTATAGAATCATAGGAGATTACTAGGCTATCGACCGAGAGGTTATTTTAAGCCTAGCCATTTCATCCCAATGTAATACCATAGAAATGCTAGCCAGTACCCAAGACTGCATTTAATGATAATTGTCCATGTCCAGGAGGGTTGTGGGCTCTATCCCCGGTAAGGATTTCTGGTGCCCCATCCACTCGTCCGGGTTCGTCTTGAACAGTGTCATAGAGGTGCTGTGTTACACGTTAATTGGTAGCCTGTTCCAAAGACGCGGCAGTCGCTGGGATATAAGTCTGTCCCGCCAGCATGTCCTATTTGAGTTGCAGGCCGTATTTAAGTCCCTGGAACGGGAAAGCATTCTTCTTCTTTGTTAGAAACCAATGAGGTATCTCTAATTGCTGCAGGTATTTAGTATGGTACATGCCGAATGGGGCATTATACTCAATTATGGGCTGGATAAGTGCAGAGTATAGGAGAATTATAATTTATTTTGCTCTCAAGGTGATGCCTTACTAATCAAGTGTGCTATGCAGAAAGCTTTCCTTACTACAGTAGACACATGGTGGTTGAAGTTAAGGTCGCAGTTAACTTTTGATCCCAGGTCCCTTACCACTTCATGGGTACTTAGGGTATTGTTGTTGATTTGATAGTGTGAAGGGACACTGTTACAAAGGGAATGATGATGCATTTCTTTGCATTCCATTTGAGACCATGACTAATACACCAGTCGATGGTCTGCGTGAGACCCTCCTGGAGTATACTGACATCATCTGGGGATTCAGTGATTGCACCTAGTTTGCAGTCTTCTGCAAACTTGGTCAGCCACAACCCCTTAGTTTTGACCTAAACTTCTGAGAAGTATATACCAAACAGTAGGGGGGCCCAGCACTGACCCCTGTGGCACCCCACTGGTAACAGGTCTGCGGGTTGATGTGGAGTCACCCACTTTGATAGTGTGTGTGTCCAGTTTGTGAGCCAGTTAGCACCCCATCTTACAATAAAGGGGTTTACATTCAGTTTGCTAAGTTTATCGGTAATGCATAAATATGGGATTGTATCGAAAGCCTTTGCCAGGTCAAGGTGTGCTGTGTGCACAGATTTGCCCTTGTCAATGGCATTGGTCACATTTTCAAAGAAATCCACCAGATTTAACGGGCAGAATCTGACCTTCACAAAGCCAAATTGGGTAAGATCCAGGGTTTGGAAGTCACCTATGTCTTTATTTATGAGTTCCATAATGATATGTTCCATGACCTTACAGATGAGGCTGGTCAGGCTTATGGGTCTGTAATTCCCCAGGTCTGTTGCTAGGCCACCTTTGTTGAGGGTAATAACTGTTGCTGTTCTCCATTCTGCGGGAACAAAGCCTGTGCTTAGGTTATGATTGAAAAGGGGGTGTTGTTGTAGTGTACTGGCTCACTGGCTGTTTTGTGCAGGAATGGGTGTGGCTGGAGTGACTGACAGGCCTAATGCCTGTGATGTCATATGCAAATGATGAATGATTGGCACGTCATGCAGATTTGCCAATGACATCATGCATGCATACATTGATTTTTGATTAGTTTCTAAAGTAAGTTCTCTCTTTCTCAGTGTAGTGCGATCTCAGAGTTGATATGTTGAAGAAGGGGCTGTGGGGGTGCAGCCCTCCACAAGGGAGGTGCAGGGGGGTGCCTCCTGCAAAAGCAAAGGGAAAACAGTATGCACATCACCGGTACTCCCCTGTTGCTACTTACCTTTACACCAGTGTTTACCTTTGAAATATGTAAGGCCATTCTTGTAGTACTGGGTAACAAACAAATTAACTTTAAAACTCAGACAGATTGGGCTTAAATAGTAGTCTACTACGAACTGGCAAGTATGCCTTTTCACTGTCTGATAATGCATATCTTAGACATTGCATTTAAATACCGACAAGGTATAGTTCCTGAACTTATTACAAATGGTTTCTGTGAATGCCCAATTCTGCATGCATGTGCTTCCTCATCAGGATGAATATTTATGCGGATGAGAACCACATCATATTTCTTATACATGAGTACACATAGAAGACAACCAGCTGGGGCGGGGTTTGGGTGGGGCTTGCTACTGCGCATCTTATGAGCCAGTGCACTACAACATCACCAAAAAGGGTACTTAGTGGTGATGCTAGTTCATGTTTTAGCCTGTTTAGCTGACAGCCTGGGATGACATCTGGTCCCATAGAGGTTGTGTTTTTTTATTTAGACAAGGCTTTGAGGGCCTGCTCTTCAGGTATGTAGGGTGGTGGGAGAGTTTGGGTAAGGTTTGTTGTAAGTTAGGAGGGAATAAGAGAGTGAAATTTTTGATAAACCTATCTGCTAGCAGGTTTGCTATCTCTGTGGGGTCAGTGTGTGTGATACCATTGGCCAATAGTTCTGCACATGCTTGGGTCCTACCCTTTAAGTTATGTACGTAACAGTTTTATGTCTATGATCTCATCTTTTCCATCACTACCTAAAGCTGATGATCATAAGTGACAGTAGAGACATAAGCTAACTGCTAAGCTGAGAGTCTTGTCTTATGGCTTGTTTGTCTTTTCACAGTCAGATTCCAGTATAACGTCTGCAAAACTGCCACTAATACATCCATCATATGGCCAATTTCTCAATCCCCTCTACTGTCCCTTATGAAAAAGGCCACAATATGCTTGCACTCTTCCATATGAGGTTGTTTTATCTCCACACCAGCAGAGAACTGTTCAGTTTTTCAGGAGAGAACCATGGCATTTTATTTGAAGTTGCTGATTTGTATTCTACTTGCTTTGCATTCACAAATAAACCACTGCAGTGCTAAGAACAAAGAAGTTATCCATACAGCCCCAAACTGGATACTTTAAAAACCTTGTCATTGCTTTGACGTTCTATCCATGGAAATCTTGAAGAGGACTTAAGACAAGATATACCCTTGCTGAAGTTCTAACTCAGCACCTTGATTGTTTTCTGCTGAATTTTGTGAATGTAGACATGACTCTGTCTCTGTAAATGTAGAGATTCGGAGTCTGTAGCAGTGGCCACTCAACTGAGTGTTATAGGCAGCGCTTCCCCTAATATACTTTCTCTGTGTCCACAAAATGCATGTAGACAATGCTGTCAAACTTGCATGAACCCTCCAGTAGTCATGCAAGGGCAAAATATTTACTTGCATGTTGTCAAGAGTAAACCAGTTGTAGCTTCAGGCAGATGAAACAAATTTAGATGAAGTTTCAACTACATGAAAAAAAAAGTGTTTTAAATGGGGCAAGCTCCCTTGTGCCCCCATTTGGGGTCTTCACCTCCTATCTTGTTCTTATTTATGTCTACTAATTCCATGGTTGCACAAATGTTAAAAAAAAAAGAAAAGACAAGAAAAGGCCAAGAACTTTGAATCAGTGCTGGTGCATAAATAAAATCCACGCTGGCAATGATCCCCTATTGAGAACAATGATTGAGGAGTTACATATCACATATTCAGACCTGATGAGTTGAAACTGTGCATTACTTCCCCTAACTCAGTGGCTCCTATCTACCTGCCTGATATAGGCATTCCCATGAAAATGAAGGGATATGATCCTCCTACAAGTGAAATACTTTAAGACTCTTAGAAAATGATGGCTCCATCCCCATTTGCTTTTCCAGTTTTGATGTTTCTCAGCTACCTTACAGCATTGAAAAGGTGCATTATTTATAGCATCCCTACAATATCCAGCACCCTCAGCATTTCTAGCTGGTATCTCATGTATTCATACAGCCTTACCACTGTAAAACTGTTTAATTGCCACATTGACCTCAACTACAGAATTAGGCTCCATTTCGCCAAGTGTTTCTGACATTATCTCCTCAAAGATGAGCATTTCCATGGAGTGCTGGAATTCTTCAAATTGTACATTCCACCTCCTAACATTGTCTCTCTTCAAAGTCTTGTTTTTTTCACCCTTGCTGAGAACAGCTTGAGCAATGTCCCACCTTGTCTCATACCCAGGTCCCTAGATGGTTTCCTTGGGCTTGTTTGGGGTTGTCTGGTAATCATTGTGCATGGTTTTACCAAACTCTTTGTAATTTCTGGACCTTTGCTTCAGCAGCTGTAATAGATACTGATTTCCTGGCCTCTCATTATCTAAAGACTGCCATTGGCCCCAGTAGCATTGTACAGAAGGCCTGTTTTTTTTTAATTTACTTCTTCCACTTTTGCTTGCATTTGTCAGTGGCTGCTAGGGTTATGGTCATGGCAAGGGTCAGAATTACATGCTGTCCTCTTAGCTACTGTGATGCTGAGCAGAGTCTGTTAAGATTCCATATCCCCAGGCTTCCCTGCATAAAGAAAAAGCTCTTTTGGAGGTGGAAGTTGAACTTATCTCTCACAGAAATATCTGCAAAGTGCTACCAACACCATCCTTGCATATTTGGGTTTCATGGTTGCGTTCTATTACTGGCCCAGGTAACCCAAATCACTACACAATGACTATTCACTGAAACTGCTTTAATTGTGATGACTGTTTTGCCTATCTGTTAGTGCTCTGATGAAAATAAATTACTTAAACTGCGGATGGCGTCTAACCTTTGATTTTTATTGTATTTTGTTCATGTGTTAACCATTTCAGCCTTATAGATATAATTTCTTCTTTTCAGGAGTAACCCAAGAGTCATTTCTAGTTAAGTGGCTTGTTGAGAACCTCACAGTTCCTAGTGGAGACTGAGGGACTGTAATGCAGGGCTGTAGAAGAAAGCTGATTAGCAGATTCTATCCCATAACCCTGTGTGATAAATGCAGTTTAGACAAGTCAAAGTCTGTAATTGAGAGAAAAGCATGTTCTCACCAGAAGTGTTTTCACTCAAATTTAAAAAAATGAGCATAGACAGATGCAATTCCAACTTCCTACACACTGCATTACATATATTTATTTTTTAGGTGTCTGTAATTATAAAATTGTGTAATTCTTAGGATGATGTTTTTCATTTTGTTAGACTGCAGACTTGCATAAAGAAAGTTTTCTGTTTATTTCAGATGTATCCAGGCTGGTAGCCTGTGAATATTGTTCATGGAAAGCTGTAATTGCTCCTTTAAGCATAAACACAGCGTGAGCTACTAAAACAAAATATATGTAAAACTATGAGAATTTGCAGTAAACATGCCTTGATTATTGTTTTCTAGAACGTACACATTTCTTGTAAAAGATGGTTCAGTGCTGAGCTCACCATCATCTAGAACTGTGTCACCTGATGGCAAATCATCTTCGATTGCCCTTCTCGACCATTACAACAGAAAATGGATACCAACAGTATTTGATAATTTAAAAGCCCATGAGTTGCTAACATAGAACCATACCTTTTTTAATCTGCATGAATAATGCTACAATACCTCCTTGATCCCAGACAATAAACACTGTATGGGTATGGTAAATTTATGTATTTAGGAGATTATTTTGAGTGGTTTCTCATGTGACTGCATTCTTTTCAGTTAAAATGGTGACCAGATATTTTAACTGTGTTTTCTTCCTGGAAAAGAGTCACAAACAAAGAAGGCGCTACATGAGCAACAATAGTGAATACATAAACAGAATAAAATAATAAGGGACTTAATTTGTCTTTGCTTATTACATTAAAATAGTTGAACATCTGTTTCTGACTGCACCAAAGTCCTGCCCAACTGAAATTGCAATTGAAATTAATTTCAGATCAGTTCAATTTATTTATGTTTCAAGTTGTTAAGACTGACTTATTTTTATGATGCAAGTTTCTGCATATCAGTAGCAACAACATTCAGTCAAATTACTCAAATTTTGTGTTGAAATACAAATATAAAGTCAACAAACTCCAAAACAGAACAAGTATTTTAGAATCCGGCCCTATGATAGTACATCTGCAATGGATAAATGATAAAATGCTGATATCAGAATGCAGTTTAGAATAATGATTAAGCATGTTTGTACTAGTAGTGAATGTCAGGACAGAATGATATTTACAAACTCTGTCAAATGTCTACTAACAAATGAATACACTGATACTTTAATGCTGAAAAAGTTAACACTCAGCTGTTTTCAACATCAAAAGAAAAAAGAAACCTAATTTAAGAATATTTATTGAAGCAAGCAACATATTCTCATACACAGACTTTCACATGCACAAACACACATACGCACAAAATCTCTGTGTGATGTCTCCTATCATTGGGAAGGAAATAGGCAGAAATCATATTATTTGTAATGAAGTGAGTGGAGAAGGTAAACGAGCAGTTAACACACATATATGGATAAATGAGTTTTCAACCCACGTTTTCTGAAGGGATTTTATTATAAAAGCATTGAGGTCACTTTTTAACCTGTAGAGCAATCTACTGTAGGTCTGATGGTGACTGTATATTTTTTTACCATTTTAAGCAGTAAACAACCACTCTGGAAGGATGAATGAAAGATGTTAGCCTGGAGGTGTGATAGTGGTCAGTAACGTTTTGTTTATGGACAAAAAAAGTGCAATGGCGATAATCTCCACATACCAGTGTAGCAGAGTCCTGTTTGGGTAGCACTGTGATCAGGATGTGATGTAAGGATCCTGGCAGTTACCTGGTGGTGGCAACATAATTACAATTCTTGTTAAAGGATGCATTATAGATTGAGTCAGACTGTCCAGGACAGAGCCTTTTCTATTGGTCAGCACCTTGATGTCGCCAAAGACTTCCTATGAGAGTAATTAAGCAATTGCAGAGTTGTCTGGAAATCTAGTGATAATTTCAGTTGCCTTATTTGACTTAGTGTAGGTGATGAATATACTTTTTAAATACAACGCAGTATTAGTCCCATTGAAGACTGGGTATGTTTTAAGTAATCCTCCAATTTCATATAAGTCTTGGATTCTGGATTGTAACCTCTCAGATCTTACCTGTTACTAATTTTCTTTCTCATATGAATGCATTTTGGGTTCAGTGATAGCATATTAAGGCAGCTCACTTAATGCTCTGCTGAACTGTTTATTGTAGAAAAGATTCCTTGTCAGTCTGTGATGTACTTTCCCTACAAGTGCTTTGCAGCTTCTAAGATGCGGCATTTGTGGGAAAAATAGCAGTTATTTTTAAATAGATTCTGTTTTTCTTAATAAGCATACAATTTATTACTTCAGCTATATGTAATTAAAGTCTTCCCATTTTAAGTACAGAAGCAGCATCTTCTGTGTAGCTTGCTGTAAAAGTAAATGCCATTCATATTAACTGGTACTTGTGTTACCATTCCATCTCAGTGATGTCTAAGCAAAATGGTTTGAATTTTCATTACTAGTGATGAGTGCTCTGTGACAAAACAGTGTATAGTACAGTCAATCAAGTGTAAATCATTTGCAAACAACCAGTAAGCCAAGCAGGCTGGTAAATGGTGTTGACTTGATGTAAAAGAGTATTCTGATGTCTGCAAGTTCAGACCCGTTCCACTAAAAAGCCCGAGGCTGCACAAAATGTGAAGAAACTGTCATGTGATTTGAAACTGAAAGCAGTACTGCTGTACCTAGTGGTCCTTGATTACATTCCCATGAATTTTATTTTTTTTATGTCACCGTGGTCTTGCTCTGATTTCCTTGTGAATTTAGGGTACAATTGCCAGAAGCATGCAATTGTTTTTGTCATGTCTGTCAGGGTGCTCATCTAAGTTACTCCCCTGCAGCTGTCCCATCACCTTAGCAGCTACCATGTCTGCGATTTACATTTACCCTACCACCTGCCCCATCTGCCCTACCATTTACCCCATCAGCCTTTCCAGCTCTTCCATCTGCCCTACCAGCTACCTGATCTGCCTTACCACCTGTCCCGTCATCCTATTATCTACCTCCTCTGCCTTAAGCATCTGCCCTACCTGCTACCCCCTCTGCCTTACCAGTTGTCCCATCACCTCACCATCTAACCCATCTGCTTTTCTCATTATTCCATTTGTCTCATTAGCTGAACCATCAACATTACTAACTGTCCTGTCATTTTGCCATTTACACCTTCTACCTTTCCGCCTCTCCCGTCAACATTATAATTTGCCCCATATGCCGTACTAGCTGTCCCATCACCCTAGCATTGACCCGTCTGCCATTCCAGATGTTCTGTCTACCCTTCTGGTTGTCCACTCTGCCCACACTCCTTTAGGATTCCCATGTGCTGAACCTGCTCTTTTGCATCTTAGCCCATGTGCCATTCTGCCTATCCTTTCTAAAACTTCTTGCCTCATGGCTCTTTTTTCTGAGTATTCATTAACTATATAAAAGCAAATTTTGTTTGGTTTATAAATCCTTTTCATGCTGTTTTTCTATGTGAATAGTCCAGTGTACTTTGACAAGTCCGCATTCAAGTGACTTTGGTAGCTGTCCGAACTGCCAAAGTTTGTCTGTAACATAGTAGTTTTAACGTACCCCCATCTCAGAGGATATGAGCTCCCTTTATCTTCCCTTACCAGGTTTGTTGGTGCAGCTGCTGTTTTGTAAGTGGCTGAGAAGCCGGAAACCTACTTAGTGTTGTCTTGTATTGTCACTTGTAGAAATTCTTCTTTATCCTTTTCACTCCTTCCCAGAGTAGCTGTGAAAAAAAAAATCCACATAGTGTTGTAAGTTACAAGGGGATGCCAGCTGATGTTCAGTCACTGGTGATGGTCTCTTTGGCAGTGTATTTGGTACAAGTCTTTTGGCAGTGCTAGCAAAGGTCTGGGTCTCTTTGGCAGTGTATGTTACAAGTTGTTTGGCAGTACTGGCAAAGGTCTGGATGCTCTGTGTCCTCCACAGAGATGGGAGTCACAGGAGTACTTAATGGGACTGGCTAGCAAAATTTCATTGCATCTTTACAGATTGATTTGGCTTTGAGCCAGCTCTTGTCTCACATGGTAGGACTTCTCAGTGCTGGAGCTACATAGTTCAAATACAAATTTAATAAAGCCAAAGCTCATTCTGCATTGTGACATGCTTAGAAATATTGACATTTTAAGGGTGACTAAGTCATCATAGTAGCTATGGCCATTGACATGAGGCTATGTGATAGTTGTCAGACAAATAACAACCCTTCTGGATCAATAACCATCCATTGTATTCCTTTGTGCAGTCAGCATTTTATGTGTGTTCTCATTTTCAGTATATTGCCTGTCAAAATGGGTAATCCATTTGTGATGTGATAGCTTGAACTTTGTCATCAGGGATTAGCTTTTGTTCCTTTAACAAATGTTGTACGTTATGAAGACATTCTGCCTTGTAGGGTGACAGGCTGGCCTCTTCAGTGCTGCATGTTTCTCTCCGATTAAATGGGAATAGGAATGCTGCAGTACTGCAAGATATTATTTACTTCTTGTCCCCTTATGTACAACCCTTTGGTACTGAAAAACTGTTTCAACATTGCCATGCTTAATAAGCTTGAGTTGTGTAATGTAATCAGTAACACAGTCTGCTTAGATTAAGTTTGTAGTTACCTTGCTGCTGTGATTTAAACTGGTGCTTCTGTGCGGAACCGATTTCACATAAAGGGATGATGAGCATCTTCGACCTCATCAGTATAATGGTTAATGCCTTTACATGGTGCCATATGTCTTTGATTAATCATAGCCATGTGTCTCTTGGTTGGACGTTCTGTACCCAGTCTTGCTACCTTGCTACTGTCTAAACAATTCTTTATATCTACACATTAAGGATTTATTAAAAAAATGTCTGTGTATATGTGTGTGTGTACACACACACACACACACACACACACACACACACACACACACACACACACACACACACACAAACAGATATGTAAAGCTCCAGGGAATCTGAAACAAGTTTCCATAGCGTGTCTGCATATATGGATTAGAAAAACTAGAGGGGCTGTCTTCCTTGTTGAGTGAATTGCTGAGTGTTACACAGTACATGAACCAGGTTTTTAGTATGTAATTCTGCATGGTTTTACAGTAGATTAATTCCATGGGATCGGGGGGGGAGGCTGTAATTAATTGTGTCTGCCTTTAGTACAATGCAGTGGCATCATATCAAAATGGCCTACAACAACCAAGTATCTTTATATTCCTTAACAGGCAGATGTATAGCTTAAAAATACAGTGAGCTTAAAAAAGCTGTATAGCTTTTAGTGTCAAGTTTTATTCAGAAACCTCTACTTGCATTTTATGAAAGTCTAAGCAAATTGCTCAACCAGACCAAAGTTCCTTATTACCTTTGAAAACAAATGTTTGGCATACAGAGTTAAGAAAGAGTCAATAAATAAATACTAGTCCTACTCTTGCTGTAAAGCCCGCATTTCCTTTTAGTTTATGCTTTTTTCCTTCTTGTATTGTAGGTCACTCTGTCATGATCTCTTAGCTCATCACATTTCAAGAGGCAGTATATCTGGGCTGTTATTATGATGATTCTACGTCCTTCTCCAGACAAATAAACAGGGTCCATTGGGGTCAGCAGTCTGTCTAGTGCATTGTTATTTATTTCTTTTGGTTTACAGGAAGTTGTGGTCAGGAGATACACAACTGTTTTGCTTTTCCCTGAGTATACTATATCATTTAGGAACAAATTATTTCTTGCCGTTAGTCAGTTTCCTCACTAGTTTGGAGCCGCCTTAGCCCAGTCAGCATAGGTGATGCTCCCAGCAGCTGGGCATAAAAGACAACAGAAGGAGTAGTCCTGGGTAAACTGAATTATCAGAAGCTTTAAATCTCAGTACCTCTGTCATTTTTCTCTACCTTAGGTAAGTTGTACTTTAAAAAGCATTTTATCCATAACCTGATCTTTATAACAATTTAGAGTAGCAGTAATGGACTGAGTTATTTATTTATAAACAAATATGTATGCATATATCAATATATGTTTATATATATATATTCATATATGCATGTGTATGTATATATAGTTTTCTGAGATGCAGTCACAGTTGATTTTAGAGCTGGATTTTTTTGCACAGCTTGGTGGACTAAAAGAACTTGTAATCTGGTCAGTCATTAAGACTGCAGTGCAGACATTGCAGAACTGAGTACATGCTGGAAGAGATGTGAGCAAGTAAGGCTTCAGCTATGTATGATAATTAGGATTCTTTATCAGCATGTTTAATTTTATTTAACACATGCAGTTTTGACTTGGTTTATTTATTTTCAAATCAGTATGTATACAGTTTGGAGGTGCCTTTGTATCCATTAAAAGGAAGTGGTATTTGCATAGTGTAGTTGCATGAGATGCAGAATAGTCAATACAACATGTATTTTCGATGATTTTATTTTCACAGTTTACATTAGACGTTAGTATTCATGTTATTATTCTTTCTAATTTGTTCTGGTTAAGAATCATTATGGAATTGTTTGCAGGTCCGCTCTATAGATGAGCACTGCCCAGTCTTCGCTAACCTGGTTAACAAAGTATAATCAACAAATTAATATTCAATAATGTGGAAGAAACATGATTTCACATATGCCACATCCATCTTATTGAAGTTCTGTTTTAATTTAAACCATGAGCTAGACTGCGGACAGTATGTGTAACATGGAATATTGTTCTTCTTAGTCTTAGTGACCGATTGGCCTGGCCTGTCTTTTACTATAACTGCAAGTGAAGACTGTCATTATCTACTGCAGTCTTGTTTTGCTTTTTTTTTTTCTCACTGTTACGAACTGTAAATGTCGTTTTTCTCATTGGAAGCGCTAAAGCTTTTAGTATAGATGTGACAAGGTTTAAAGATTTTGCCACTATTAGAAAGACTAGCAAGGCTCATTTGCACCTATTTTATGTTAAGTATAGGGTGACACTGAACTATCTTTTTGCAAACATCTGCATAATAGCTCTGATTAATGTACCGCAGTGGTAACTCATAACTAACTAAGCACTGCTTGTCTGTACCTTTACTTGGCCGCTTTTTTAATTTGTAAAGCAGAATATATAAACTGTTATATGCGACATTATAGATGTACCTCTACTCCACCGTCTACATTACTGTACCTTTACTTGTCCGCTTTTTTTAATTTGTAAAGAAGTATATATAAAAGGTTATTTGCAACAGTGCGTAATTGGATCTGCCACTGTTAGAAGCACTAGAACGGCACTATCCCACCTACCATAGATTATTAAACCTCTTATTTTGCCATCTTCCACCTCAGGAAACTACAATAATTATATTGATGTTACACTTCTAGAAACATTAGAAAGGCTTTATCTCCACACATTATACATTATATTAACCTCTTACTTTGCCAGATTTTTCCTTTTCCTTCAGGAAGCGCCAGATTTACAATGTTAGATATGACAATGTTTACCTGGGTTGGTCACTGTTAGAAACACTAGTCAGCACAGTGCCTCTAGTACATTGCTTGCAGCTACTTTAAGTAATAGAACAGGAATGGGTATTAGACGACCCTGGTATTTAGCAGAGTGACAAGCACAGCCTATTTCATTAAGTAAAATACCTAGCAAACCAACAAGGCAAATGTTATTTATTGTTCTGTGAATAAATCTGCTCTGCTTTTTTGCTCTTTACCCTCCAGCTTTTCTCTCCATCTTTCTGTCACCCACCTTTAAGCATAACCTCTACTCTCTTCTTTTTTACAGCCTGAAAGCTCATTTTTTTTATTCGAGCTGTCCCCTCACCTGGAAACTCTACAAGTAAGTACTGAGTAGCCAAACAAGCCTCCCAAAGTACTGGACAACAAGGACGCATCCTTCAAACACACGGTGCAGGTCATAGCCTACGGCCTGTTTGCTTAATAGTTTTTAAAATATTTTAGACACAGAAGTCTGTAACAGGACCAGCACACTCACGGAACTACCCCGAGGCTGTCCACCCCCCCCCCACTCCCTACTTATTTTTTCTCTAGTTTTTTTTTTTAAAAAGTACTCTAGTAATTTTAATGGATATTCCCCCTCTATGCCACTAGGTGGCAGCAAAACACAGAGCTTAAAATCTCCTTGCTCATTCACGAGCAGATCTAAGCTCCAGTATTCAATTGTATATAATTAGAACCAACCTCTCTAACAAAAGTAACTATTTAACTCCCCTTTGCAATACCTATAAGTGGAATCTATCCCAGAACATGGGTAGGATTGTAACACAATTAATAGTGTCCCCAAAAGAAAGTTAAAAAGTAAAGGGTGCTACTTAGCCGGGACATTTATCCAGTGCACAATCTCACTGAATAAAAATGATTGACTTCTGATACACCACTTCGTGGCTCTGCCCTGCTCTGTTTGCCCTTCGGGCTCAATCCGCTCCCTACCCCCAAATCCCACCCACCCCAACACCTCTGCATTTTTCACCAAACCACACCCACAACCAAAAACAGCCAGTCTCATCTCCCACTCACTTTCATACCAATTACCAAACATACCCCTAGCCTCTCACTTCACCACCACACCCACCCTTACCTACACCTACCTCCTCCTCTAACATCTTCCTACAATACTAAGTACAACAAAATGAAAACCACCTTATGAAGCCTACTACTAGCCCTCATAACCTTAACATATTTCACATCCACTCATCCTATCACCTTACTACATAATACAAATCACCATGCAACACAGGCATACACTAAACCAAACACTCACACACATTTCCACATTACTGCTACACTATTTCAAGACAGCTTAATGTTATACATCTACAAAACACAACTAACAACAACACATACCTCTAAGATATCATTTAAATACCACATAAGAACAACACAAAGTATAAAACACATATTACTGATCACAAGAAAACTGCTCATATCAGGAGATATCCACCCAAATCTAGGGCCAAGCAACCCCCTACTCCCACAAAAACAAAAGTCAGACCTACTAATCATTAACATAAATACCAGACGTCTGACAAACAAACTTCCTGATATCCAATCCTTCATAACCCACTACTCCCCAGGTATACTAACTGTCACCAAAACCTGGCTAAAACCCAACATCCAAAACGAAGAAATTCTTCCACCAGGATATAACATTATAAGGCAGGACAGGGCAAACAAAAAGGGTGGAGGAGTAGCCATACTCTTTAAAAACACACTCAAAGTAAAACCCCTAGAAATCCCATCCCCAGCATTTCATAATGCAGAAACTGTAATTTCAACTCTAGTTATAAACAACACCAAGAAAATCAACATCATCTGTTGTTACATCCCTCCAGGCAACAACTCTTCCACCATAGAAGAATTATTACAATGGATTTCAGTCAAACTTCCCAATGAAACTATTCTCTTAGGTGACTTAAACACAAACTGGTTAGCTTGTAACTCCAACAACCCCACCAACCATATTAATCTCTATGGCTTTACCCAGCTCATTCAAGAACTTACTAGAGTAGACAAAATATCACACAAGCAATCAGTCTTAGACCGGACACTAGTAAACTACCCAAAACATTACTATCACACTGGGTGTCTACCAGGCACCCTGAGTGACCACCTCCCCACATTCCTCTTGCGAAAACGCTGTAACATAACTAACCCTATCATCTTTAGACAAGTCAGAGATAAAAGAAAACTAAATACACAGGTACTAAACCACATCCTAAAACATTGTAATTGGAAATCACTACTAACACTAGACTTAGACCAAGCCATAGAATACTTCAATAACACTTTCACTAGCATCCTCAACTCAGCTGCACCCATTAGAAATATCAGAGTCAAGTCAAACTATGCTCCATGGCTAAGCAGGGACACAAGAGCCCTACTAAAAGCCAGAGATAGAGCATGGAGAGCCTGGAAAAAAGACAACACCAACCTAACCAAACAAAACTACCAAAAACTAAGAAACCAAGCAAAAAGACAAACCATACTCGATAAACAAAACTAATTCTTCACCAGCCAAACCAAGCACACAAGAGACCCACAAAAATTCTGAAATTCTATCAACTCCATACTCAACCCTGGAAAAACATCCACCCCTACTCCCACCACCAACAATAACACCACAGACATTGCATCCCAATTTAACCAACATTTCACTCAAACAATTCTGTCACTGTCCTCTCAGATCCCCAAAACCTACCGCTCAGACCCACCTAGCAAGCCCCTTAAGAATATCCCCTCCTTCACACTATCACCTGTCCCCACCACTACTATTAAAAAACTCCTACAAAAACTCAAACCCACCACCCTTGCAGCAGACAACCTACCTGCTGACTTCCTAAAAATGGCAGCTAATTCCCTCTCATACCCAGTATCTATCCTGATAAGCTGCTCCATAGAGGAAGCCTACATCCCTAAACTATGGAAAGTATCTAACATTAACAGTCTTCACAAAGGAGGAAGCTCTTATGATTTCTCCAACTACCACCCAATAGCCATCCTACCCCCCTTATCCAAAATACTTGAGAGGTGTATACACTCCCAAGTTGTGCAATTTCTAAACTCTAAAAACCTCCTGTCACCCACTCAACACGGCTTCTGACACACCATAGCACTACTACTGCTCTTCTGACCTTTACAAACATAGTGAACCTACACAGAAACAACAACAATTTCGTATCAGCAATATTTCTAGACTTATCCAAGGCATTTGACATGGTGTCACACACCATGCTACTGGATTCCATGTCCTCCCTATGCTTTGCCCCTTCCACTATAGCATGGTTTAAATGCTACTTATCAGACAGATAGAAGTCTGTTCAGTGGCAGAATACACTATCACCCCTATTTCCTACAACCATAGGAGTCCCACAGGGTTCAATATTAGGACCACTACTTTTCTCCATTTTCGCTAACAGCCTCCATACCTCCACCCAAAATACCTCACTGATACAGTACGCAGATGACTCCACTCTCATCTGCTCTGCACCATCACTCACAACCCTTCAAAAACTTACTCAAGACTCCTTCACCTCAGTAGAAAACTGGATTATCCGGATTCAACTAATCCTTAATTCCAACAAAACCAAACTACTCATTTTCTCCCCTAACAAATCTAAATCTATCAACCAACCTTTTACAATCACTACCAAAAATGGTACCGACATATCATCCACAAACCATACCAATCTCCTTGGCGTGGAAATAGACAACAAACTACTATTTGATGTGCATATAGCACAAACCTTAAAATAGGTCCACAAAAAATGGGGACACTATATAGACACAAAAAATTCCTAACTGACCAAGCACGTGTGACACTTGCCCAAACACACCTTCTATCTACTCTAATGTACGCCGCTCCAATCCTTACCCACATAAGAAAACAGGACCTTGAACAACTTCAGTCATGCTACATAAAATTGCCAGATTTGCTTCTAAATCCAACTACAAATCACACCACTGTCAAGCACTGCACAAACTGCAGTGGCTAGAACTACCCCAACTACTCAACTATCTTCAACTAACAATTGCCTACAATATTTTGAACTATCCCCTCAAAACCCCATCTCTTAGTCAGTTACTAACCAAGCACACATCAAATCGTCCCCTACGCTCTTCAGAAAAAACACTACTGTCTATCTCTAAAGCCAACAACTCCGCAGGACAAGCCGTATTCTCCCACAGCATAGCAAGAAACTGAAATAACCTTCCCCCTAACCTTACCTCTGCTACATCAGTCAATATGTTTAGACGCTCTCTAAAAGTCCACCTTATGAATAAATGGATATGCCCATGCATCACATAACATTGAAACATATCACTTGCGACCATGATTTCTATTCTCACTGTCTGATATAAATATTATATTGTATTTCTGTTTGACACTGTATAACAAACTGAAAACTGGTTGCAGGAAGGAAGGCACCAAACACAAAATGTAAGAACACGCAGTTTAATCCAAAATGAAGTGCTTTTCGCCACAGTAAATACTGTGACTTCTTCAGATAAAAACAACATTGAGAGCATGCCCTTAAGTAGTCAGTGAGCAGTAGTTAATTAGTTAGGTAATTAACCAATATTAGTTAATCAGTTCATTTCATTCTTCTTGACAACAAGTTGAAAACTAGTACTCATAGAAAATGCAGTTTCTAATGACTATAAAAGTCTCACAAACACATTTAGACACACCCACATGCAAAACTCAAACCCTAATCCTACAGAAGAAACAATACTAAATGTTCTTAGACCCCATCAGTGCGAATGCACATACAACGATAAAAGTCTATTTACCACTACTCCAATAAGTGACTCAGGGTAAATAAATAACTACCCTTTTCATTTTATTTTGCTAAACACCTTGTACTCTACTACAGGAACCAGGCAGAACAACATCTAATGAACACAGGTTCCTTCTACTAAAAAATAAATAAAGAGAAAAAAAAATAAAAAACTCAGGTAGCTACCATTAAACCTGGTTTCCTTTAAGACCCTCTAGGGAAATCCTGTGGTGTAGTCCCGCTGCCTAGCCACGGCTCGGGCTTGCTCCGCTCCCTCCTGCCCCTATTCCCACCGCCCCCACTACCTCTCTACATTTATTTGGTCATCAAGCCCATCCCTTTACCACTACCCAATCAAAACTGTCCACTCCTCCCCTCCATCTCTCTGCCACTCCCTACCACTAAACCAAGTCCGCCCACCTACCTAACTCTCTCCAATTATCTCACCCTACTATTACCTCCAGCTTTCTGCGGACCTAGGTACCTCCTAGCCCTATTTATGCAGAGACCTTACCCATCACCATGGACAGAAACTCATTTACCACCCTTCCTTGTACTTTTACTCCTCATTTTACCGTATCTCTTAACAACCTATGAAACACAAGCCTAACAGGAGTCTACCTTCCCAAGGGTCAGACCTTATATATCGTGGGTATGCCCTGTATTCTCAGAATACCACTACTCTGTATCCCTCCCTCTCTCTACTCTGCTACTCACCTCATCCCTAAAAGTACACATCTTATTCTTAGATACCCAAAAGTATCCTGAGCATTAAGGAACAGCTTAAACTACTTACTAGACTACAAAAATACTAGAATATTTGATTTGCTCAATAATATCCAAAGTCACTAATGGCAATATCCACTAAGGCTCCATCTATAGTCAGGCCCTAACCTCCTCATTCATAGTAGACCAGTGGACTGCCACCTTCTCAGCCCCTTCAGGACAATATTCTCACTTATGCATTGGCAGAAATAGCTAATTTCCATAGCTGTAACTTTTATGTTTAAGCATATATGAGTCCAGTTTCTGCAGGTTGGAAACTATATTTTGTATTTGATGTTTCTCAGCCAGTAACTCCTGTTCACTTTCCTCTGAGAACATAATGTGTTTATCAGAAACTTGGCTCAGGACAACCAATAAGCACCAAGGATGAACTGGAAATTATTATAACAGTTTGAATTTGTGTAGTTAGGTTCCCTCCTGAGGAATTATAACAAGCATTGTCAGCAGGCAGAATACTGACATTATTAATGCCAGAAGTAGATGGTATAGTGTTGGTAACAACATTAGCTGAGTTACCTTGTGTTGATGTAGTGTTAGGGCAAGGGTTGGACAAGTGGTTCACCTTGTCCGTAAGGTCCTCTATCCGTTGGGTCAATAGACTGATAAGCAACGTTAGATTGCCATTGTCATTGCTATTTTCCTGTGATGACTGCGTGTTGGTGATAGTTCCTTCCACATCCATGATCCACAAACAAAAGACACGAGCCGATGAAAGAACACAAAACTGAAAACTGGTTGCAGGAAGGAAGGCACCAAACACAAACGTGACGTTTAATCCAAAGTTTAATCCAAAATGAAGCGCTTTTCATCACAGTAAATACTGTGACTTCTTCAGATAAAAACAATATTGAGAGCATGCCCTTAAGTAGTCAGTGAGCAGTAGTTAATTAGTTAGGTAATTAACCAATATTAGTTAATCAGTTCATTTCATTCTTCTTGACAACAAATTGAAAACTAGTACTCATTGAAACTGCAGTTTCTAAAGACTACAAAAGTATCACAAACACATTTAGACACACCCATGAAATACCATATCATTTTAGTATTTTAGATATTTGGTACTTATAAAGTACAAAAACCTCTGCATGTATTTTATGGTATATAAGAACATTTAGTATTGTTTCTTCTGTAGGGTTAGAGTTTGAGTTTTGCATGCGGGCGTGTCTAAATGTGTTTGTGACACTTTTGTCGTCTTTAGAAACTGCAGTTTCTATGAGTACTAGTTTTCAGTTTGTTGTCAAGAATAATGAAATGAACTGATTAACTAATATTGGTTAATTACCTAACTAATTAACTACTGCTCACTGACTACTTAAGGGCATGCTCACAATGTTGTTTTTATAGGTTCATAGGTTCATAGGTTTATACTAGGCTATCTGCCCTAAGGCATTTATAAGCCTAGCCCAAATTATTGTGGCTTACGCCACCCCTTATATGAAAAAATACTGTGCCCATTAGTTTGTTGTGCCTCTGTCCAGCAGTGACCCAGAGATGATTCCCGGGGTAAACCTACGATCTCCCATCCACAGGTCTAGATTTCTCTTGAACAGAGTCAGCGAGGTGCTCTGCCTCACATGGACCGGGATTTTATTCCACAGCATAGGGAGTCTCTGAGTGACAAATCTATCCCTCCAGCATGTCCTATTTATATCCGTGCTAAGGTTTAAGTCGCTTGCTCTAGTGGTTTTGGTGGATTTGGATTTTTGAGGTGGAGCATGTCCATTAATTCGGGTTGGACATGGCCTTGTATGTCAGGCACATGTCACCTCTGAGCAGGCGGTATGCGACTGAATAGAGCTGGAGTTTCTTCAATCTGGCAGCATATGACAGATTTTGGAGTCCCTTTATCCTTTTGGTGAGGAACTTTTGGGGTCTCTCCAATTGCTGCAGATGTCGGGTGAGATACATCCCGAATGGGGCATTGTACTCGATCATTGGTCTGATAAGTGAAGAGTACAGGGAACAATGACCTCACTAGATCTGGATGTGAATCCCTTCATGATCAGGTGGGCAATGTAGAAGGTCTTTCTAACCACTTTAGCAATGTGAGTGTCAAAGAAAGGCCACTGTCAACCTGGGTCCCCAGGTCCCTGATAACCTCTTCTGTGCTCAGTGGATTGCCACCTATATGGTAGCTTGGGGTTACCTTGTTTTCCCGAAGGGTATGACTATACATTTTTGGCGTTTAACTTCAGGCCATGGCTCTGGCACCAGCTATCTGTTTCAGTGAGTCCCTTCTGAAGGATATCCGTGTCCGATGCACTTTCCACTATGGCGCCCAGTTTGCAGTCATCTGCAAACTTTGTCAATAAAGTCCTCCCATGTTGGCCTGTACTTCTGAGAAGTAGATCCCAAACAATAGGGGGCCAAGGACCGAGCCCTGTGGGACACCACTTGTGACCGGCTTGGAGTCTGACACAGCGCCAGCAACTCTAACCCTGTGGGTTCTGTCCTTAAGCCAGTTTGCAACCCATCTTGTGACATATGGGTTTACATTTAAGCTGGTAAGTTTTTCTACAATACCGGAGTGGGGTATTGTGTGGAAAGCCTTTGCAAGGTCAAGGTAGGCTGTATGGACTGCCTTTCCCTCATCAATGGCCTTGGTGACTATTTCGAAGAAGTCGACCAAGTTCATAAGGCATGATCTTCCTTGACAAAGCCAAACTGGGTCGGGTCCAATGTCTGCAAGTCCCCTATATCTTTGTTTATGAGCTCCATTATGATCCTCTCCATAGCTTTGCAGACTAGACTTGTTAAGCTTATGGGGCGGTGATTACCAGGGTCCGTGAGGCGCCACCTTTGTGGAGTGGGACCACAGTTGCCGTCGCCACTCCTTGGGCACGTATCCTGTGGTAAGGCTGAGATTAAACAGCTGCCTTATGTGCGGGTTTAATTCCTCATTTAGCTCGTGTAGCACACAGCCGGGGACACCATCCGGTCCCATTGATGCTGTGTTTTAGCTTTAGAGAGCAGCTTTCACCTGCGCATTTGAGATGTCCGGGAGGCTACACTCGGCTGGGATAGTTCTCTCTCCTTTAGGGGAGAGGGTGAAGTTTGCACTGAACCTGTCTGCCAGTATGTTGGCAATGTCTGTGGGTTCAGTGATTTTTGTATCATTTTGGACTAATTCTGAGCATATCTGTGAGTTTCCACCCAGGTTCCTAACATAGCTGAAAAAGGCCTTATGATTGTCCTTTGAATCCATGGCAATTTTTCTCTCAAAATTGGCCTTAGTTGATTTTATGAGTGCTCGTATTTTTTACTAATAATGATCAGGGGTGACTTCCCTTTTATGGATTTTGTTCTATCATGTAATAGCTTTCTCCTCTTATTGTAAAGTTTGTTAATGGCTGGGGTCCACCAGACTGGACGTTTGCCCTTTGTGGAAAGAGTCTTGGTTTTATTTGGGATTGCCTGATCCATGCAGTCCTGGAGGTGTTCATAGAAGGCATTTGTAAGGGCTTCCGCAGCTTGGGTGGGGTTTCCTCTGACTCAGGGGCCTTGAAGGATACCACACCAGTCTTGAGTAGTGTGAAGTTTGCTTTAGAGAAGTTCTTCACTATGGTCTTTTTTGTTTGGGGTGGGGGCGGGATGTGGATTTCCAGTGAGATTAGTTTATGATCAGATCTCACCAATGAGGGATATACTTCCGGTGTGGAGCATTTTGTCCCCATGTTTGTGA
This sequence comes from Protopterus annectens, assembly GCF_019279795.1. Classification (NCBI taxonomy): domain Eukaryota; kingdom Metazoa; phylum Chordata; order Ceratodontiformes; family Protopteridae; genus Protopterus; species Protopterus annectens. Next base: position 1,465,276,452 of record NC_056735.1, read on the forward strand.
CAATGAGATCTAGTATATTTTCTCCTCTCGTGGGAACAGTATCTGAAGAAGTCACAGTATTTACTGTGATGAAAAGCGATTAATTTTGGATTAAACTGCTTGTTTTTACGTTTTCTGTTTGGTGCCTTCCTTCCTGCAACTAATTTTCAGTTTTGACACTGTATAGCAATTATACAGTCTGCTGAACTTTATTGTGAATTGTACGTAATCTATGTCTGAACATTTGATGTGTTGAACTTATTGTAAACTGGACTTAAAATGTATGGAGCTTTTCTCCCCGGGCCTCCGCTATAAATGGACCTGTGTCCAGTCGGACTATCCTGGTAAACAAATGTAAAATAAAATAAATAAATAAACTACTCTGATGGTAAAAGGCTGCTGTCACAATTAATTTCAGGGGATTATGGGTAAGGGGAGGAGCTAGGAGCTCGGATCCATAAACTGTGAAATAAGTTGCCGGCTCGGATCCAAAGGTTGCAGACAAATGAAGTCACCTACTCAGATGGAACGTTATGGTGAGTACATAACTTCTTATTTGCATGACACAGCACAGTCCTCTGATGTTACAGAGGATGATGTAGGTCATAAATTATGTGAGTGATGTCTAGGAGTATCCGTGAGCCTGGCTCTGCTAAGATATGAAATGACATTTTAAAATGAGTTCTCCTATCAAAATGGATTACAGTGGGAAGTGTTTGAATACTGGATTATTGGTTGTGACATGCAGGTGAGGATATATAAGTAAAAATGTAAGCACCTGCACAGAAATGTCTGCGGTCAACCATTTTTTTAAAGATATTTTTGAATGTTATGCTACTTTCCAGTCACATGATGGTGTATTGGCTCTAGATTGGTCTGTGAATGGAATTGACTTGTTTTTTTCTGATAATCTCAGCAATTCCTTTTCTCTTCACTTGAATCACTTGGTGGTCAGTTCATTAGCATAGCTAGCATTATACAAAGGTTTTAGTAATTAAATGAATGTACTGATAGAATGAACAATTTCTACATCCTTTCTAAACTGTAAGAATAAACAGAGAATTCATCATTTTACTTTTTACTTAGTTTTCAGGAGACTTTGTAACTGAGATCAGCCAGTTAACCTTCAGTGACCTCACACATTACTGTGTTTTGTAGCTGTGGGGTGTTTGAAGTGTAAAGATGTCTAAAGATGCATATAGACAGTACTGTGAATCTATGGTTATTTTTAAGAAAGTAAAAGGATAATATTAACTCTTATTTGGAGCTAGAACCCAAGACCTCCAGTATATCATGCTGGTGTCACTGATTTTGGACCAACAAGAGCCTCTGTGCACAAAGGTGTAGCTAGGCATACTCAGTGTACTCAAATGAGTACATTTTTCCCAGACTCTTTCTCTCTCTGTAATATTGTGGCTCAAATAGCACAGAATGTTTAGAACTGTCTAGTGTCTGATGTGATGAACTATACAAACCAGGCTTACTTGGACAGGAATGCACCTCTAGAAATGGTCTTTTTATGATTGTACATGGCAACAGTTGGCAATACCATGTCCCACTCCAAAGTAGTTAAGGGTAGCATTTTGAAGGTTGAGTACATTTTTTAATGATGGGTGAATGGTGGGGGGCAGCAGTACAAGGTTTCAGTACAAAATATACATTTCTTGCTGTATCCCTGAGTTTTTCTTTAATAGCACCTAACATAACCAGGGTACTGAGTTTTCTTTTAAGAGCACCTAATATAATTCCCAGTAAAGTGCACTCACCAAAAACTAAATAAACAAAACACTGTGCACAGACAGACAACAACTGAAGATGTAGTTCAAAAAAATAAACAGCCTCTAAGAAGTCACCAAAGGAAAGTTTATTACCAGTCCACATTTGTTGAGTGATATCTTTCGTCCATACAATGTAAATGGACTTCATCAGAACAAAAGTACAAACAAGTACCAGCAAGTTTAAAATCTCAGGTCATATGATCAGTAAGACCAATCCAAAACTATGATCAGTTAGAAACAGCACAGTTAATTAAACCCAATTAATTAAACCTAGCTGTGTACTTTATTTAAAGAAATAGACATGCATCAATTAGAAAAAGCTAACAGTTAGCAAAGACTACCATACATCATTTCTTGAAAAATAGCGTTAAAACAACATCTAAAGACATTTAACAGTCAATACTTGATATACTTAAATATCAATATTAAAAACTTGAGTTATAAATTTCCAGAAGTGAGTGAATTTTATGGCTGTTACTGCTGAGTTGACTAGGCTCATTCAACTTTTGTCATCGGTTTCCACATGGTTGCTTCAGGGTGTCCCTGATTTGCAGAAGTCCGCTCCTACTTCAGCACCTTTATTTAACAATAGACGTGTTCGTGATTTACTTTGAGATCGTACAGCAGATGCCCCTGTTTTACAAGGTACTTTTAAATCTGGTTTAGCTAGTCGAGCTTTGGTGACTTCTTGGAGGCTGCTTATTTTTTGAATTACATCTTTGGTTTCTGCTCTGTCTATGCACGGAGCTTTGGTTATTTTCCTTTAAGAGCACTATCCTTTCAACTTGGAGTCCCCCACCCCCACCCCAGCATGGTGATTAAGGTCAGTTTAGAAACGCATGTACAAATACAGAGAAAGCCCTCTATTTAGGCTTTTATTATGTGATTTGTGCTGCCACTGCTGTGGTCTTTTGCTTTCCAGACCTATTCCCAGCTGACTTCATACAGTATGTACTGGATTCCTGAAAGATGACCCCAGTCTTAGATTATCATACACCCTACAAACTCAGGTGAGCTCAGAAGTTAAAGGAATGACAAAAGCAGACAAAGATTTGAAAACTAAACATTTTTAAATGTACATGAACTGCCTCCTTATTCTTTTTCTGACCACATGCCAATCTGATGAGCAAAAGGCTAGACATCAGTCTGACTACACCTGAATGAAAGGGTGAATAACCCAGAGCTGCAGAGCCAAATAAAAACATTTGACAGTGTATCATTATCATAAGCTAAACAATTATACAATTGTTTAGAGTGCCAGTGAAGATTAAAATTTCCATGAAGCGAAACACACACAACCACTGCATTTTAGTCAAGACTGGGTGTGGGACTCAACATAATTCAAAGCCCAAGGGCATGCAAAAGAATTAAAAAAAACACCCCTTACTTCATATCTTCTAACTGAGTAACTTGTTAGTCCATTATATCTGTTGTAAAATAATCATAGGAATAGTTGTTTAGGACATAGAGTAATGTTCTACAAGGAATGCATTTGTTATTGAAGCTGTACACCTTCAAAGGTAATCTACTTAGATTAAAAAAAAACATGAAATTGTATGGTGGGTCTCTATTATGTTGACGAAAGATGTTTTCATCGAATGCCTTTTCGTCGATACATAAACAGCAACCTCCCAAAACTCAGAATGGCCACTTCAGTGGATTTTTTCCCAGGGGAAAAAACACTTGGCCATCATCAGGAATTTGCCCTTTTCTCCACTGTAGTGCAATCTCGGAGTTGGTATATTTAGTTGGGGGGGTGTGGGAGGCACAGCTCCCCACATCTGGGGGTGTGGGGGCAAAGCCCCCCACTTTGTAGGGTCTGACAGTTTGTTTTTTTGTTGGCCAAGCGATTTTTCCCCTGGGAAAAAATTCACTGAAGTGGCCGTTTGGAGTTTTGGGAGTTTAATGTTTATGTGTTGACAAAAAGACATTTGTTGAAAATGCCATTCGACTAGGTAATATAGACCTTTGTATGTATGGTAACTCTATGATGCTTACTAAGAAAACTCTTTTTCCTAAATGGTTAAAAGAGTATAGTATAGTGCCAGTTTGTATTTATTACCTTTTCTAAGCAAGCAAAGCACAGCACTGATTTGCAAACATGGTTGTAGATATCAGTCTGCAGTAAAGTTTGTAGCCACCATTAAACAAGGCTTTTGATTTGTTGAATCTAAGAAGGCAGGCTAGTTGGCAGCATGTTTTAATTCATCGACAGGCAAGTTTGCTAGTACTTGTCCAACAGTTTAATATGCACAGATTCTGTGTAAAATTGTCAAGTACACAATGATGTGTTTAGACTAACATTCACACACTTTATTAGCTTCCAAATACATCTAGTTTAAGATGCTCCAATTTAGTAACTCAGAGTTAGTCTGTAGTTATAACTTGTTTTAAAATTCTTTTTTTTTTTCCAGGTTCTAGACGCAGAATATTTTAGAAAATGAAGACAAGTGCATTATCAACATTTTCCTTTCTATTGGTGAGTAGAAAATTAGCATTGCCTTAGGTATATACAACTGTTTAACACTTAATGTGCATTCCTTCACCTGAGCATTCCTTCACCTGAGGTAGAAATACATATTTCTTTAGGAAAGCTTGAAAATCTTGGATTCTTGTATAAGAATGTGGACTGTCAAACATTAATATGAAATGTTCTTCATACTGATCACTGGTACAGTAGCCTAAGCTATATGAGTTATATCCTGCAAGGATATAACAGCCGGCCAGCTTCCAAAGCTTCAGGGCACCTTCCATGTACCCAAACCATTAGTCACCTTGAGCTTAGTTGACTAAAAAAGACAGTTTTGGGTGCCAAGCACTTCAGGGCTTTCCTACCACTGAAGATTATGCTCCTCTGAGGCTTTTGAGGATTGACAAATCGTCTTGTGCTGTTTCTTTGCTGGTCAGGTAAATTCTCTTTGGGAGAGAAAACTTCCTTTTAAAAATTGTTTATTTGATAACAGGCACCGGTTCAGGAAAGTTATTTTAAAGTAAGGAGTTTGTTTTAATGGACTGTCACAAGATTGCATTGTACTTTTAAACAGGAGTGCTGTTTTTTCCTGTCAGTATAAATTTGTTTAAATTATTTAAATAAACATATTTTCTGTGGAGAAATTGTGTCTATTTCACTTTTTGGGTGTTTTAAATTGCTTTTTACTGTGCTTTACGGTGGAAAAAGTGACTTTTAAAGACTTTAAAATTTTACTAGCTTTTGCTGGTTCTTTTCCCCAGGAAAGAGGTACCATTTTCGGCTTGACAGTGGAACAAACTATCAGTCCTTCCAGCCACAAAAAGAAAGGGTTAAGCAAACAGCCTTTGTCACCAATGCAAGCAAGCAATTTGCCTCAAATGCACATGCGTGGCTTTGCTATGGCCATTAGTTGTACCTCAGATCACAAATTTTTCACCCCATATCCCTTTGGTGTAGCACCTTCAGCCTCAATCTGTGACTGTTGGGGTTCCCTCAGTGAGAAGGGGAGATTCATTCTTGTCAGTTCTGAGAGAGGGAACAGGGATGGCTTCCTTGTTTTGTCAGAACATTGTGCCCATTCCTGGGGAAGCTGCTTCTGTTAATAACACTGTTGACCTCATTTCTCCTATCAAAAAGAAACAGAAAACTAAACAAGTGTCTACTGCTCCTCAAGTTTCATTGGACAGGAGTAATTTACTGGGTCTGGCTCAAGGTTTAATTTAGGCTGTTGTTTTTTCTTATGAAATAGTTTCTGGTAAAAGAAAGAGGGATACCCCTTTTTCTGAAGAGTTTCAGGATTCCGAATCTGGGTAGGAAGATGAATGGACAGATACAGGGTTTTCTCCTCAAATTTCTGATTTAGACTCAGGGAACTCAGTTTCTGATTTACCCTGTGGAAGGTTCTTTTTCTCTGAGACTATTTCCAGAATGGTTCATAGGTTCATAGGAGGTTACAAGGCTATTAGCCGTAGGGCCTTTATATGCCTAGCCATGTTATGTCCTTGTTCCCTTATTGACCAAGTTGTATGGTCTATATTTGCAGCCTAAGTCTATAATCAGCACTGACTGCCCTTATCCAAGAGGGATATAGGTGACACCCCGATGTAAATTTACGATCTCCCATCCAGTTGTCTAAGTTACACTTAAATAGGGTCGTTGAGGAGTTTTGTTTTATGTGAACTGGGAGCTTGTTCCAGAGAAGTGGCAATCTGTGGGAGCCATATCTGTCTGTCCAGCATGTCCTGTTAATGTTGCAGGCTAAGTTAAGATCCCTGAAGTGAGTGAATCTTGTCCCATTTGACTTGCAGATATTCAGCATTTCCATTAGGGCAAGGTCAGAGACTGCTCTGTAGGTCAGCCACATGTCACCACTCAACAGCCTATAAGATACAGAGTACAGTGACAGGGCCTTCAGTCTGTCCATGTAGGTCATGTGTTGAAGGCCTTGAAGTTTCTTGGTGAGAAACCTCTGAGGTCTTTCCAGCTTCTGCAGGTGTCTGGTGAAGTACATACAGAAGGGAGCATTGTACTCTATATTAGTGGTCTGATGAGTAACGAGTACAGGGGAGTCATAACATCCTTAGCTCTGGATGGGATGCCCTTACCTATGGGATGTGCAATGTAGAAGGCCATCCTTACCACTGTGGACACATGGTGATCCAAGTTAAGGTTGCTATCAACCTGTGTTCCCAAATCTCTCACTACAGAGTTTGAGCTAAGAGGGGTACTGTTAATATTGTAATTTGCAGGGACTTCCCCTTTGCTGAAAGGGATGATAATGCATTTTTTTTGCTTATAGTTTAAGTCCATGGCTTTGGCACCAATCATTTGTCTGTGTAAGCCCTTTTTGTAGTATGCCAACATTGTTGGGGGACTCAATGATTACACCCAGTTTGCAGTCATCGGCCAACTTGGTAAGCCATAGGCCATCCATTTTTGCCTGGACTTCTGAGAAGTAGAAACAGTAGGAGGCCCAGCACAGATCCTTGTGGCACACCATTGGAAACTATTCTGCTGGTAAAGGTGGAATATCCAACTTTGACTGCATGCGTTTTGTCAGTGAGCCAGTTGGCTACCCATCTAGTGACATATGGGTTAATTCCCAGCTAGGTGAGTTTCTGAATGATGCCTGAGCGGGTGATTGTGTCAAAAGCCTTGGCTAAGTCAGGATAGGCTGTATGTACTGTTTTGCCTTCATCCAGGGCTTTGGTGACATTCTCAAAGTCCACCAGGTTTAATAAGCATGATCTGCCCTTAACAAAGCCAAACTGGGTTGGGTCAAGAGTTTGAAGGTCACCTATGTCTGTTGATAAGGTCCGTGATAATTCTCTCCATTTCCTTGCAGATAAGGCAGGTTAGGCTTATGAGTCTGTAGCTCCCAGTGTCAGTTGATGCACCCCCTTTGTGCAAGGGAATTACTGTTGCTGTTTTCCACTTTGCTGGGACAAAGCCAGTACTTAGACTGTGGTTGAAGAGAGTGCCAAGTGTTTCACTTAGGTCCTGTTTTAGTAAGCAGCCTGTGATGTTATCCAGTCCCATAGAGGCTGTGTTTTTGGCCATGGAGAGTACAGTTTTGACCTGCTTTTTGGAGATACTAGGTAGAAGAGACAGGTATGCTTTGGGGTATGTCTGGTGGGGACAGGGAGGTGAAGTTTGGGCCAAATCTGTCTGCTAGCAGGTTGTTGATGTCCTCGGGATCAGTATGAGTGTTACTGTCCATTACTAGTTCAGCACAAAGCTGGGCCTTCCCTTTTAGATTTCTGATCTAGCTAAAGAATACCTCATGATTATCCTTAGCTAGGGATGCTAGTTTAGCTTTGTAATTGGCTTTAGAGGACTTTCCAAGATATCTAATTTGCTTGTTCAAGCTGTAGAGGGTGTCCTTCCTCTGCTGAATCAGTTCCCACTTGTTCTTAGACATTAGTTTCTTCCTCTTGTTATATAACCTACTTATGCTTGATGTCTACCAGGATGGCTTGTTTTTTTGTGAAGACTTTGTTTTGATCCATTCAGGTACAACCGAGTCTAAACATTTGTATAGGTGTTTATATAGGGCATTTATGTACACCTTTGTATAGAAGTCATTGTACAGTGGTAGCAGGGAGTTTGAAAGTATTTATGCCATTGCTTATCAGGCTATAGTTTGCTTCGGAGAAATTTTTCAACCTTTTTGCTCGGGGGGGCAGGTATGATAGTTACTTCGAACGAGACTGATTTATGATCAGACCTTACCAGGGAGGGCAACATGCAGGTGGGTGTGCAGAAACCCCCTGTGTTGGTGAGTACTATGTCTAGGACATTTCAGCCCATTGTGGGGGTGCAGAGTAGCTGTTCCAGAGCATTTGTTTTAACAAAGTCCTGGAACCTTAAGGCAAGCATGCTTGTGCTCATATATGACTCCCCGTCGATGGAAGGATAGTTGAAATCACTCATGTCCAAGGTGTTTGGCTGTATAGTGAGTGACTCAAGTAGGTCCAGATAGGCAGAATGGTTCTCGTGGTTCATAGTGGGAAACCTATAGCTAACAATGATATGGAAAGGGATTTTACCTACAGTTAGTTGGACTTGGAGTAGTTCAAGGGAGTTGTATTGTTTGATCAGTCTTGAGGTGTATTTGTCTTTAATGAAGATGGCTACACCTTTGCCTTTGGTTCTTTCATGCTTGTTTTGAGGTCTGAATGTGTTGAAGGCATTGTAGCCTTGGATGGCTGGGGTGCTGTCTGCGGCCTTGAACCATGTCTCTATGATTGCACAGACATCTGCATCTTCCAAGGTATGGAGTGCTTCCAGTTAGTGCAGTTTCCGACTTAGACTCCTAGCATTAATCAACATAACCTTGAGTTTGTCTCTAGTGGAGTATTTTACATCAGGAATTTTGTGATTATGGCATTGCCTAAAAAGACACTATGGGGAAGGCAAGTATCTTTGCCAGTAACCAAAAGCCAAGAGATGACAGGTGAAGACAATCTCTGGCTTAGCAGCATGGTCTGTCGACCATATCTTCCCAGGCTGACAGATACTATACAGATCTAAACCAATTGCTGAAGTTAATCAATTTTTGTTTATATTGAGGCATCACCCTGGGTGATGGTAGAATGCTGCTTAGGGCTAGGGACATACCTGCCTGGGACACAGAATCTGAGAGGTCATATATGTCTCTCTTCATGTACATCTCAAGTCCTTCACTGCAACATGGACTATGACAGAGTGACAACGGTACTTATTGTTAAGAGACTTGAATGTGTGTGTGATCTGACAGATCCTGCAGCTGACCATGACTATCTTCTTGTCCATCCTGGTGAGGGGGGCATTTGTGTGTCATATTATGGAGTCACCTATGACCAAGATATTTGGTTTTGAGGTGTTTTGCCCTAGGGACTTATTGGCTGAGACACTTTGGTGTGCATTATTATGTGTAGTGGATTCTGTTGGATCTTCAGTGTATGCAGTAGGTTTGTGCTTCAGAGGTCTCTGAGCTTTAGGTAGGCTTCTAGGAAGTACCTCCATGTGTGTAGGTTTATGTATTATGAGCTTGTTATGTGTGAGAATTGATTCCAAATACATATTATCGCTACATCTCTCACATGTTGTATTTGTGTTTTTTTTAGGAGTCAGTTGTTGTCAGTACACATGAGTTAGTTTCTACATTGCCTAAGGATGCTCATGTCAATCAGTCTGGTTAGAGAAATGGTGGGATACTGTCCGTGCATTATGTCAGGTATATACTGTAGTAACTAGTGGGGAGTGGACTAGATGGACTAGGTTTTGCTGTAAGACTAACAAAAAGTGGCTATTTTATGGAGGGCCAGGGGTAGAAAACTGCGTCAGTTCTTCACAATGCACAACTGAGTTGCTTGCAAGGCAGCAGTGTGCAACTGTGTTGTGCATATTGAAGCAGGGGAGCTTAGGAGAGTTCCCTAGCAGATATCTCGGGAAAATTGTCTTTCTTAAGATCATAGGTGGTTACTAAGCTAATGGCCCTGGGGCCTTACCTAGCCAAGAGTTTATCCCCAAAAAAGAAACCTCAGTCAGCACCTGTCACCCCTGTCAATGAGGGACGCTGATGGAAGCCCTGGGACAAATTTGTGGTTTCCCATCCACTCATCAAGGTTGCACTTGATGAGGGTCAGTGAGGTACTGTATATGACATGTATGGAAAGTCTATCCCAGTGATGGGGCAGCCTCTGGGAGACAAACCTGTCTCTCTAGCAGGGTTTGTTGATGTTGCATATTAGATTTAGGCCTTTTGAGTGGGTAATGCATGAGGAGTTAGACTTCCAAATATGGAGCATCTCTAGTAGGGCATTGTCCGATATTGCCTTGTAGGTGAGACACAGATCATCTCTGTGTAATCTGTACGATATCGAGTAGAGTGATAGTGATTTGAGCCTGTCCACATAGGACAGGTGTTAGAGGCCATGGATTCTCTTTGTAAGGTATTTCTGTGGCCTTTCCAGTTGGTGCAGGTGTTTGAAGAGGTACATACCAAATGGGGCATTATACTCAATTATTGGCCTAATGAGGAAGGAGTACAGAGAGCTAATGACCTCCTTTTTTCTGGATGGAGTCCCTTTACTTATGAGATGAACCAAGTAAAAGTTTTTTCTGACCACTGCCACTATATGATGGTCGAATGTGAGATTGTTGTCAACCTGAGTATGCAGGTCTCTCACCATAGGTTGTGTGCTAGGGAAGTGGCCATTGATGTGGTAATCAGTAGGGGCTGTGTTTTTGCTGACTGATATGATAATACATTTTTGCTTTTAACTTAAGGCCATGACTTTGGCACCAGTCATTTGTTGCTGTGAGACCCTCTTGCAGTATGTTAACATCGTTTGGAGAGTCAATGACAGCACCCAACATACAGTCAGCCACGGGCCTTTTGTCTTTACCTGGACCTCTGAGAAGTAGATGCGAAACAGTAGGGGTCCCAGGACAGATCCCTGGGGAACATCACTAGTGACAGCTCTGTTGTCAGAAGTGGAGGTGCCTCTTTTGAGTTTGTGGGTCCTATCGATGAGCCAGTTGGCCACCCACCTGATGAGACAGGGATTTATGCCAAGTTGTGTTAGCTTTTTGATGATGCCTGAGTGGGGGATTGTGTCAAAGGCCTTGGCCAAGTCAAGGTAAGCTGTATGTACTGACTTTCCCTCATCCAAGGCCTTGGTGACAGTCTCAAAGAAGTCAACCAGGTTCAACAGGGAATCTGCTGTGATGAATCTGAACTGGCTGGGGGCAAGTGCTTGGAGATTGCCTATGTCCTTGTTTATAAGATCCATAATAATACACTCCATGGCTTTACAGATCAGACTTGTCAAATTAATGGGGCAATAATTTCCAGGGTCAGTAGTGGCACCATCTTTGTGCAAGGGGATGACAATGGCAGTTCTCCACTCTGCTGGAATGAAGCCTGTACTTAGGCTGTGGTTGAATATGGTGCTCAATGGTGAAGCTAGCTCTTTCTGACGTTGGTGCAGAATACAGCCTGGGGTTCTGTCAGGTCCCATAGAAGCTGTGTACTTTGCCTTGGATAGGGCCATTAACACTTGATCTATGAAGATGTGAGTTGTGGGACAAATATCGAGGATGTCGAATTGGCCTTTGGGGGGATTGGTTCAGTGCAAACTTCACTCCCTATCTGCTAGCAGGTTGGCTAAGTCAACAGGATCAGTGTAAGTAGTACAGTTAAGTACTAATTCGGAACAAATCTGGGCTTTGCCATGGAGGTTCCTGACGTAACTGAAGAGGGCTCTGTGGTTTCCCTTTATTTCAGAGGCTAGTTTCAATTCATAATTTGCTTTGGAGGTTTTCACTAGTGATCTAATTTGTTTGTTGAGGCTGGCAAGGGTTTTTTTCCAATTTGGAATTTGTTCCTTTTTACACTTGGACAACAGTTTCTTCCTTTTGTTGTAAAGCATGTTGATAGAGGATGTCCTCGTTTCTGTTTCCTTGAGGAGCAGGTTTTATTTCTGTTGGGTATGGCTGAGTCCATGCAGTTGTACCGGTGCTTGTATACTGCATTGGTCTACTTTTCAGCATAGTTGTCTGCATCCTCTGAGCAGGGGTGGTGGTGTGAAAATACTGATACCTTCCCTTAGGAGGTTGTAGTCAGCTTTTGAGAAGTTTTTAGCCTAGTTATGGCTTGGGGTGGGGGTGGGATGGGGCAAAAACTTTGAATGAGGCAGACCAATGATCTGATCTCACCAGGGAAGAATGTACTATTGGATTGGTGCAGCAGTTGCACATGTTTGTGAGAACCAAGTCCAGAATGCTATCTCCCCTTGTGGGGGATGAGACGAGCTGGTGTAGTGCGTTAGAACTCATGAAGTCAAGGAATCATTGGGTGAGTGCATTAGTGCATGAATAGTTTACCCTGTCTATGGTGGAGTAGTTGAGTATGTTTTTTTCATTTTTTTCTAATGCTTTGTTAAACTTATGCTCCCATTTCTTAATTGTGCCATTCATGTCTTCTAAAACGTGCTCTCTACTGCAGACCTGATGTATTATAGGGTGAGCATAGAAGTAGAAAGTATAGAGTACAAAGCCATTTGCAGCACATCTGACCTGCATATCCCATCTAGACATGAACTTGTCTTTAAAATCTGTAAACAGGTTCATAGATTAGTGCTAGGCTAACTGTCCTTGTGGGCCATGTTAAGCCTAGCCAGTTACCCCATGTGAGAATCAAATCTTGCATCTGTGAGGTAAACACCTTAACCATTATGCCAACCTCCCTATCCCATAAATTGTCACCGTATTGATTGTTGAATACACACACAAACCAGTTGACTGCAGTGAGACTAGAACCCCTACCTAACTATCTGTACAGCACAGTACTTAACACAAGCATCACAGCACAAGTCTAAATATTTGTACTCCATGTGACTGGATTGCTAACAGTAGGATACACACTTACACTCTTCTGACTAGACACACACACACACACACACACACACACACACACACACACACACACACACACACACACACACACCAATTGACTGCAGTGAGATTAGAACCCTTATCTAACTAGTTACACCAACTAGGGAACTCGGTACTTAACACAAGTGTCATGGCTCAAGCACATATTCTGTATGTAACTTTAATCTTCACATCTGGTAAATTTAATAAACTGATTACAGATTTGGAGTATATAGGACTGCATAGACGTCTTCTCATTAAAATTACATTTTGGGGTACAGATATGCTTATTTTCTCAGCTTGTGTCAGAAGAGGCCTAAGTCAGTACAGAGTTCTCGTCCTATGTTACAGCAGTCTAAATGCTAGTAGCCGTAACTAATGCCACATGTGCTTCACCTTAAGAGTAGGTCAAGAATGCTTTATGAATATCTTGTTTAAGAGCACCCAAGCATTTTAAGCATCTATCTTATTCTGGGAAGATGGTTCTGGTGATATGCTGCAAAAACATTGTGTCATCAGCTAAGACAACACTGCCAGACATACTCCGCTGCTAATCAGAAGAGCATTGCAGATTCATTGTGTTGTTGCAGACCAGTGTCTCAGAAGACATCGGTAGGAAGAAGTCTAAGCTATCTGCTCCATCTCTGCTTAATGTTCTTCTGCAATGTATGTATGGCAGGCTATCTTCAATATTGAACAACCACCAGAGTTACTGGGTAGGTGAATAAATGTGTTTGGTGGAGGGAATCTTTAACAGAAAAGAACAAGAATGCAGCAGGGAGTACCATAAAATGACAAATTAAATTTGTGCAGGAACACAAATTGTAGTGTTACTGTATTATTATTTATTTATTTTTTCAGGTGCTAAGCTGGCAGAGAGTCCAAACGCTGCAGTGTGGAGAACAGGAATATATCAACAGTGAAGGTCTCTGTACCCCCTGTAGGCAGTGCCCCCCAGGACAGGAGCCTGATAGGGTAAGCACGTTGTCATGCTTCCGTATACACATTACAGATGTTATTTGCACATGTATCTTTCCTTTGCTTGAGACATTAAACAAAGCTTAATCTGCCTAAAATGGTCATAACAGTCCTAGACCATATGCCATCAAAAAGCAGGTAATATTTTCCCAGTGTAGTTTTTGTATGTTCTTTAATCAGTTTAAATACCATAATGGGTCTCTGTGCAGAAGAGCTGTAGGCTCAGTGAAATATTCTTAATCCGCAAAATCAGAATGAAGTTGGGAACTGAGTCGATTTTTTTTACTTTTTCTTGATGTAAGCTAGTGTCTGATTTAGACAATAAAAAACATGCTTATCTGGTCAATCATTCTTGATTAGGTAGGTAAATTATTACTCTTTTTCATCACATGAGTGGAGAAATCAGATTAAGTAGTCACACAATGTAATTTAGTGAGTTTAGCTGTCAGCTGACAGTATAGGAACTGTTACACATCATTTGTTCTGTAGAGCATTACATTTGCAGCCTGTGGTGCTGTTAAATGACACTTTCATCACTCATGATGGAGGCTTTTGTTTGGGGAAGTAGATAATTGAAGTCTAAGATCTAAAGATGGGGTTGTAGATGTTTTCTTTTATATGTGCATTTTCAGAAGCATTTAGTACTAGTGGCGTGGCAGTTTTCTTTTTTTTATTTATTTTTTTTAAATATTAGTTTCCTAAAGTATGTCTGTAAGTGTTTTGGGAGAGTACACATGCTGCAATTTTATTCATCAGTTCAGATTATCAGGTAGGAGTTAACAAGATGCATTACTGAGCCAGTTAAGGCAGAAGCAGCTATTTTTAAGAATCTTGGCATCAAGCCATCATCTCCAGAACTTCCTTTATCAAAGAGGTCTATGGGAGCTTTTCAACCTGTTTCTTTTTTTTTATAGAATAATTCTTGGATTTAAAGTGGAGGGTACTAGATTTCTTAAAAGAAACATCCTGTAAGGGTGCCACACTGGAGTGCAGTTAATGTTGCTGTTTTACAGCTCTTGGATCTCGAATTTTGTTCCTGGCTGTGTGGTGTCTGCATGTCTGTCCAATGTCCACATGGGTTTTTCACCTTCCTTTCACATTTCAGACCTGGTGAATCTTCAAAATTGCCAGTAGGTGTGTGTGTGTGTGTGTGTGTGTGTGTGTGTGTGTGTGTGTGTGTGTGTGTGTGTGTGTGTGTGTGTCCTACAGTAGACTTAATTCCCCTCCAGAATTAGTTTATCTGCCTTGTGCCTGTTGAGTAGTGAGATAGGCTTTGGCTTCCATTGATCCTAAACTGGATAAAACAGCTAATGGAAGATGAATGAATGATCATCTAACAAGGATTTTTTAGTGGGGGGAAGCAGACCATGGCCTGCAGTGATCTTTGAGCACTACAAGGAAGTTATTTTATGTTTTTTTTTTTAATTTAAAACTATGTCATCTGTACCTTTGGGGGAACATCTCTTAATTATCGCTTCATTCAGTCATTTGTTTATATATTTTCATTTGTTAATTTGAAACATTTAGTGGAAAGGTCTTAATTCCAGTGGAGTCAGGGATGATAGCTTGATTTTATACAATAAGCATTTAAATTAAGATAGTTGTTACTGTATAAACATGACATATACACAGTACAAAAATAATTAAGAGTAAATTAATATCAGTAAGATGCATCTATTCCAATAATGCTATTCAGTCAATGAAGGAAGAGAAATGAATAATTTCAAATCAGTTTACATCACATGTGCAACTCCAGTGACTGGCAGAGTGCTCCCTGAGAATGTGGTTGGACCGTAGGTATAGTATTTACCTTTGTAGTGGCTGATCAAATTCCAGAACTACTGTGGAATGTCCATTAAGATAATAGGTACAAGAATGGGCTTAGGAATCTTAAACTACTGACAAAGAAAATGAGAAAGTGGTTACTAATGACAACCACTAATATGCCATGTACCCAGGATTCTATGCAGGGAAGATTCACTTCTATAGCATGACATGTCCTGGTTTATAGTTCACAATTGTAGACTCAAATAGATCCAGAATAAAATAAATTTGACACATTGCCAGATTGTGCTTGTAACCTAAAACACAGGAGGTAATATTTGTAACAGCGAGTGTCATAACAACTTTACTGGTGTTTAGTTATTGCAAATCAGAAAGACCATTATGCACCCAACATCCATTGTCTTTTTTTCAGCTATTCAGCACGAAATGGGTCCATCTCATAAACTGTTCACTGTGCAATTGTTTCATTGTCCCCATGGTTATTGATCAGTATTTCATTTATCTGCCAGGTTGGGTAGCGTTCGAAAGACATGCGTGCGTAAATGGGCGTGCCTTCGTTGAAGGTTGGGCGTCGAGCTGGCACCTCGGTGTTTCGTAAAAATCTACTGCCAATCATTAGTGGACCAGAGTTCCGCTGTGGCGACCCCTTACCGGGAAAAAGCCGAAAGACAACAACAACAACTGGTTGAAGTCTTCTCTTAGACTTTGACATGAAACAAGCTGGTTTATCAAGAAGGTCATGTCACAATCTAAATCTACATGCAAATCGACAAAGTCTGTCTATTTCTGAGGCTTGCTCCACTGTTAAAAGGATTCATAGAATCTGCTTTTTGTTACCTTGGGCTGTACAAGTACAAGACATTTAACAGATGTTTTTATAGCTTATTTCTACAGCATCTACTAAATTTTACACACTAACAGAACTAGCAATTTTTGGATTTGTGAGTGTAGTGTAAATTAATGACTTTGATATATTTTTATGCAGAGGGTTGTTATTGCTGGATTATTTATTAAAAGTTTGCTGGATTATTTATTAAAAGTTATGGTCTGCTAAAGAGATACTTTGGGTGGTAGGTTCTGCACAATCATAGAGAGGCTGTACTTAAATTATTTTTTAATACTTTAGCCTTTTCGTTCTTAGACCAGCAGTTTCAGATTAATAACAGTCTGACATATTATGTACTGATGTACGACTTAATAATTTTGATGTGTTCTCCACATTCTCTAGCAACTAATGACTTTGTACTGTTTTGCACAGTTTGGATGCATTACTCAGTTCATTGTGTTAATGTTGTAATTGCATTCTGAGCCCCTACATGTGCATCTTGCCAAAAGATACTATGTAATGCACATCTGTTATATTTTATGCAGTGCTAGAGTGTTTTTAACAAATGCATCATTTTAATTAATACACTTCATTTAGCACATCTAGCATGATGTGTATTTATTTCAGGTGGCTCACATTTAACCGTTCATTCTGACCTATTCAGGCTGCTAATACACCTCGCAGTGATTATCTGTCTGTCTATCTATTTATCTCTCTGTCTATGTATATCCTGACTTAAAATCACTGTTGCAGTATTCCTGACATGGGTTGTCACCGGTGACTGCAGATGGGGTACCAAATTTTTACCTTCCTGAGGTCATACGTCTAATGCATTACGTCAGCTCATATGCAGTAGGGTATATAGACAAACATGCAAGTATGGATCCTCAGACTCTCTCACCAGCAGCCTGAATGCAGGTTATGCATCTGTTGTACTGATCACCATTTGTTCGTTAATACCTTTATTTTGATCTTTTATCCAGATAAGTGCCCCATTGAGTAATTTTCCTTTACTTATGCTGTTTTGTTGAAAGTTAGATATCAGCTAGGAAGGTTAAGTGTGACTGTGGTAGGCAGATTCCATGCTCGGACTTGCATAACAAGTGTCTTTTTTGCCTAGGAGTGGAACACGATAACAAATCTTTCTCAGTCTGTCAATCATTCATTCCCAATACCCTTTGGTCGAGTATTTCCTTTCTCAATACCTGTCTAGGGACTCAGCACATTAAACGAATCCACATTCTCAAAAGTCTTTCCACCAAAGGAAAACCTAGAGAAGTCCAGGACAGATCTGCAGTCCAACATATCAGACTCCAATGAACCAGTGGAGATTCCAGAAGCCATGGTACACCACGTTACCTCTGAGTTGCATGCTACTGAGACCCTGTTGGAGGCTGGTATGGCTCCTGAATCCTTGCAGACTGCTGGTACATCAGATAAACTGTGACTCATCATTTCCAATGGACCACAAAGCGTCCCTTAAATTTTGTTATCAATGATATTGCAGGCTCTTTAATAGAAATTGGACAGGGTTCTGAACCTCAGTTTCTCATCCAGACAGACATTATGCCTAAGAAGAAAAAACAGAATACTAAGCATGTTTCCTTTCCCTCAGCAGGTAGGAAAAATGAATAGATAGACGTCACAGAGGTTGCTCAAAGCTGTTATGACTTTGAAAACTCCCTCTTTTGGGAGTCCGCAACCAAAGGCTACTCCTCAAAAATCTGCCTTAGTTTCTTCTTCTGAAAAAGAACAAGGTTATAATTCTGATCATTCTCTAGACTGTTTTTCTCAGCTGTATTCTACAGGACAAGTTTCTCAGGATGAAGAGGACTCTCTAGCACTAGATTCCCCTATTTAGGAAACTTCCTTTGGGGAGACTGTCCAGAACATGATGAAATACTTTCAGTGACAATCCAGTCAAATCTCTGATATTTAGAAGAGGTATTGCAGTCATTTTTCCTGCCTTTTCTCCAGTCCCTCCTGCCCTTGAGGTTCTCCAGGACTCCTTTCAGTCCACCTGTTCTACACCTGATTCTCAATCACCAGCTCCTAAAAAAGGGTACCCCTGCCCTTTCTCGAGTCCCTCCTGCCCTTGAGATTCTCCAGGACTCCTTTCAGTCCACCTGTTCTGCACCTGATTCTCAATCACCAGCTCCTAAAAAAAGAGACAGGTTTTACAAGGTACATGATGACCTAAAGTACTTATACAAGAATCCAGTAGCAGACCCCTCTGCAGTACCTCTCTTCATATAAGCCCTCTATGCATTTGTCTAGTGCTAATGCTGTGCCACCCTTGCTTTTGTGGCAATTAACTACCAGACTCAAGTGGCAAATTACTTCATCTATGTCCTGAGTCCTATAGCGGAGTCAAAGCAACAAATGCAGAGCGCACTATCCCCGGCCAGTCAAGTAGCCAGATATAGTACTAAGCGCAGTTACAATGCTGTTGATGTTTCTAGTAGGGGAGCTGCCACTGGGTCTGTTGTTCACAGATATTCACGACTTTGCAGTCGGCCTATCCCTGAGGATTTCAACTCAAAACTTTTAGGCACACCCTTCGACAAAGACTTGCTGTTTGGTCCTCAGCTGTCAGTCTTTGTAAAACTCTCCAAGATTAAGGTAAGACTATGAAAGACAACTGACAGACTCTTCTCTCCTCAATTCCTAGGTAACATATGAACTACCCATCCAAATCAACTTGCTTCATTAGAAGGGATCCTAGGACATCTCAGAAACAAAGATGCCTCCCTAGGAAGAGATACTCTGACAAACCCCATAGTGAACCTCCAGTGGGGAGGCCTCCCTTTGGAAGCTAGAATCTATGACTGTCTCTGCAGCACCCTTCCCCTGCTCTCAGCAACATTACTCCTCTTTCCCAAAGACTGTCCCTCTGCCTAGGTAGGTGGGACGCTATTGCTACACTCAAGTGGATCCTGTCCATCATCAAATTAGGTTATGCCATGTCATGGGAAAATAATCCCCCCTTATGAAAGGCATGATGCAACCTCCTCACAACCAAGTGTCCCTTTCTGCCGCCATTATTTAGGATCTCTTGAATCATGTAAGTCCCAAAATACTTGATGGGAAAAGGATTTTACTGCATGATTTTTCTAGTGTCAAGAAAATAAGGGCAGTGGAGACTCATCCTAGACTTGTGTCTCCTAAACCCTTACTTGAAGGTACCATCTTTCAAAATGTTTTCTCTTCACATTCTTCTGCCTTTCATCCTCCTTCAGGCTTTCTAAGTGTCACTATATCCGAAGGACACCTACTTACACACCCATTTGTCCTTCTTGCAGGAGCTTCCTCATTTTTTCCCCTGTTTCTGCACATTTTCAATTTACTGCTCTGCCTTTTTGCCTTTCCATAGCTCCAAGATTGTTCACAAAGTGTCTAGCTCCAGTAGTAGATTTCTGTTGCACTCAGGGAATCCATATATTCCTCTTCATGGATGACCTGCTCATCCAGACTATGTCTCTCCAGAAATCCTTCTTCAGCATCTACACTTTACCCTCCAACTTCAGAGAGGTCAGGATTTCACTATAAACTACCAAAAAAATCCCATATATCCCCTACACATGCCCTGTTTTTCCTGTGCTGCACACTGGACAAAAAGAAAATGTATGCCTTCCTCCCCTAGGAGACAGTTCACATGATTAAATCATTGTCGTATAAGTTGTATCTATTCTTGACCAATGCTTTCACATTATATCTGATTTGGTAGATTTCTTTAAACTGTAGATTTTTTTATTGTTTAGGAGAAAAAACAGTCTTGGAGCTATTGACTGGAGGGAGTGTATTGACTTGATGGCTACAGGCAAGGAGTCTTAGGCCTTAGCTAGCAACATGGTGCAAATATAGACCATGCCCAGCTGATCTGACAGGTTTGTGGACAGAGAGGAAGTATTCTTACTGACTAGAGAAAATTTGGCTTTGGCACCAAGGAAGTTCCTCTACTGTTTTTGATATGTCCCATGGCATCTTGTACATCCACCTCTATTACCAGAAACAGGTTGATGGGTTTAACATCTAAACAGGACATATATTTACAAGTCTGATAAAAATATATAAAATGTTTAGAGACGTACAGAATATTATATAGATTTGACAAATAAAATGTCAACAGATAAAATGTTCAACACAATAAAGAGGTACATACAACATAAATTATACAAACCATCTACCTGCCCTTCCCTATTTTCCTGGTATCCTCTTACACCCCTAACATACTCTCCGCACCTCCAACCAGCAAGTCCTAGACATTTACCAACCACACGAAAATATTGGTAAACTACACACATTAGATCCATTCCCCATCCTAAACACTTCAAAAAGGAACTTAAACTTCACCTACTAAACAACAAATCTTGCCCTTGTCATGACCCCACCTAACCTACAGCACTAATGAATTCTACATCACCGTATTGTTTCACTCTAACTACACAGACTTTTTACTCTACCACCTCTTAGTTTTCTCCATTTACTCATAGTCTTGCTAAAATAATTCACCCTTAAGCTTTACTTCTCACCACATGTACATATGTATATATTGTTTGCTCTTGCCGAAATACCTCTCTTTATTAGAATTATATCCGCTGTATCAATAGCTCTCTCTTTGAAAGCTCAATTGCTGTTTATTTTCTCACTGTAAAAAAAAATAATGTATTTCTTTTATCAAGTGTATTATACTTCTCTGTATCATTATCAGTATGTATTATGCTTCTCTGTATTTGTAGCTTATGTATTGTAACTCTCTATATCGGAGAGTGAAGTTTATGTACTGTAAATTGTCTGCATTGGAGCTTTTCTCCTTGGGTCTCCACTGAAAATGAGCCTGTGGCCCAGTTGGACTAACCCGGTCAACAAATGTCAAATAAAATAAAATAAATACATGTTTTGGTATAATGAAATGCATGTATTATCTCTGTACCACATTGGGACATCACAGTGGTACAACAGTTAGCATTACTGCCTGATAGCACTTGGTTTGCAGGTTCATAGGTTCATAGGTTATCTGCCCTGGGGCATATCATTTCTTCTTGAAAGAAGTCAGTGAGGTGCTTGCCTAACATGAATTGGAATTCTATTCCAGACATGTCCATTAATTCTGGGTTGGACATAGGTTTATATGTCAGGCATGCATATGGCATTGTTTGAGTCCCTTGATCCCCTGGTGAGGTACTTTTGGGGTCTTTCTAATTGCTGTACATCCCAAAGGGCATATTATGATATGATGGATGATGGATGATGAATAAAAAAGGCAATTACTCTCTCTCTCTCTAGATGTGAATCCTTTCTGATGATGAGTGGGCTATGTAGAAGGTCTTTCTAACCACTTTGGCAATGTGGTTGCCAGAAAAGTAAATACCGAATTTATATTTCAGGGGATAGCTTATCTATGATGCCTGGTGGGGGTATTGTGTCAAATGCCCTTGCGAGGTCAAGATAGTTCATGATGATCCTCTCCATAGCCTTGCAGGTTCATTTCCCAGTTGGAATATCTTCTGGATGGATTATGCATGTCCTTCTTGTGTCCACATGGAGTTTCACCTGGTACTACAGGTTTCTCACACATCCAACAATGTGTATGTGTGTGCAACATGAGAGAGTAATTATGTGTATGCATCCTGCAGTGGTTCGACACCTCACTCAGGATGAGTTTGTATTCCCTGCACTCAATAGCCTCTGGCTTCCTTGCAGCACTATACTGGATTAAATAGCTAACTGCGGAATAAATGGATGGATGAATGAATGAATGAATAAATGAATGAGTGAATGAATGAATGAATGAATGAGTCTGACACACTGAATATTCTCACACATTTGCAAAGCATAAATCTGTTCAACACTCAGTTTAGATATTAGAATAGTTAGATGCCACTAGTGAAAGTATGAGTATCTTCAGCTGTATTGGAAACAAGAGTAGGCAGAACTGAGAAGTATGCAATATTAAAGAGATCTGACTCTGGGTATATCTTCAACGATTTATGATAATCAGCAGGCATGAGTTACAGAACTATGAGGTAGATGTATGATCATGGGCAAGTTTCTTAAGTATTTTCTGTGATGAGATGTAGACGAAAGCTTCTAGATTTCTTATGACAGTTTTTCTATGGGGAAGGAATTACATGAATAGGGGACCTGTCTCCTGCTTTAGATGATTTTATGAGTATCCTTAGCACATGCTTTGTGGCTGTTTGACTGGAATATGTTGGATAGGTTTAGACAGTGGGGTTTATTCAGAAGAGAATAACTAAATAGATTTAGTTGGCGCGTGATTATTAATCTCATATCCATCCAGCCTTAAATCTTAAGAGACAGACAATGATGCAGGCAGGTGACATCAAGAACAGGGGCAGTTTTACTAGTTATGGGACCAGGATTCAGTTTAAGTGCCAAAGAAATCTAAAAGGAGTTCCAGACCATAATTGTGCTCTGGAGCTTCGATGTTTTTGATGGGAAAGCAGTAAACATCTCAATGTCATGCAGAACAGAGGACATGTTTTAAATTCTTTGAATTACTGAGGTCTAACTTAGTTCTTACATTTGTTCTTAGAGAGTCTAAACTAAGTAGTGAGTCAGCACTATGATACAGAGGGATAAAGCCAAGGGAATGACCCATATAGTCTCACATTGGTTAGTGGCCTGGAATCATGAGAACTGAACTGAAAGGGGAAGACAGTGTAGTCCCACTGCCTCACCAGTTCTGGTCCACTGAAATGCTGAGGTCAACTGGAGCATGGGTGCAGTGCAGTGCACTACTGAGACAGGAGACATGCTTAGTTCTTCCAAGCTTAGTTCATGCAGTGGCCTTATTTGTTTGGACACGTACTGAAGTGTGTGCGCAGGAAGGAAATGTAGAAGAAGGTATAGCAAACTCTTCCGCTTGCTGCTGCATACGGCAGCTGCCAGAAGAAGGAGCTAGATTCTATTACAGCAAATCCTCAAGCTTCCCAGATATTCTAGTATAGTGACATTGATAAGGTATTTTGTTCTGAAAGGAGGAAACTCCTCTTATGAGACTATATCAGATACCAGTCCACAAGAAGAGGGGAGAACAAGTGGGTCAGTAAAGCATCTGAATCAGCCTGATGAAAAGGGTGTTCAGGGAAAACAGATATCATCAAAATGTTTTTCAGCTGTGTATTATAAAAATTCATTATGACATATGGTCCAATGCTTTATTTAATGCATATTGCAGTCATAATTGCTGCATTATAAACCTTTTTTTAATAAAAGTAATACTGAATTTTATTGTAGATATGTATCAGATTAGTATTTTCTCTCTTTCTTTCACATTTTATAGGTATGTGGCCATGGGAAAGGTGCAGGGATGGAGTGTCGTGCGTGCTTCCCTGGCACATTTTCAGACAGCTACGGAACAGAGCCATGTGCCATACACAGCTCTTGTGCTAGACTCAAAAGAGTGTACAGGATTCATGGCACAGCTACTGTTAACAGCCAGTGTGGAGAATGTTTACCTGGGTAAGTTCATTCTCCCTTATATAATTTTGGTATATTACTTCAAGACGGATTTCCATTAGAATACATTTGTATTGTCTTGCAGAATAGGGAGGGGGGACTGTAGACATTTTTACTCTTTTGAACTGTAACTTACAGCAACTGAACATATATGCATACTGATAAACAAAAAAGGTTCATCTCTAGTACAGAGTGGCTGTAACATCCATTCAAAGTGCCTGAACTGATAGAGCTTGTATAATATCTTGTGCAGAGGATGCCACAAGAGACTTCAAGTGCCTTAGTGCTTTCTGGAGGATTGTTTTTAAAGACAAGGTGACTACTATCCTTGTCATTTTATGTTTCAGGTACTATAACCTTGCGGAAGAATCTGCAGGCACCTCAGAATGTCATCCATGCACTGATGCTGTAGAAGACACAAGTAGATGCTCACGTGAGTGTAAATGAAAACTTCCAGCTTTAAATAATAGTGCAGGGTGTCTCCATATAGGGCTATAACTGTTCTGCATAATTCTACCATTCATTGCACAGAACCACTGAGAAGTTTGTACTGGTTAGAGTAATCTCTTCTCAAATCAGGGTTGCACAGTTCTGGAGCATGTTGTTAACAGAGATTAGAGAGGCATCCAATTAAAAACTGAAAACAGATCTAGATCAGTGGTTCTTTGTTAAGTTACACAAACCTATAATGTGGATACAGACTCATGTAATCTCTGTCGAGGTTCCTGAGTTTGTGTTCTTCACATACATTGCACTGTGCAGGAGTAGTGCATTAAACCTACCAGAAAGATTAACATTAAGGAGAAATAAAAATTGCACTACTCAGGAGAAAGGAGAAATATTTCTTTCTTTCTTCCAACACAGTATGATGTTGGAAGTAGTAGCTCACACAAAAGAAGGTACAGGAGAGGTCACAGACCCCTGTAAAAACTTTTCAGTTAAGATTTGCATAACTTGTATCATTCATGACAGTTTACCAGGTGGTGGTAAGATTGTCCACGATAGATAATCAGTGATATATTGAAGTCTGGGCAGTTGGAACAGACTGACACATAAGCCAGGGCTGGTTGTGATCACTGACATAGCAGCTGGGATGAAATATCAAATGCTGGCAAGTGAGCTGGAAGAGCAGGAATCTTGAGAACTGCACAGCTGGGTGTGGATAGGCTGGGGGATTAGGATCTCTGCTATAGCAAGGGGTAGAGGAACTCTGATGACTGCCAGTCTGTGGGTAGGAGGACTGTTGCTGTCATTCTCAGAGATTTGTGATGTTTTGACACTCTGGGGCTGGGATTAGTGGGTTGCCGACCGCAAGTGTCATTTTCACACTTAAGAATTAGTGCGTTAACTTACATTTGGTAAATTTATTTCATTTCATTTCATCAAAACACGTTTAACAAATATGACCAAATTTCAGCATTCTGCTATGTAACACAACACAAGGTGTTGTGATGTTGTAGCTGGTTATGTAATTTAATAGGGCATCAAAGTTTTTTTTTCAACCCCACCTATTCTGAATTTCATTGCAAAAGTTCAGTCGATAAGTTGCTTTTCAGACTGTTTTAGATATGGTGTAGAATGCCCTTGACTGCTACCAATCTGTTGAGGG
Source organism: Protopterus annectens (assembly GCF_019279795.1). Lineage (NCBI taxonomy): Eukaryota > Metazoa > Chordata > Ceratodontiformes > Protopteridae > Protopterus > Protopterus annectens. Next base: position 1,465,301,783 of record NC_056735.1, read on the forward strand.
TATTGTGTTGTTGCAGTGCCATCCTGACCTTTTTTCATATTCAGCTCCACGCCTTTCTTAAATTGCAGATCTTCCCGAATGCGTGGTGTTAGTGCTACTTTGCATATACCCTTACTGTAGCACTGATGACTCTCTTTGAAGTTCTGGACATTCCTGAATCAGAAATCCTCTGTAGGGTGTTGCACACATTCCTATGAACTATGTATTAGGTGTCCGTGTGTTTTTATCTTATTTGCTTTACCAGTATTTCTCTTCCCCTATAATATATTTTCTTGCGAGAGCATGTGCCTCTCCCAATTTTGCTGTGTTCAGTTTCTTTTTTCATAAAGTTCTTCCCTTCAAAACTTTCTGAACTAAGGCAATCTCTTGGAAGCATCTTTTTTCCTTTGCAGCCTGTGATAAAGTTTGGGTGTTCTTTCTCATGACATGGTTGCTCATTTTCTTATATAATGTCTTCATAATTTCCTTTCATTCCCAGTATCTTATTGGCTGTTCCTCTTGCAGTCTTGTACGGTTAAATACATCTAATCAGTGTTTTTGAACATCATATTGTACTGCTAGTGTAGAACCAAACAAACATTGATTGCCTTCCAAACAAAATCCTGGAAGTGAACTTCAACAGGCACACTATTTTTTTTCCTGCAAACCATGACTTTTAGACTGGTACTGCTAGTCTAGCTGAACATTCAGAAGATCCCTCTAATTTCTTGATGTTTCTATGCCCTCTGCAAGGGCTTTGATTACATTTACTAAGTATTTCTGTGTCATAAGCCAGTGCATAGTTTTCTCCATTCTCATTTTTGTTTTGCTGCACTGTTCACAGCTTCTCAATTAGCTCTTATAGTGCATGTTCTTACATGAAGCTCTGATATACATTTGGGAGAGCCATAAGGCAGGTTGTACACAGTCACAGTAAATATCAACATGCAGTCACCCCTTTCAGAAAGACATTTAAGAACCTGCTGGATCCTCCTCTTAAAAATGCAGTTAAGTAAATAATTAATCAATGTAAGATAGTAGTTGAGGAAGCTTTTGTGAGGGGTGTATGGCTCAGAACTATATAATTAGTGAAGAAATGGATGCTGTGTTAAGATAAGTGCTGCAGTGGAAGTCACTGGTTCTAAATGCAGCAGTTGAATACCTAGAAGTGTTCCTTCAGTGTGCTTTTGAGGTTCAGTATGAGTCTGAAGTAAACAGAGGGACATTACCAGTCACATTTTGGGCCAAAAGCATGGACCATTGCTTTGCTTATATTTTGTCGAGGATCACATGATCAAGGCAAAAAATCTAGAGAAATGTTAATGACTTTTAAAAATTAACAATATTTTCTTATTTTCTGAATCAGCGAGTCTTCAAAAGTATGCAGAGAGTAGCTACAATCTGTGTCTTCATATGTGATCATAGGAGATTACTAGGCTATTGACCCAGAGGTCATTTTAAGCCTAGCCATTTCATCCCAATGTAGTATAGACTAGTACTAGGCTAACTGGCCTTGAGGGCTATTTTAAGCCTGGCCAATTAACTCATGTGAGAGTCAAATTCTGCACCTTGTGGCTGTAAGGCAAATCTTAACTGTTATGCCAACCTCCCTGCTATATATAGAAAAACAACAGCAGCTGACATATAATTATGATGGGTTGGATACATAGCAAACAGTGAGCTCCAAGGGCAAGAAAAAGGGTTGCGAACTCCTGCTGGATAGAATTAATTAAACCACCCAGGCATCACTGTGGGTAAATGAAGCTTTTATTATATTCCTGTATGATTTAACATCTTTGTTATGTGTATGACAGGAGAAATGAAACATGGATAGGTAGGCAGGCAAAATATTAATAACTATTGAAGAGCAGTTATCCTCGCATCTTCTAAGCAGATTTTGAGCACAATCATAATTAAATTGCACAATAGTGTGAGGAGAAAGTAAACTCTGTTATAACAGGAGTGGCTAAAGAGGCATTTAGCAAGTAATTAAGGCTGTGTTGTTTATGCAGTGGGTCCTCCTTTTCTCACCCATCAGTTGTCACCTTAATCTCCCATCAACATTTTCGTAAACTTACCAGTTCTTGTCTTCTCTAGCGATACTTGCTAGCTAACATTGCTAATCATACGTTGTTCACTGATTTCCAATATTGTGTGGATGAAATGTGCTGAATGAAATGTAATTCTTTTCTTTTTCCCATTAGATATGATCTTTAGCTTTGCAGATAGTCTACAACAGTGTAGTATGTAATCGTTTATAGTTTCTGTAGTTTTCTTGACTATTTTGCAGACATGAAGCATATGCTCTGTTGTTGATCTATTGTTTTTGTTATAATACTTTACAATGTTTGCCAGTCATTATTTTCCAAGCAATGGCTTTAGTTGTACAGTAATTGCAGGCTGGATTGTAAGAAATTGTTCGTTTTTTTTGTTTGTTTGTTTTTTTTTTTTTTTTTTGCTGGAGACGCACTGAGTTACTAGGCCTGAGGAATAGGTAACTGCACATCATCTGCCCACTTACTATTTTTGTGTAGGGTTAGTGTACATGATTTTGATCCCTTTCTTCAGCAATGTGTCTGCTTGGTACCCATTTACCATTTATGAGTGGATATAGCCAAGAGCAACGCTGAATGCTAGATCATGGGACTTGTTCCCTCCAATTATGCCTTTTTTAGATCCAGAGGAGTTGTTCCTCTTCAGAAGTATAATTTCTAGATCATGACTACTTGTTCCTGCAGTGATGCCTTTTTAGATTGTGGGCAGTTGTTCTTCTCCAGTGATACCACGTCTAGATCACAGGGGCTTATTTGGAGTAATGTCTGTTGTAGATCATATATACTTGCCATTTTTAGATTAGGGGTACTTTTTGCCTGCAGTGAGGCCTTTGTTTAGATCATAGGTAGTTACTCCCCTCCAGTGATGCTGTTTTTAGATCATGGGTACTTATTCCTTGCAGTGATGCCTTTTATAGATCACAGGGAGCTGTTCCCCTTCAGTGATGTGATTTCTAGGTCACAGAGACGTGTTACCTGCAGTGATGCCTTTTATAGATCACAGGGAGCTGTTCCCCTTCAGTGATGTGATTTCTAGGTCACAGAGACTTGTTACCTGCAGTGATGCCTTTTATAGATCACAGGGAGCTGTTCCCCTTCAGTGATGTGATTTCTAGGTCACAGAGACTTGTTACCTGCAGTGATGCCTTTTATAGATCACAGGGAGCTGTTCCCCTTCAGTGATGTGATTTCTAGGTCACAGAGACGTGTTACCTGCAGTGATGTCTTTTATAGATCACAGGGAGCTGTTCCCCTTCAGTGATGTGATTTCTAGGTCACAGAGACGTGTTACCTGCAGTGATGCCTTTTTTAGATCACAGGGAGCTGTTCCCCTTCAGTGATGTGATTTCTAGGTCACAGAGACGTGTTACCTGCAGTGATGCCTTTTATAGATCACAGGGAGCTGTTCCCCTTCAGTGATGTGATTTCTAGGTCACAGAGACGTGTTACCTGCAGTGATGCCTTTTATAGATCACAGGGAGATGTTCCGCTTCAGTGATGTGATTTCTAGGTCACAGAGACGTGTTACCTGCAGTGATGCCTTTTATAGATCACAGGGAGCTGTTCCCTTCAGTGATGTGATTTCTAGGTCACAGAGACGTGTTACCTGCAGTGATGCCTTTATAGATCACAGGAGCTGTTCCCCTTCAGTGATGTGATTTCTAGGTCACAGAGACTTGTTACCTGCAGTGATGCCTTTATAGATCACAGGAGCTGTTCCCCTTCAGTGATGTGATTTCTAGGTCACAGAGACTTGTTACCTGCAGTGATGCCTTTTATAGATCACAGGGAGCTGTTCCCCTTCAGTGATGTGATTTCTAGGTCACAGAGACTTGTTACCTGCAGTGATGCCTTTTATAGATCACAGGGAGCTGTTCCCCTTCAGTGATGTGATTTCTAGGTCACAGAGACGTGTTACCTGCAGTGATGCCTTTATAGATCACAGGAGCTGTTCCCCTTCAGTGATGTGATTTCTAGGTCACAGAGACGTGTTACCTGCAGTGATGCCTTTTTTAGATCACAGGAGCTGTTCCCCTTCAGTGATGTGATTTCTAGGTCACAGAGACGTGTTACCTGCAGTGATGCCTTTTATAGATCACAGGAGCTGTTCCCCTTCAGTGATGTGATTTCTAGGTCACAGAGACGTGTTACCTGCAGTGATGCCTTTATAGATCACAGGAGCTGTTCCCCTTCAGTGATGTGATTTCTAGGTCACAGAGACGTGTTACCTGCAGTGATGCCTTTTATAGATCACAGGGAGCTGTTCCCTTCAGTGATGTGATTTCTAGGTCACAGAGACGTGTTACCTGCAGAGATGCCTTTTATAGATCACAGGAGCTGTTCCCTTCAGTGATGTGATTTCTAGGTCACAGAGACGTGTTACCTGCAGTGATGCCTTTTATAGATCACAGGAGCTGTTCCCCTTCAGTGATGTGATTTCTAGGTCACAGAGACGTGTTACCTGCAGTGATGCCTTTATAGATCACAGGAGCTGTTCCCTTCAGTGATGTGATTTCTAGGTCACAGAGACGTGTTACCTGCAGTGATGCCTTTATAGATCACAGGAGCTGTTCCCTTCAGTGATGTGATTTCTAGGTCACAGAGACGTGTTACCTGCAGTGATGCCTTTTATAGATCACAGGGAGCTGTTCCCCTTCAGTGATGTGATTTCTAGGTCACAGAGACGTGTTACCTGCAGTGATGCCTTTTATAGATCACAGGGAGCTGTTCCCCTTCAGTGATGTGATTTCTAGGTCACAGAGACGTGTTACCTGCAGTGATGCCTTTTATAGATCACAGGAGCTGTTCCCTTCAGTGATGTGATTTCTAGGTCATAGAGACTTGTTACCTGCAGTGATGCCTTTTATAGATCACAGGGAGCTGTTCCCCTTCAGTGATGTGATTTCTAGGTCACAGAGACGTGTTACCTGCAGTGATGCCTTTTATAGATCACAGGGAGCTGTTCCCCTTCAGTGATGTGATTTCTAGGTCACAGAGACGTGTTACCTGCAGTGATGCCTTTTATAGATCACAGGGAGCTGTTCCCCTTCAGTGATGTGATTTCTAGGTCACAGAGACGTGTTACCTGCAGTGATGTCTTTTATAGATCACAGGGAGCTGTTCCCCTTCAGTGATGTGATTTCTAGGTCACAGAGATGTGTTACCTGCAGTGATGCCTTTTATAGATCACAGGGAGATGTTCCCCTTCAGTGATGTGATTTCTAGGTCACAGAGACGTGTTACCTGCAGTGATGCCTTTTATAGATCACAGGGAGATGTTCCGCTTCAGTGATGTGATTTCTAGGTCACAGAGACGTGTTACCTGCAGTGATGCCTTTTATAGATCACAGGGAGCTGTTCCCCTTCAGTGATGTGATTTCTAGGTCACAGAGACGTGTTACCTGCAGTGATGCCTTTTATAGATCACAGGGAGCTGTTCCCCTTCAGTGATGTGATTTCTAGGTCACAGAAACGTGTTACCTGCAGTGATGCCTTTTATAGATCACAGGGAGCTGTTCCCCTTCAGTGATGTGATTTCTAGGTCACAGAGACTTGTTACCTGCAGTGATGCCTTTTATAGATCACAGGGAGCTGTTCCCCTTCAGTGATGTTATTTCTAGGTCACAGAGACTTGTTACCTGCAGTGATGCCTTTTATAGATCACAGGGAGCTGTTCCCCTTCAGTGATGTTATTTCTAGGTCACAGAGACTTGTTACCTGCAGTGATGCCTTTTATAGATCACAGGAGCTGTTCCCTTCAGTGATGTGATTTCTAGGTCACAGAGACGTGTTACCTGCAGTGATGCCTTTTATAGATCACAGGAGCTGTTCCCTTCAGTGATGTGATTTCTAAGTCACAGAGACGTGTTACCTGCAGTGATGCCTTTTATAGATCACAGGAGCTGTTCCTTCAGTGATGTGATTTCTAGGTCACAGAGACGCGTTACCTGCAGTGATGCCTTTTATAGATCACAGGGAGCTGTTCCTTCAGTGATGTGATTTCTAGGTCACAGAGGCGTGTTACCTGCAGTGATGCCTTTATAGATCACAGGAGCTGTTCCCTTCAGTGATGTGATTTCTAGGTCACAGAGACGTGTTACCTGCAGTGATGCCTTTATAGATCACAGGGAGCTGTTCCCTTCAGTGATGTGATTTCTAGGTCACAGAGACGTGTTACCTGCAGTGATGCCTTTTATAGATCACAGGGAGCTGTTCCCCTTCAGTGATGTGATTTCTAGGTCACAGAGACGTGTTACCTGCAGTGATGCCTTTTATAGATCACAGGAGCTGTTCCCCTTCAGTGATGTGATTTCTAGGTCACAGAGACGGGTTACCTGCAGTGATGCCTTTATAGATCACAGGGAGCTGTTCCCTTCAGTGATGTGATTTCTAGGTCACAGAGACGTGTTACCTGCAGTGATGCCTTTTATAGATCACAGGAGCTGTTCCCCTTCAGTGATGTGATTTCTAGGTCACAGAGACGTGTTACCTGCAGTGATGCCTTTTATAGATCACAGGGAGCTGTTCCCCTTCAGTGATGTGATTTCTAGGTCACAGAGACTTGTTACCTGCAGTGATGCCTTTTATAGATCACAGGGAGCTGTTCCCCTTCAGTGATGTGATTTCTAGGTCACAGAGACTTGTTACCTGCAGTGATGCCTTTTATAGATCACAGGGAGCTGTTCCCCTTCAGTGATGTGATTTCTAGGTCACAGAGACGTGTTACCTGCAGTGATGCCTTTTATAGATCACAGGGAGCTGTTCCCCTTCAGTGATGTGATTTCTAGGTCACAGAGACGTGTTACCTGCAGTGATGCCTTTTATAGATCACAGGAGCTGTTCCCTTCAGTGATGTGATTTCTAGGTCACAGAGACGTGTTACCTGCAGTGATGCCTTTTATAGATCACAGGAGCTGTTCCCTTCAGTGATGTGATTTCTAGGTCACAGAGACGTGTTACCTGCAGTGATGCCTTTATAGATCACAGGGAGCTGTTCCCGTTCAGTGATGTGATTTCTAGGACACAGAGACGTGTTACCTGCAGTGATGCCTTTTATAGATCACAGGAGCTGTTCCTTCAGTGATGTGATTTCTAGGTCACAGAGACGTGTTACCTGCAGTGATGCCTTTTATAGATCACAGGAGCTGTTCCCCTTCAGTGATGTGATTTCTAGGTCACAGAGGCGTGTTACCTGCAGTGATGCCTTTATAGATCACAGGAGCTGTTCCCTTCAGTGATGTGATTTCTAGGTCACAGAGACGTGTTACCTGCAGTGATGCCTTTTATAGATCACAGGAGCTGTTCCCTTCAGTGATGTGATTTCTAGGTCACAGAGACGTGTTACCTGCAGTGATGCCTTTATAGATCACAGGGAGCTGTTCCTTCAGTGATGTGATTTCTAGGTCACAGAGACGTGTTACCTGCAGTGATGCCTTTATAGATCACAGGGAGCTGTTCCCCTTCAGTGATGTGATTTCTAGGTCACAGAGACGTGTTACCTGCAGTGATGCCTTTTATAGATCATAGGAGCTGTTCCCCTTCAGTGATGTGATTTCTAGGTCACAGAGACGTGTTACCTGCAGTGATGCCTTTATAGATCACAGGAGCTGTTCCTTCAGTGATGTGATTTCTAGGTCATAGAGACTTGTTACCTGCAGTGATGCCTTTTATAGATCACAGGAGCTGTTCCCTTCAGTGATGTGATTTCTAGGTCACAGAGACGTGTTACCTGCAGTGATGCCTTTTATAGATCACAGGGAGCTGTTCCTTCAGTGATGTGATTTCTAGGTCACAGAGACGTGTTACCTGCAGTGATGCCTTTTATAGATCACAGGGAGCCGTTCCCCTTCAGTGATGTGATTTCTAGGTCACAGAGACGTGTTACCTGCAGTGATGCCTTTTATAGATCACAGGGAGCCGTTCCCCTTCAGTGATGTGATTTCTAGGTCACAGAGACGTGTTACCTGCAGTGATGCCTTTTATAGATCACAGGGAGCTGTTCCTTCAGTGATGTGATTTCTAGGTCACAGAGACGTGTTACCTGCAGTGATGCCTTTTATAGATCACAGGGAGCTGTTCCCCTTCAGTGATGTGATTTCTAGGTCACAGAGACTTGTTACTTGCAGTGATGCCTTTTATAGATCACAGGGAGCCGTTCCCCTTCAGTGATGTGATTTCTAGGTCACAGAGACGTGTTACCTGCAGTGATGCCTTTTATAGATCACAGGGAGCTGATCCCCTTCAGTGATGTGATTTCTAGGTCACAGAGACGTGTTACCTGCAGTGATGCCTTTTATAGATCACAGGGAGCTGTTCCCCTTCAGTGATGTGATTTCTAGGTCACAGAGACTTGTTACTTGCAGTGATGCCTTTTATAGATCATAGGGAGCCGTTCCCCTTCAGTGATGTGATTTCTAGGTCACAGAGACGTGTTTCCTGCAGTGATGCCTTTTATAGATCACAGGGAGCTGTTCCCCTTCAGTGATGTGATTTCTAGGTCACAGAGACGTGTTACCTGCAGTGATGCCTTTTATAGATCACAGGGAGCCGTTCCCCTTCAGTGATGTTATTTCTAGGTCACAGAGACTTGTTACCTGCAGTGATGCCTTTTTTAGATCAGACAAAGTTTTTGCCCTCCAGTAGTACCATTTCTAGATGATAGGGACTTGTTTCCTGCCCTGATGCTTTTTTTTTTTTTTGTTAATTCAATGGAAGCTGTTTCCCTCCATTAGTGTCATTTTTAGATCATAGGGACTTGTTCCCTACACTAATGCTTTTTTTAATTTAGGGTGACTTGTTTCCTTCCAGTGATGCCATTTCCAGATCACAGGGTATTGTTCCCTGGAATTACGTCATTTCTAGATTACAAGGACATATTCCATGCAGTGATGCCATTTCTAGATCATGGGGACTTGTTCCCTGCAGTGATCCTTTGTTGATCAGTTGATGTGCAGTACTGCTGTGTCTCTCTCCACCTACATCTCCTTCTTGTATTCTGGCATAGGAGTAGCCTTCAGACACTAACATTTCTCCAGCGCTGAATGTATATAAGATCCCGAGCAGTGACATTTTGAAACATTGTCCCCTTCTGTGGCACTTCTGGCGGTGTGGGTTGTTGCTGATCTCAACACATCTGCAGTGCAAAAGGATGTTTAGCCTCTACACCAACGGGCCATGAAAAGTAGCTATATTAAATGAAGTTGGAAGATTATTTTTTGTTTGCTTGTTTTGTTTTGTTTCAAAAGACAATGTATAAAAATAGCACAGGTGCATCATATTTTTTCAGCTGCAGTAGACATTTTTTAGGAGATAAATGGCAAGTACAGAAAACACCCAGAGTATACTGTGGCATTAGGAAATCAATAATTAGGACCAGAGATTGTTTTTCCTTTTTGTTTTTTTGGGTCAGGTGCCTTGCTGAAATTGTAGTGTTTCAACTATAATGTCACAAACAGTTGTTATGAAGGGAGAGGGGTAAACACAAAAGCAGATGCATTTAGCCAGGACTAGGATGTTTTCTTATAGATTTATGCAGAATGAAAGAACAGAGTAAATAAAATCACGTGTGAGAGTTAAAAACTGTAAAAATTCAAATAATCAATATTAAAAATAAGTTTAAAATGTTTTCATGGGAATCTAACATGCTGAAAAAAAGAACCAAGTCTTGAAATAGATAAGGTTACCATTCCAAAACAAAAAATAAATGACTGGCATGCCATATTGTACATGGTCATCGTGTCATATTGTATATGCCATGGTGCCGTATTGTACATGCCCATGCAGAAGTCAGTTATTGGGTTTAATTAGACTACCAGCTGCAGCTCCTCTGAGCTCCCAGTGGCATTTGAAATCTTACAGTTACAACAAGCAGCATCACCTTGCTAGAATTCTTTTGTTTGACAAATGTAGCACTTGATCAAGAAAGACCTGCCATCTGGATATAACCACCATGCTTGTAAGCTGTGAAACCATTGTCTAGAATGACTGCCCTCAGGTTGTTAGTTTATGCCAAATCAATTACGATGAAGCACCAAAGGGTGAGTGCAGTCAGACTAATTCCATCAAAAGCAAGCACTGTTCTTGCTGAGTAGATGAATCACAGCTTATATTTGGCAGGGTATCTTTTGCATTGAATGATACAGTCCTGTAGAAACTTCTAAAATACCATATTGTGTCATATCGTATGGTAATATGTTGTATTTTAGCACTAAATACTAGAAGAGGAAGGCTCAAACTCTCTGATTCTGTGCTAGGTTAAGCAAACAAACAGACAAATGTCTATCTAGTCTGTCACAGTTTTGCAGATAGCATAGGGCAGCTTCTGTCTCCTGTCACTCCTGATATCCCAAAGTGGTTTAAAATGTCTCAAGTGTTTTGGCCTGTGCCACCTATTTACCAGCCTTTTATTGAAGACATGTTTCCTCTAACATCTGACTTTAATTGGGTTCCCTTAATGTTATAGGTTTGACCCTCCTAGCTCTCTGTCCTTTCTTTCCAACCTGGTTCTGTCACAGTTCGTTGATGTTGCCTTATGTTCCCAGATCATATCCCTTTATCTCTCTTCTTACCATGTGAAGAGGTTTAGCTCCCAAAGCATGTGTTCCAACAACATGACATCTGTCCTGTTACCATCCTCATTACCCTTGTTATACCCTTTCCCTATTAATATCAGTCGTCAGGATAATGTCTTGGTTCATTTTTTGCCTAATTTAAACACTGCAGATTATCTATTGAACTTTTGTGCATTTTTGTAAGACTAGATACTTGTTTATAAGCTTGCTACAACTTATTTTAGGAGACGTAAAATTATAAGCTCCTATGTACATATTTAAGGTACAACGGAGTAAAAGCTTAGCCATGATACCTGTTGATGTTGAGAGTACATTAACTATCCTGACTGTTTCAGTATGTCCCAGAAAATTAATTTATAAATTGTTTGATATGTATAGGGAGTTTATTCCATAAACAAATGTGTTGGGTTGCTTCATTTTGGGACAGAGGAACTTAAGCTATAAAAGCAAAAAATGGACAATAGAGAGCTGATACTTATCTTAATACCTTTCCTGGCACTACTCTACACTGTGTTTCTCAGGCTTGTACTTAATTTATGTTCCTTTATTTCATTTGAAACTAATCCGGAGTGTGCCCTCTGAAAGAACTTTTCAGATGACTCACACACATAAAATATACAGGAATTAGGATCGTACCAAGTGCAATCTGGAAAAAAAACATAGACGTCATATGGTACTGCTGTTTGCAAGGTTTCACAGGAGCAGAGCAGTGATGTGGAACCTGATCATGGCTACATCAGTTTGTGTGCCAAAACTTCTAAAACAGATTGCTTATATTCATTTTAGATGTTATTAGGCAACAGCCTCAGATTCCTGTCTGTTCTTAAAAATTCTTGAATCATGTTTAATAACTGTAATTTCTAAGTGAACATTACCTATCCCCACATACTTTTCAAAGAGTTTATGGGCTCAGAAGTGCAGTACTTATGTAGATTGACTTGCATCTACTTTCCATTTTTACTTCACAAAGTGTACGACACTTTTGACCCTACTGATGTGACTGTCATCGGCAAGGTTGTTTAATGTGTTGTCCAAGTAGTGTTAGAGCTTTCTAAAGCTAGAAATTCCCAACATCAGTACTTTGTGTTGAGTACAGAAGAAGAAAATCATCATCTTCAAGGCAACAGAGTCTTCTTAAACAAGTATAGCAAAGCCAGCCAGAGCCTTCTTTCTGCTGTTGGGGTTCTTGTGAGCTACAGAAAGCACAAACATGCATTATGCTGCACATGAAGCCTCCATAACTTAATCTGAGAGGACACAAAGTAAACTGCAAATTCTGTAGTCTTAGTTACCAGGGTCTTGGTGCTGGAATTAACGTGATGAAGAAGTGTATAGGCTTTGAAAAAAAGTCTTAGTGACAAATCTGAGTGTACAGCTTCTCACTACAGACAATTCCTTAACTGACTGGGATACCAGTGGGATACCATTATTGAAATATTACATTGTCAGTAAGATCGAATGTCACGAAAATACTGGTATGTTAACAAGCTAGAATGAAGTTCTGTTTTTGCAATCCTTGGGGCTTTTTTCTTCATAAATGCAGTCACATGCAGGTCAGAAAATTACTGAGTGAGCATTTTCACCAACAAATAATGGAGCACTATTCTCAGTGTTTTGTTTGCAGGTAGTCCTACCCACTGTGGGAATGAGCTTTACAGAATGGCACTTTTGTCAACAGTACTTATCCCAGTCTGGAACATTATATCATGGGGTGCGCATTGCTGCCTGCAGAGTCACCAGCATGATGTTAGAACTACACCATAAATTTTAGGAAAATTATTGATTTGGGGCAGACCAATGAAATCCTCTTTGTTGCTCTCTTCAGTCACTGTCTTGTTTCTAGTAGGCACTCAGCATAAGTGAACCTGACAGATAAGCATTTGTTGCCTATGCTTTCCACATTTTTGTCTTGTAACTGGTCCTTCACGTGAGTTTTTATGTCTGATCCTTTGAATTAAGCAGCCTTGTTTTCTTTGCATTTTCTAGTGTCCTGAGTCAGTGGTATGTTTGCTAGTCTAAGCACTTGCTCCCTGCAAACAGATCATGGCTCATTCCTTAATCCACACTTAGCAACCACATAATTTTCTTTCTGTAGACACTGAAAACACAGAGACTACTATGTAGCTCTTTGCCCACACTATTCAACATTATGAAGTATTGTAAAAACCCTTCTACTTTCAACACTTATGCTAAAAGAGCTGTTGGACATGCTGCTAAAGAAATCCCAATCCCTCCAAGCAACACGCTCTAGGGACCTAAACCTTGTCACCACCGGGGCATGCTGGAGGAATAGATTCCTGTCCCAGAGACTTCCCATACTCTGGAACAAGCTACCCATCTATGTCAAGCAAAGTTCCTCATTAGCACTCTTCAAGAAAAATCTTGATGAGTGGATGGGAAATAGGAAATACACCCGGGGATCACTTCTGTGGCTCTGCTCAACAGGGGCACAGGAAAATAACTTTCTTGGGTGGTGTAAGCCAAGAAACCTTGTTGGCTAGGCTTACTTAGGCCCTTGGGCCAATAGCCTAGTACCTACCTATGAACCTAAAATGGAGAACAAAGCTTGCTTTTGTACAGGTGAAGGGGTTCAATCATCTTCAATGCCAATCATCTGTTTGATCCTGTTGATACAGGGTATGTAATTAGGTCACCATTCCACAGTTCCAGGCTGTATAAATGCCCTTATGTAGCAATGTCTCTCAGTTTTACCGTATTAAAAATGACTGCCTGGGTCTTAGACCAGTACAGGCCTCCTGGGAGGGAATTTGTCACATCTTTGGGCATGAATGTGCACACAGCTATACTGATGGTCTCTCCAGTTCATAAACCTGATAATGTAACCTTTTTAACCTGCAACACTTTATTTTGGCAGCTGTGTTGGAAGTTAAACTCTTTCTTTCATTAGGGAATGTTATACCATTTTTTATGTATATCTTTATTGCATTATTTTTTTTTCAACATAAAGTTCAAATGACAATGTAACACCTTACAAGTCAAGCAGTTAAGGAGCCTTAGGGGCATACATGTAGATATATTAACTTCTTACATAATGGATATGTCATTAATAAACATTTCTGAAGGCATCTATGAATATCACTGTAGCGCATGCATCAATTCACAATTACATTCCAAAAACAGGATAGAAAAAAAAGAAAGAAAGAAAAGTTTGTTAAGCACCTTTTTCATTCGGTGAAGAGCCCTGGAAAAATTTGTATTGCATGGTTCAAGAACTTGGGTATCTTTGCATGGTTAAAGGATGAGTAACTTTACTAATTTAGGAATTTTAACTTGTGTATGAAAAACAAAGTTGGCAGTTCAGGTGTACCAGTTTGCTCAGGTTTATATCATTGATTAATTAGTATTATTTCATTTAATTGAACCATTGTTATCTATATATATAAGGCGCATGTGTAGAGTTTTTAATTTACTTGAGAAAGCATTTTTATGCAAAAGCTTGTCCTATATTTATTAAATTTTACTTTTTGTCATACACTATTCTGTTTTTTTTTTTTTTGTTATTTTAATTCATTGTCTGAACAGATAGTATTCCTGCAGTATATTATTTCTAAGATTGTTCAGGTTTACTGTATTTCCATCTGAAATATCAAAAGGCAGAACAATGTTGTATGTTACCATGCATTTAGTAATAATTTAAGCAAATGGCAGGGATAACATATTTTAGACAATTTAAGTAATAGAGCAAGGACTTGCACCTATGTGCTAAAATACAGATACAGAAAAAATTATGCCGAACATCGAAGTATTGTGCAATATCTGATGTTTGATGTGGTGCTGGGAAGTTGGCATTAAATGTAAAACTTTTAGATGAGCAAAGTGACAAGGAAACATTTTTGAAAAGGAAGTATGCAAAATATATCTGAGTGCATCATACTAATGTGTCATCAGAGGATCCAGTTTCTAAAAATGTCAGTTCTTTTCAGTGTCTTCTTTATAAAGCTCTGTCCTGACCTCTTTTTGCCTTGGTTTAAGCATCTTAATATGCCAGCAGTGGAGTAATGTTACAATACATGTGACTGTGAATGGAGTTAGTAATACTCAAGCTTTTAAAAGCAATAATTTCTACACGTTTTGCATTTTAGTATAGAAAGCCTGCACTATTTTTTACATTACACTTCTTTTTCTTACATTGCTAGGATGTCTGAAATGGAGCTTTCAGCCGAATGTACCTGAATACATTCTGGATGTGTTTTTTTTCTTTCTTATCTATAACCTCAGCTTAGTTACCTATACAGAGTGTCCTTGTCCTTAAGTGGTTTTGTACTGTACTATTTCTATGTCTAATACACTACAGTTTACCAGCTTGAATACATATCTTGCACACTTTAAAAAAAATCCTGTTCTTCTTCAGCAAGCCTTTCCTGCATAAGAGAGATTGGTGCATTGATGTGTCTGATGCAGATTGTCAGAGTGGGTGCATTGCAGTACTCTTGTGTTTTAAGAAATGTTGCATGAAGGTCTCAGCGATAGCACCAGATTCAGCGATACAAACTATTCTCAACTGATATTCATTCACAGTGCTTTGTGTGTGTGTGTGTGTGTGTGTGTGTGTGTGTGTGTGTGTGTGTGTGTGTGTGTGTGTGTGTGTGTCTGTGTATCTGCATGTCTGTCTGCCTGTTTCACTGCATGTGTACATACGGTATATATATCAGGACATTTTTGCCTTTATTATTATTGTTTTAACCAGCTCTTGGTATAAAATGCATCACTTTCAGTCTTACTTGTTAAATAATAGACCCTTCCATATTGCTCAAAGTTTGCAAGCTGATTCCATATGTTATTTTTTATCACAGATTAACCTTCTGTGCTGTTATTCCCAAACTGTTATTAGAAAGGGTGAGAGAAAGCAAACACATTTAACTGTTATTTTTACTAATGCTTGCTGAATATTGGTCTTTTAACAGACCTTAGAATTTTCATGTCAGCATTTCATAATCTGGAATCAGAATATAATTAAATATTCATTATTACAGTAACCTGCAAAGGTATAATCATTAACTGGGAAATTTATAAGTTTTTATATTTCCCACAGATCTTAAAAGTTTGGGTTCACGTGTACCAAGAAGTGTTGGAGAGCTGAAGCAAGACAGTGTACCCCCCTCCAATACCACGAAGCATGGCAAAAGTGAAGAGAACACTGTGGAATATGTCATCTTCGCTGTCATACCTATCTTTTGTTTGACTGGATTGCTGGGAATCCTTTTTTGTAACTTTCTGTCAAGAAAGGGCTACCGCTGTACATCAGAAAAGGAAGCAGATGAAGAAGCAGGGAAGACTGGTAAGCAAACAGCTGCTTTAATTGTGTGTTTCTTGCTGAGCAGAGAAGAATTCACGTAGATATTCACATCTGAAAGATTCATACTGTGTTGTGTAATTAATAAATTCAATATGACTGTAATAGTTTGGTTTAAACTTCCATGGTACAAAACTAGAACCAGCAAACTTCAACTCCAGAGAGAGTATTACCAGTAAGTCACTTTACCTACTAATTTATATTCTGTCTGTAGGTGTTGGCTGTTTGTCTTTCTTACACTTTTATGTTTAGACTTTAGTAATTTAAGATGCGCAACACTGCTACATTTTGTCCACGTTTTAAATTCATTTTAAGCTCTGTCTTCATTATGACCGATTTCATTTCTTAGTTTAGCACTGTATTCTTCTCTTCCTTTAAGTACCTTAAGATCCCCCCTCTTTTAATGAATTTCCCTTTCTGCTATACTGTCTAAAGCCTAAAACAGTCTTCATTGTTTGCTGGCTTCTCAAGTGGTTACAGTTCATGGATGGAAAACAGGTCATCGTACAGTTCAACAGTAATGCATTATCAGCACACCTGGTAATGTTATTGTGGTCCAGAACCTCAGGGATCTTTTTATATACCTCCCCATAGCTGATCATCAGCTAATCTCCTTCATTGACCTTCCTAAGCCAGCCCCTGCTCAACACAATCCATGTATGGAGTCAGTGAAGAGATTGAGAATGCTGGTGCAGTGTCATACTGCAGTCAGGTAGTGTGCCCTAACTCCTGCCACCCATGGCAGCCTTGTGGGCTTTGCAATGGCTGTCTCTGAGAGATGCATGTGCGCTTTCCGTACATGTGCAACCAGCTGACTTACCGATCTGTGTACAGCTTGCAGTGTGGAGCTCACCAGGCTCTTAATGCTGCTATTGCCTTGAGTCTATGCTGCACCCCCCCCCAGTATGGACGATCCAGTATCGGACACTCACTCTCATTCTCCCTTGCTCCATCCCTCACATGGGAATTTTTCTCTCTCTGTGCCATGGTCCATGGATCCTTATTATTTTAAACTCTTTTGCATTCATACCTCCTGAACTGGAATCCTTTCTTTATGCAAATGATCAAATGCTTTATACATTAATCAGATCCTCCGTCTGATGACTGCTTATTTCAGGAGTGATCTTCCCATCACTACACCACAACCAGAGTTATAGCTCACATGACTATGCTTTTTGGGAACATTTGTCGGTCTACACATCATGCCACCATCCAGTTACGTATAATGCACTTGAAGTCTTGACTTATTGGAGGTAAACACTGAAGGCAAAAAAGCTAGTAATTGTCCTGTTTCTTGGACACTTCATTTCAAAAATCTGCTCTCAAGTAAACAGATTGTATTAATTGTCTTAATTTGTTTGCACTTGCAACTCTTACAAAAGGAGGCTTTACATATCTACTCTTATTGTGTCTTCTGCCTAAGGTGCCGGTCCCAATGCCGAACCCTTTTCAAAAAAAGTCTGCCACTTTTCCATACTGTACCTTACACATTGAATATATCTGTCCATCTTTTACTTGACAACTGCTTCCCCTTTAAGTCTTCATTTAGTAAGGAGCACAAAGCTTTGCTATTGCTTGAAATCTTATGTAAGTTCAGGGCCATAGCCAGTATTTTTGGAATCATATTCCAACTTCCAGAAGGTAGGTGTAACCCCTCGCCCATATTTATAGCCTCCCTCAATTACAGATACTGCATGATTATATATTACATTTACATTACAGATAATGATGATTATAATGCTTATTGTAAATTAAACACTGATAATATTCAAGCTAAAAGTGATTTTGTTCCATTTTGTAATAATGAAAGTATACAGTGTATGGATAAATCACTAAATCATAATGTTCAAATAATTTATGATAAGTTTATAGGTCAAAAGAAAAGAAATGTTGTATATAATTTGAACCTAGTACAATGGCGTGCATTAAATGAATTAAGTAGTAATACACAAATGGTATTTAAACCAGCCGATAAGGGCGGAAAGTTAGTTATGATGCATTATACACAGTATTTATCTATGTGTTATGAACATCTGAATGATAATAGTGTATATCAATGTATAGATATAACCGAATAGAATGCATCTCAAAAAATATATTATGATTTGTTAGAAAAAGGCAAAAGATTACATTATTTTTCAACTAAGGATGTTACTGACAAACTTGCTATAAAAAATCCCAGAATGCCATGTTTTTATTGTTTGCCGAAAATCCATAAGGATTTATTAAATCCACCTGGGCGTCCTATTGTTTCGGCCAGTGGGGGCTTTTTGAACAATATTTCTGGTTTATTACATGAGGTTTTACTTCCATTGGTAATAAAATTGCCTTCTTATGTGAAAGATGTTTTTCAATTTCTGACAAAAGTCTATCAGACTATATGGAATGAGAAAATGTTTTTTGTAGTAGTAGACGTAGTTAGTCTCTATACTAGTATTAAACATCATGATGGTATTAGAGCTATGAAATATTTTCTAGGTGAAAGTCCCATGGCTGAATATATTACTGAATTAATGATGATGTGCCTTCAAAATAATATATTTGAATTTGATGGTCAGTTATATAGGCAACAACAGGGAACAGCTATGGGGGCTCCATTTGCCCCTTGTTATGCAAATATATTTATGGGCTTATTCGAGTATGAATATATCTATACTAATCAATTTTTTCGTACATATGTAATACAGTATTATAGATACATAGATGATCTTATTTTTATCTGCAAAGGTGGTTATGACCTAGTGGATCAATTTATTAGTCAAATTAATGCTAATAATATGGGAATAAGATTTGATGGGTTACAAAAAGGCATAAAAGTACATTTTTTGGATGTAGAATTAATAGGTGATAGTCACCGACGGAAGGTAATCTCCAAAATATATAGGAAATTTCCCAGCAGCAATAATATATTGCATGGGGAAAGTTTTCACCCAGAGCATACCATGAAATCTATCCCATATACAGAATTTAATAGAATTAATAGATTGTGTAGCGATAAAAGAGATAGAAATGTTGAACTGGAAGAAAGTTTTTTGAGATTTAAAGAGAGAGGATATGATGAAGTATATCTGAGAGAGAGTTTAAATAAAGTATTAAATAGTGAGTCGCTGAAATCTGGTCGAATATGGTATAATAATTATAAAAAGAGTGAGCAGGATAAAAATATTTATTTTACGACTACTTATTCAGTTATATCTGATGAAATTACAGATATGATCAAATCCAGCTGGAATATTATAAACAAGGAAGTAGATTGTTTACAAAACAAGAAGTTATTATTTTCTTTTAATAGGGGAAGAAATATTAAAGATTTTATTGTACATAGTAGGTTTCATAGGCCAAAACTGGAAATAATGGGAAGAATAAAAGAAAAAGGTACAGCAACATGTGGTAGGTGTAGTATTTGCAGTTTTGTTACACAAAAATTTGATAAGATTAATAATAAGAACTTTGAAACTAATGATAGCTTTACTTGTAATAGTCAAAAAGTTATATATTCAATCAAATGTACTTGTAATAAATTCTACATAGGGGAAACGAAAAGAAGTTTCGCTTGTAGAATAAAAGAACACATAAGAGACATTAAAAATTATAAATTGTCTAGTCCTGTGGCAGTACATTTTAATGAAGTACATAATAGAAGTGTAAAAGGCTTTCAGGCTACAATTTTAGATAATGTAATTTGTAAAAAGTTTATGACAGATGAACAAGTTAAACAATTATTAAGAAAAAAAGAGGCATTTTTGATTTTAAAATTTAATACTATGTTTCCTGTTGGTCTGAATCAAGAATGTTTTTGGAAAAGCTTTGTATAAGTGTGTCAAACTGAGCTTTATGTTTTAATAAGGTTCAATTAACTATGGAATATAAGCCATTAATTGATTATTCAATTAAGTACATGTGTATATAAACTGTGAGTTTTTCTTTGTTAGATGTACTCTGTTAAAGGCTTGTTGGCCGAGGCGCTAGAGATTTTTTACTGTTGTTTGGTGAATAAATTTCCTTCTTTGGAATTGCTGGATTGCTGCTGTGGTTTTTACCATATTCACTACTGTTGGTTGCTGTGGTTTATTAAGATTGTATTAATTGTCTTAATTTGTTTGCACTTGCAACTCTTACAAAAGGAGGCTTTACATATCTACTCTTATTGTGTCTTCTGCCTAAGGTGCCGGTCCCAATGCCGAACCCTTTTCAAAAAAAAGTCTGCCACTTTTCCATACTGTACCTTACACATTGAATATATCTGTCCATCTTTTACTTGACAACTGCTTCCCCTTTAAGTCTTCATTTAGTAAGGAGCACAAAGCTTTGCTATTGCTTGAAACCTTATGTAAGTTCAGGGCCATAGCCAGTATTTTTGGAATCATATTCCAACTTCCAGAAGGTAGGTGTAACCCCTTGCCCATATTTATAGCCTCCCTCAATTACAGACACTGCATGTTTCTGAGCAGCATACAAATAAAACAGTTCCAGGCATTCTAAAAAAGCTGTTCAACAAAATATATGTAACAAAGAGACTAAATATGCTATTTTGATTTCATTTCTTGCATATCCCATTCCATAAACTAAATAATTTTTTTTTAAATAAGTGTGTACATGGCATATGCATGGCTACACCTATGGTAACTGTACAAGTAACTGTAACATAGCTATTTATTGCTGTTTTTTAAAGTTAGTGACCAAATAAATGAGTCAAACATTGGATCTGGAGGATAATCCTACTAGTGCTGTAATGCAGCTAATTATTGCTGTTTTTTTAAAGCTAGTGTCCTGACAAATGAGTCAGAAGTTAGATCAGGATAGTATAATTATTTTTTATTTATTTATATGTTGTTTACTACGATAGAGCACTCATCCCAATGGACTTTTTTAAAACCCATAGATTTAAAACAATATGGCATTTATTTAAAAAAGTAACACCAGCAAGCATGAACAGACAGACATTCAGACTGAATGAGTTAAAAAAAAGACAAATGCAATATAAATAAAAGTAGCTAATCTTAGCAGTAGTTTTAAACCAAAACAGGTTATTCTTGGTTGTAATGCTATTTATATGGGTCCCCTTCACTACACCGACACACCACAAAGCCGACACCCAAAACACCGAGACCAAAAGACCGAAAACACACAATACCGACAACTCACAAAACCGACACCCAAAACACCGACACACAAAACGTAAACTACACATTACACACAACTATATATGCACTAACCTTAACCCAAACCCTAACCCTAAGGCCCGACACTACCACACACTTACCCTACCCGCAGCCTAACCCTAACTCACTTAACCCACCCCTAAACCTAAAGTCCGTCACTATCGCACACTTACCCTACCTGCACCCTAAGCCTAACTCACTTAACCCACCCTTAAACATAAAGTCCGTCACTATCGCACACTCACCATACCCGCACCCTAACCCTAACTCACTTAACCCGCCCCTAAAACTACAGTCCGTCACTATCACACACTGACCTTACCCGCACCCTAACCCTAAGGTCGACACTACCGCACACTCACCTTTTCCGCACCCTAACCCTAAATCCCTCGCTATCGCACACTTACCTGTCCGCTCCCTAACCCTAAATCCCTCAGTATCGCACACTTACCAAGTCGCGCTCACACGTTACCCATGTCGGTGTTTCGGCTGTCGGGATTTCACCTTGTCGATCATCTGCGTCTTCGATCTTTTGGTCTCGGTGTTTTGGGTGTCAGCTTTGTGGCGTGTCGGTGTAGTGAAGGAGACCCATTTATATCTGCAACAGTGAGCTGTAAGATAAATGGATACAGTTGTGAAATTAGAGATAAATGAAATATGAACACATATAACTAAACTGTTTAATAGTTTCGAACCAAAAATTGCTTAAAATGCTTAATGCATTTAATTGCTTAAATATTTAGAGTATATACAAAACTGAGGACAAAAAGAAGAAAAATACCAAGAGTGGTTGTCTGAAAAACATACCTCCCAACACAAGAAGCTTGGATAAAGCCAAATTAATGGGGGTATAAAGGCCAAAAAATGAGACCATATTTTAAATATTACTCTTATAAACTTAGAAAGCTGTTAGAATAACAGGTTTTATATTTATATGCGTTTTCTGAAGGATATGAAGTCTGCAACTCAAATGTCTGTCATTTAATGAATTAAATTCTCAATGGTTTGCCAGCAAACCACACATTTTATGAGGAACAGACCAAAAATATGAGGCAAAAATCTGGACATTTTGCAAAAATATGGACAGTTCAGAGGTATGTTGAGAAAGAAGAGTCAAAGGAGAAAAAGGTGAATAAGATATTACAGTAGTGGAGTGATAAGTCCTGTTGGTGGAATTGTCAGAAGGTGAGAAATTATTGCTATCCCTAATACTGTTTTCTATTCATAAATTTGTGTTGTTCCTACTTTTTATTGTAAGTAGACCGTAATCAAAAATGAGTCCTTGTGGTCAAGTCCTTATACCCTTAAAAATAAATAAACAAAAATACATGAAATGCATAACAGTAAGGTCAAGAAGGATTAAGTAGCTCAGAGAAGTAAGGTGAAGGGACAATTTCAGACATTGCAGTCGCACAGAAACATGACTTGTTGTTCCCTGTCAGTTTACTTGCTTGTCCTTTTATTCTAGGGGAGTTAGCCTGTGTTCATGCTTAAGAAGGGGATTTATTTCTCCTTATCTGTCTTCCAGTATGTATATGTATAAGTATATACATATGTATGTGTATATGTATATTATATTTGTGTGGCCTTGCTTCGTCTTCAGTCCCCTGAAGGGATTCGGTATCAGTCTGGCACATGAATGCCTTCACTGCTATGCTGCTCTTTCCTTCCTATGAGTCTTTGGCATCAGCAAGTATAGTGCTTCTAAACTGGTAAACTACTTCTCCAACTGTTTTTGGTTCCCAGAGCACCTGGACCTCCTTGATCTCTGAACTGCCTGATCAGCCTAACTTTCCAAGCCCACAGGCCTGCTAGTCCTCTTGTCCAGTTAATTTGTTAAGCAGGTTGAAGGAGACTGAGAGGAGATCAGAGTATCCTGACTGTAACATCAGTGACGTTACTCATGCTGATGTGAGCTTGTTCGTATATGCCTAACAAGCCCCAGCATGCTTGCTTATACCTTTAGTTGGGCATGCAATGGCACAGGAAGGGAACCATCCCCTGCTTTGCACCAATAAGTTCCTCGGTGCCTGCCAATCTAGCCCTTAGCAATCACTCCTAGTCATGGCACCAGTTTTAATATTAGATAATGTGACCTGGGTGCACTCACAGCATGCCCCCCCCAAAAAAAAAAATAAACAGTGATTTGTCTTTCCTTTTTCCAGTCATGAGCTCCTCTGATATCAAAATCGCTGCTTGAACCAGGCTGGCAGGGTCATACACAGTGCTTCACTGTTCTGTGTCAGGGAACAGAATTTGGCTGTCCTACTTGGTATAAATAGTCTGATACTATTTAGTTCCTGATATCTCAGTTCCCTGACCTCCCAGCAGTGACATCCCAAAAGTTTACTAGAACCACCTTCTGTCTGTTTTGTACCATATCCTCATTTGATCTTTCCAGACTTGTCTTTTTACCATGACCCTGGAAGTGCTTTGCATTAAAATTGCATTCATCCTATATCTCCAGCCTGGTACCACACGACGGGTACCCCTTTGCTTTTCCTGTTATTTTCATGCCAGTTGTAACAGATTTGTACAGGTGTAGATTTTGTACCTTTGTAAATTCCTTAAAAATACTGCATCAATGGGGTCTATATTAGAACACCGAACATTTAAAATGTCGAGTGTTCCAATATCGACCCATTTTCAGCGAACGCTGAAAATATCGAAGAAACAGAAAACCAAATTTTTTCCTAGGGAAAGAATTTGGTTGTCCGTTTCTGTTGCTTCTGTATTTTCAGCGCTCTGGTGGAAAGTTACAGGTTGGGTTCAGGTAAGTGTGCGATTGTGTGTACGTGAGGGTTAGGGTGGGTTAGGTGAGTTAGGGTTAGGGCACGGGTCAGGTAAGTGTGCGATTGTGTGGACGTGAGTGTTAGGGCGGGGTAGGTGAGTTAGGATTAGGGCACGGGTGAGGTGACTGTGCGATAGTGACGGACCTTAGGGTTAGGGTTTGGGTTAAGGTAAGTGGATAGTTAGTGGTGTATGTATAGTTTAGTGTAGGGTTAGGTGTAAGACTTTAGGTGTATGTGTGTGGATTGCTGTTTGTTTGGTGTGCTTGTGTTCTGTGTATGTGTTTTGGAACAGAAAAAATTTGCTGTTCTGAATGTTCGATGTTTAGTATTTTCGATTGGTAGGGTTCGATAGAACACTCGACATTTTGAATGTTCGGTGTTCTAATATAGACCCCATCAATTGATACATGAATGTAACAGTTATAATTGCTTGGATGTTGTTCTCTGGTGGGCAGTTCTACTTCCTAAATCTAATGTAAAAGTGAGCTTTTTCCCTGAGTTTCTTTACTGGTTACTTTAACTAAATGTACCTTAAACAATATTGTTCAATGAGCTAATACAGATGCAAAATGTAAGAGCTGATTACAAAAGGTGTGCAGTCTTGCAGGGACACAAAATGCAGTATCAGCTTCTCAGTCTATCATTTTGCTGACTATGTTTGCATCATTCAATATGGTATCAGTAGAAAGTATTATGGGATGGTGCAGTTTCACTTTAAAGAGGTCATGTTGTATAAAGCAGTGCATTTTGACTGTTGCTGTTCTTCTGTGCTTTGCTGCCGTTATTCCTATTAAACTATAAGCTGTCTTGGAAATCCCATACTAGAGCGTGTTTTCATCAGTACTGATGGCATAAAGTGCTGAATCATATTGGATGGTATCAGGAATGTTACTAAGATTAATTTGGAAAGTAAATTGTTTTTGTTGGGTTCCTATCAGATAGTCGAACATCTGCAAGTTCTATCCTCATATGGTCGAGATCATAAATTCGAATTTGCAGAAGTTCGAGCATTTCAACGGAAATCTCCGTAAGGGGAGGTTTCCGTTTTGTTCAGTGTGGTGCAATCTCGGAGTTGGTATATTTAAGTAGCAGGAGAGTATGGGAGGTGCAGGGGGGCTTGTCCCCCTACAGCAGTTTATTTATTTCTTTTCTTTTTTTGTTTTTTACCCACAGTCAAAGTTTTTTAACTTCGAACAGGATAGTTTGAATGTTCCGTGTTTGAAGTTATTAAACTTCGACTATGTGATATAGACCTGTTTTTGGTAGCCTTTTCCTGAGTAAAGTAACTGCCAAATGACAAATTTATATGCAATGCCCTAAATTATGTAGTGCTGCTGTAAATGTGTTCTTACAGAAGAAAAGTAAGCAGAATTAAAAAAATGCCTTCAGACTATATCAGAGTAGTGTAAATGATTTGTTCAACTAACATAACTGAGTATTATATCAGTGCTGAATTTAAAAAATAATCCTTTGTACAGTAGGAAAAACCTTACTTACAACAGACTTCTGTACAGTGCAGGCAACCTTGATACCACAATCACATAGTGACTCAACTACCAGTGGGAGCTTCCCCAGCACCAGATTCCCCTCATTACCATAATGTGATAATGACCCTAGCTCCACCATTGTATCTAATGATTTGTAAATCTTTATGAAATACATTTAAGCATGACAGTAGAGCAGAATTAGTAAATAAACAATCATACATGACATGATTAAACAGCTGTTCCTTGCTGTGCTGTTACACATCAAGTGAGACACAGTGATCAGGAATGCCTTGCAGATGGTGCACCACTGTGTACTATGGGCATCTGTCTTTCCATTTATAAAAAGATATACCTTTGCATGCTTCAGGCCACTTCTTCTATCCATGTCTATGAATTGAGGTACCGGCAGACAGTGCACCAAACACAGTATACAGTGCAAACATATGCAGCTGTGTTTATAAATCAATGGATTTGTAAGAGATGGAAAATTTTATTTCCCAAGTGGAAAATCTTCCTTAGAAATGCCAGTAGTTTAAAACTGGACTACCATTACAGTAGGCACAGTAGACACTACAGAAATCAATATTTCATTATTTTCATCAGGAATGCTAAGAGTAAATAATCCATTGAGAAAGACAGTCTTAAAAGTAAAGTAAAAGTTTGATTTTTCTTTCAAGTGGAAATGCTGTCATTGCACTTGTTCAAGTATGAGTTACAATGCAAATATCTTCATTTTCTAGAATCAGGATGGTGTCAAAGGTGGGCATTTTCTTGTTTAGGCTCATAGTGCTGAGCAGCGCAACACTGATATTTGCTGGATTCTAATCTGGATTTAATATGTTCGTAACCTGAGTAGACTGAGGCACGCAGGAGTAGAGAATGTCTTACCAGGTATGGAAAAGCTCTGAGGAGTTAGGTGTAGGCCGTTCTTGGTAAAAAGACACAATTTGTCCACCATAGGTTCATAGGTAAGTACTAGGGTAGCTGCCCCTGAGGGCCATTTTAAGCCTAGCCAACTTCCCTTTTTGTGCTTGAAATGACCTGTCCCATTTGGTGTTAGATTGGTCTACCTATCCCATAGTCAATAATTATTTATTACCCCTAATGAAAATAACTGGCATCATACCATGGATAATTTGAGGAGACCCATGCATGGGATATAGTATTTAAGAGCTGCCTCCATTCATTAATAGCACAGGGGGCAGTCTTGGGGTACATTTTCTGTTTCCCATCCATAAATCTAAGTTCCACTTGAATATAGACAGGGAAGGACTTTGTTTTATGTGGGTGGTGAGTCAGTACCACAGCAGCAGCACCATCCTCTGCAAGGTATACTTGTCCCTACAAACTGTTTATTGAGGTTGCAGAAGGGGTTTAGATCCCTAGTCTGAGTATTTTTGATACCATTTGACTTGCTGATGTGCAGTAAATCCATCAGTAATGGGAGAGAGGATGTCTTTGTATGCCAGACACAGATCACCCCTTAGCAGTCTGTAGGATACCGGGTATAGTTACAGGTCTTTGAGTCGGTCCATGGAGGACATGTTGTTTAGCCCTTTTATCCTTTTAGTATGGTATCTCTGTGGGCATTCCAGTTGTTGCATGTGTCTGGACAGATACAGGCCAATGGGGGCATGATAGTCAATGACTGACCTAATGAATACTGAGTAAAGGGGGACAATGACATCCCTAGATCTAGACACAATCCCTTTGTTTATAATCTGTGCAGTATAGAAGGACTTTCTTACCACCTTGGACAAATGTTGATCAAAAGTTAGTTCTCTGTCCACATAAGTCTCCATATCCTGAATAACTGGGTCAACTCACAAGGGTGTATTGTTAATATGGTAGTTCCCTGGGGTAGATGACTCCCCAAAGGATACAGTAATGATTTTTTGGCATTTAGTTTTGTTCTTGATTTAGGCACCAGTTACTTGAGACAAACCTTCCTGCATGATAGTGAATTAATTTGGGGATCCAATCACTTGTCCTAGCTTGCAGTCATCTGCAAACTTAGTCAGCTAGATCCCTCTGGTATTGGGTTTTACTTCAGAAAAGTAGATGCCAAACAGAAGAGGTCCCAGCACAAAACCCTGGCGACTTCACTGATGACTGGTCTCTTTGTGGAGGCAGTTTCTCCTATTTTGATTATCTGCATTCTATCTGTGAGCCAGTTGGCAATCCAGCAGGTGACATAGGGGTTTATCCCTAGTTTATTTATTTTTTTCACTATGACTGAGTGGGCAATTGTGTCAAATACTTTGGCCAGGTCAAGGTATGTGGTGTGCACCATTTTGCTTTCATCCATTGCTTTGGTGACCTTTTCAAAAAAAAAAATCACCAGATTGCATACACATGACTTGCCCTTGACGAATCCAAACTGAGATGGGTCCAGTGTTTGGAGATGTTTCCTATGTTCTGGGTGATTAATTCCTTGATAAGTGTTTCCATGGCTTTGCATATGAGGCTGGTCAGACTTATGAGTCTGTAATTGCCTTGGTCTCTGGAAGGTCATCCCAAATGCAGGGGAATGACAGTAGCTTTTCTCCATTCACTTAGTACAAACAGTATGGAGATTGAGATTGAACAGTGTTGTTATGGGTGTGAGTAAATTGTGCTTCGTGCTATGTAATATGCATCCAGGGATATTATCAGGACCCATCAATGCAGTATTTTTAGCTTTTGATAGCACTTTTAGGACTTAGTTGTGTGATAGCTGGATGCAAGACAGTTTAAGGTTTATCTTGAGGGACAGGTGGAGGGGGGAGAGAGGTAAAGTTTATCAGCCAGAAGGTTCACTGTATCTTCACCCTCAGTGTAGGTAACATGGTTCACAATCAGCTCAATGCATTGCTGCATTGTACTTTTGAGATTACGAACATAACTAAAAAATACCTTATGATTGTCTTTGTCTTGGTAGCTATTTCAGCCTCAAGCCTGTCTTTCATGGATTTTATTAAGCTCCTTAGTTATTTGTTTATTTCAGTGACAAAGGCTCTAACATTCTGGGAATTACTTTTCTTACTTTTGGTCAGAATTATTTTCCTTTTATTATAAAGACTGTTGATATGGTTCTGCCATGTGAGTTTGTTTATGTAGTCTGCCCTACACTTATTACTAAGGGGTACATACATGCTGTTATAATGTGGAGGTATACATTTCCATATACCCAGTAGAGTTAACTGGGTTTGGTGGGTATTTAAAACTTGCCAATCAATCAATTAGGAGTAGGTAGCTTGTCTTAAAGAAATTTGTAAAGGTACCTTGGGTGGAAGTGTTCTATGATTTCAGTTTTATTTCAAAACAGACTGCTTTGTGGTTAGACCTAACAAGTAATGAAGATATGCATGGGATGGTGCAAGACATTCCCATATTAGTAAGGACGGGATCCAAGATGTTATTCCCCCAGCAGGTACTCTAATTGTTCCAGGGCATTTGCATTGATAAAGTCCAGGAATTCAGGAATCTCTGTGCTTGTGCACTAATGGTAGTGTAGGTTTCCCAGTCTATAGTTGGGTAGCTTAGATCACCTAAGAAAATGGTATTGGGTTTAATACTAGTGATTCTAGTTCCTGTAGCTAGGTGTTGTGCTTTTTTTTGTGTCATAGAGGGAGTTCTATAGCTAGCTAATAAAAGGTACAGAACTTTTCTGATGGTTATTTGTACATGAAGAAGCTGTAGTGCGTCATGCTGCTTTACCAGCCTTGATGTGAGTCTCTTCTGGATGTAGAGTGATACACCTCCACCTTCTCACTTCACCCTCTCATTGCAGGCTGACACTCTTTGGACCCCCTAATAATAACACCTAAAACTAAACCAGTTTTTAAAGTCAGTCATCTTTCATTTATATTTGTCATTCTCTGCGGTGGTAAGATACTGCTGTAAGCACCGTCATATTGCTCTTTGCATAGTTTAAGGGAGTGCCCTGTGGTCTTTTGCAGCCATATGAATGATGACCATGTCATATTTCTTCTAGGGTTGAAGGGACTTGAGCACCGAACTGATATGGTGAAATCTAGCACCTCATAGACAAAAACATCAAAATACCCTGGCAACCCACAGATTTCATTGGGTAATGCCTTAAACCTCCTTTGAATGACGCCCCAGGGAAATATGTAAATGATCCAGCACCTGAGAGACAGATGTCAACTTGTCTTTGCCCAGCTTTGTGAAGTGGCACACCAGTGTGCCTCAGTAAGGGACCACCTGTAACAAGTGCATTACAATGGCAAGTAGAATGCTCTTGGAGCTGGTAGGGCCTTGGCAGTCCACTCTGGTGGCTCTTGTCTGCAGTAGTGGTGGTAGAGTCTCATTGTAGTATGAAATGAGCGTTAGTGCATTACTAAGGTCTGGCTGCAGTGCATGCATTTACAGTGCTATGCAGAGTAGGTTTTGTCATTTTGGGAGTGATTTTTTTTAGCATCTCAGCATTGGATGGCTTTATTGTTGTCTTGCAGATGTTTTTCGTGTTTCACTGTTTCAGTCATCACATTTGGGTTATCTGCCTGCAGGTAGCCCTCAGCCGGCCTGAATACTAGAGTCTTCGGATTTCTGCGTTGGATGCTGTCTCCTCTTCCATGACATCAGGTCATCAGGGGTATAAAACATGCAGCCAATGCCATTACATCGGTCTTTCTTGCCGTGTGGTGCCCGAAGCAAAAGCAGTTTGCAAGTGCCGGTCTGCCGACTTCTGAACTTTTCGTTTTCGAGTTTCAGATCTGAAGTCTTCAAAAGGATAAGTACCCCATTGGGGATTTTTTTTCTTGTTCCAACCAATGTCAGTAAAAGTTAAAAGCAAATACCTCATAGAGATTTTCATTCGTACTGCATCTCTTGTTTAGGCCCAGACCACGACGTCCCTCGCTGTCAGTTTTGTGCCTTGTTCAATCCCCAAACTATTCGTCATCGGTGCAGTTGTGCATATAGTCTTAGTATGATTACTGACCGCCAGTTTGTTAGAGAGGTATGCATCCAGTTGTGATAAGCATTTACATCTGTCACATTTGGACTCATTTTGTGGTAGTAGCAAATGGTTGCTGCTAAGCAGGTGATAGTTTATGCTTCATGGGGCCTTGTGCTAGAAAGCTGTCAATAGATGGGGAAAAGGCAAACTGAAGAGCCTTGGTTAAGCTAGAAATATCTGGTGGTATGCGGTTTGTAAAGCTATGGAATTCTGGTGACCGGTAGTCTATCTAGAAGGGAAGGGAAACTGTATAATATATAAAGGAACATACAAAACAGTGTGTAGCTGTCCAACACAATGTAATACAGCACAATATAGTGTAGTATGATATAACTCAGTACAGTATAGCTCTGTACAGCTCATTACAGAACCGTAGTATAAAGTCTTACTAAACAGCAGGCACAGATGCCACAACTGTACCATGGAGAAGGAAGATACTCCAAGGTCCTATAACTGTAATATTGGACTTAGCCTGTATTTCCCATATTTTTATTTTCCAGTCTTGCTATTCTAAGGATCTAATTACAGTCCTCAGAATTTCTACAGGAGCCCGTGTTACATGCAAACACAAGGTTGGAAGCGAGTCCTTTGTCACATGAGAAGTGCATTTCTGAGTTGTGTTTAATGTGAATGTATATCTAACAGAGCAACTTTCCCCTTTTTCTTTCTTTGTCTTTCAAAAGAGGTTGAAAATCTGCCTGAGGTGATTCATTTAGAAAATATTGTACTGGTGTGTGCGTGTGTGTGTGCGTGTGTGTGTGTGTGTGTGTGTGTGTGTGTGTGTGTGTGTGTGTGTGTGTGTGTGTGTGTGTGTGTGTGTGTGTGTGTGTGTTATACCAGAGAAAAGGCTAGACAATGGCACATAACTATTTTCTTTCTCACTCTGAAACGTGTAGCTGACATATTTGTATATAGACAAGCAGATACAATGTTTTAAGTTATACCTTGTCCATAGCAGAGATACTACAGCTGAAAGGTACTGTATCCATCCCCTAATACTATGCTATAAATATTTGGTACACTGTCACCCTCTAACGTAGGACCCATGAGGTCTGGGCTCTGGTGTAGGACCTGAGCCCAAGAGGCTTTCTGACTTTTTAATAGGTGATGCAGCGTTGCATTGATGTAAGATAAGAAAGCCACCAGTGACAAACATTCATGAAGCTTTTTGTTAGCATTGATTAAATACAATGCAAACACTTGTGTTTACTGAAGCATTCTTCAGAATGTGTGTTTTTAACTGGCTTATTTCCTTCAAGCGTCATGTATATTTTGTTTTCATATTACTGACTAATATAAAGTGTATTTTATTTTCTAATCAATATATGCTTAATGTGCATTATGTTTCATTATAAAATCTTGTTTTGGTATCTTAATTCTATTGTTTATATCTTGGGAAGTGTTGTTAATGAAAGGTGTTTTCATGTTAAATCCAACATTCTGTTCCCACAAAGATATAAACTGCCTTAACCCTAGACAGAACAAAATTATTGCAGGCATTAATGTTAGTGTAAGTACAGCATGATTGTCCAATATTTTATCAATTTATTAACACTTACCTACAAGGGACCTGCTGAGCCAAAATAACTTGGCTTTTGTTATATCTTCTGGAATGAAGTTAGGCAATAACGAAGAGGAGAGGTGTTCAAATTTTTTTTCGTTGAGATAAGAAGGCCAATAAGGGGATTGGTTAGCCTCAAGGACAAATTGCTTTACTTTTCCTGTCATTTAACAACAGTATGTTTTTGAGTGTGATATCTATGACCCACTGGTTTTAGAACATGATACACACAAATTTGGAGACTATATCAAAAGGTGAGAAGCATTATCATAGATGCTTGTTGGCAGGTTATCCATGATGCCTGTTAGTGTTGCTCTTCCTTTCTGTATCATGTTGGCCATGGCTTGTCAAACGATCATTGCTTGTTGCTGTGCACCTGTATGCAGAGTCTGCCTCAGTTATTTATTTATTTATTTGCATTTGGTTACTGGGAAGGTCCAGATGGGATATCCAATAGCCCTTTTTAGTGAAGGCCTGGGGAGAAAAGCTCTAAAAACATATTCAGTGAGAGAAAGACTTTGATTATAGCAGGCACTTTGTCAGTGCAAACAATATTTGAAATATAGTTACAGATTCAACATATACTAGGATGGTGTGTGTGTGTGTGTGTGTGTGTGTGTGTGTGTGTGTGTGTGTGTGTGTGTGTGTGTGTGTGTGTGTGTGTGTTTGTGTGTGTGACAAGTAACAGTTTTCAAACAAGGAAAAGCGAAAAATGGGGAGAATGCAGTAAAGAAGGAAGTAGTTAGCGAGTGTTTTCATATTCTCAGCACTTACATTCTGGAGCTTAATTACATTGCTGTCTCTGTCTGTAATACTCACAGTCAGATAACATTGCTAAGCTTGGATAGTTTTTAGATTTCTGCTTCAGCCTGCTCTCTGCCATTCTTTCTGTTTCTGGCTAACAACTTAAGCTTGTTCCTGCCTCAGCTTGAAGTTTGAAACTGTTTTATTTTGGCCTTTATTGTTTACCTTTCTTTACCATTTCCCCTAATTTAACTATTCCTGACCCCATTAAGTATCCTCTCCCTTTGTGTTTTCTTCATCTCACATTCTTTTTCAGCTTCACATCTTGTATAACTTACTTTTTAAATATGTTACTTTTCTGTGTCTTCAGATTCAAATTCATATTTACTTATTGTATTTTTGACTAAATGTGAAACAAATTGAAATGAGGGTTGCATATGTGCAAGCAAATACAATAAACAAGGCATGGAAACCCATAAATCAATAATTTAAAATTATCAAGAATGCTGCTATGCCTTAAAAACTAGATGAATTAAATCGGCTTTCAGGGGACTCATAAGGCTGCCATTGTGGGTGCTTCTGAAACCACCCATACTGTGGAAGAAGATTGCGTGGGTGTAGAACTTGGTAAAATAAAGAACAAAATTCACCCAGCTAACTTCTAACAGTCCCAGAGTAACACACCAAAAGTAAGGACTAGAGGGTATGTACTATCAGTCCTTTAAAATAAGAGGGGAGCAAACCATGTAGAGCTAAATGCACTTCTTAAATGAGCCATTTATATACAGAACTTTCTCCCCTCCTCTTTAGAGAAAATACCTACTGAGAGGTACAGACTGACCTAAAAGTGACTTGTTTCATTGTGTATAGTGAAACATGCTAGTAATATGCATACATTTGTGATTAAATAATTAAAGTAGATGTATGCTAAGAAGTGTACAGAATGATTATGAATATCAGGAAAAGAACATTGTTGTATGAGTAAGGCACTAAATGGCTTAATGGAAGAATTTAGATGGTGTCGGGTGTTGTCCTTTAACAACAGCATTATTGAGAGTATTGGGTCCAGAGAAGAAAAAGCAAAGAGGAAAGTGGCTGAAGATCACCACTGTACTTGTGGAAGGGCACGTACATGGGGACTATCAAGACGCACAAATAAAAAATATATAATTGAAAATTAAAAGTTTGTTTTAATACATGAATGCAATGGCGTGTTGATCTTAAAGATAAATCTGTGCTTATAGTTGTCACAGAGTACATCTTATTAACTAGATTTTGATTCTGTTTTTCTTACTTTGTATTGATTAGTCACAATCTCTGATTAATAATAATCCTATGTGCCCCTCTAGGCAACAATTACAACTTTGGGCCAGAAGATAACAATGAGGACACAATTGGAGTTTTGGTACGGCTAATAACTGAAAAGAGAGGTTAGTACATTTTTTTCTTTTGTAGTAGAATGGAGAGGAAAGTGCTGTGCTTGAAGATATTTAGCTTGTAATATACCTTGACACTCAGACTGAGTTATGAATGTAACTGTATTACCGTGTACACAGGTGATCTCTGGTTCTATTCAGGGATTTATGCATTTTGTGAGTGCCTTCCTTGTGTGAGGTAGTGAGATAGCCCCACACTGGTGTCTGTTACTATGTTCCTTCTTTACATTTTAAATACCCATGGCACCCAAGTCCTTCTTGCCCTCACTGCAGTGAACTTTGATGCCATTCAAAATCATGCAATGACTGTCACTTGGCACCCAGGTTATTATCAGAGAGGGGGCAAAACTGATTGGAACTGATCACTTAGAAACTAATCCTACCATACATACTGTGTCTATCTTTATTTATTGACATTTGTTTACTGGGAAAATCTGACGGGGCACAGCTGCCCTTTTTCAGTGGAGGCCTAGGGGAAAAGCTCCAAGGTATCGTATTTAAGGCAATCAGTATGTACAATAACACATTTTATAATGCAGTTTCAGGGAATGTATAGCATAATAGTGTAATTAATGTTTTTGAATATCAATACAAATTTTAATTTGCAAGCCATGTACTCAGACTTTATAGATAGACGAGTGGTGTATAAGATAGGTAGGAGTAATTTAAGAAATACAGTAGAGTGAAGTATTAGAGAAGATAGGCAAGACTGAATGTTAATAGAGAAGTTGTGATGGAATAGTAATTTGGTTGTGCTAATTATCAGTAGGTATAGTAGTTTAAGTACTACAATAAAGTGAAGTATTAGAAGGGGATACACAGGTTTATTGTTTTAGTGTTTTAAAGGAAGGTATAAGAAAGATAATGAAGGATGTTAAGAGAGGTATGTCACAGATGAGGATCAGGAACAAAGCCAGAAGGCAAAGATCCCAATATAATGATTACTTGGCCTTTTTGTTTGCTGTTTAGTGTTATTTGGACACTCCTTTTTTATTAATTGGATTGTTCCTCAGTTGCCAGGGGTGCTCCTCCCATGAGCTGTTGTATTGGAAATGTTACCACATCTTTTCCTAGTCCCATGGGAGAGTACCCTGAAGATTCTCTGAAATCCTCCTGTAATGTTTCACTGTCTTAAAGTTCCTGATCTAGTGAAAAAATAGGTTACCTATGTCAGTTCAGATCCCATAGTTTGAAGTTGGCATGTTTTTTTTTTTAAGGTAAAGCTTTACATTTAAAATGCTGTTCTTCTGTGCTCTAAACAGTGACATGAGTGTAGCTGCAGCTTTTCATTGTACATGATAAAAAACTCCCTCTTCTGAGGTTTCACCATTCAATATCACTGACTGAGTCTCAGCTTAATATAAATGTAGTTTTAACACTTGTAATGAATATATCACTTTTTTTCTATAAAAAAACAAGATCATGCAATGTCCCATGTACACATGTAAAGAATGCCTTTCTTTGAACACAGGACATGTTTACTCATTCTCAGCTTTCGTCAAAGATCTGGTACTGCATGCTTATCAAATTTTACTTCTCATTCAGGAAGGTGAAGAAGTAATGGGATTCAGGCTTCATCTTGTTTCTCTGTTTTAAGGCCTATGTGGTTGACAACCATGTTCCCTTCTCTGGCTATTAATTTCTTTTACCATCTTGTTTTACTTTGTACTGGATTTTAATCTAGAAGTCCTCTGTCTTTGGTCACCAGGCCTTCTAGGAGGCAATTTCATTGGTGGAGCTCTTTTCCAGATCACATCTAAGTAGTTTTATTGTAGCAACAGGCTAATGTAGTCTGTTCATTCCTGTGATATAATCTTTACATTTAAGATTTGTACCCATTTGTTAACCAGATAAGCCCAGTATGCGCCAGTGCCTGTTTACAGGATTGATGTATGGTCAGTGTTTGGTTAAGTGCACGCTTGGATTCACATAGTGTGTAAGTTAAGACTAAGTAAGTGAAATCCACATTGAAAGTCATTAGTAGTTTATATCCTTAACACTTAAAACTGTATTGTCAGGCACAATAAGGAAATGCTCAGATTTGTGCGGGGTCCAGTGCAATGTCCATGCCTGATTTTATGTAGCTTTTAACAAAGCATTTTTACTGAAATTATATGCATTAAAACAAAGAACTCCCCTGGAATTCCTTAACACAATGAAAAAATGTGAATTAAAGCATTTTTATTTTCCATATTAAAGTTACTATCCTAAAGGAAAGCACGTCACAAATAAAAACAGAAAACACATTTTAATGGAAGAAATCATATACAGAAAGTTGAGAAAATAAGTGTTATCATAGCTTGTACAGCAGTTCTGCAGGCTTTCCAGAGTCAAACACAACCATGAATTATCCTGTCCCTAGACTTCTGTTCTTGATGGTGACTTTTTAAGCCCATACTTAACTGGTAACTATGGCTGCACCCCAGAAGTAATTATTGTGGAACTGTCACTTACCAAGGTGTTTGTGCCTCTCTGCTGCTTTACTGGTTGAATTTCAGCCATGATGTTCCCATACCCTTTCTTCATTGGTAATGCTAACTTCA
This sequence comes from Protopterus annectens, assembly GCF_019279795.1. Taxonomy (NCBI): domain Eukaryota; kingdom Metazoa; phylum Chordata; order Ceratodontiformes; family Protopteridae; genus Protopterus; species Protopterus annectens. Next base: position 1,465,338,388 of record NC_056735.1, read on the forward strand.
GAATTATATATATTTAAATGGTAGGGGTGGAGAGGCATACCCCCCACACATGGAGACAATAGGAAGCTCTGACTTCCCACACACCTATGTAGTAACCAAAGTCTGAGTGCATGTGCACTCCACATTTTCCACACTGCCTGTTGGATTGTATGTTAGTTGGGACCTTGCAGTCACCTTAATGTTTATGGGTATCAGCTAGGTTTAAGAAGCCTGTGATGTCCTTCTGTTCTTATGTTGCAGTATCCATAACCTTTAGGTTAGCCTCTGCCTAGCGACCTGAATGTCCAGGCAGTATACAAAAGCTTTAGTCACTGCAAGGTACGTGGGACATCTGACATTGGCCGTAGGGTGTGTGGACCATAAAAGTGACATTTGCACGTACCTTCCTCAGAACTTCTCTGCCGCTAGTCGAACATCAGATTCTGTGAGTTAAAATAAGTACTCTGTTGGGGCTTTTTTTCTTGTTCTTGGTTTGGTCACTGCATGCCTGACCAGGTTCATGTCATCCAGGAAAGGAAAGTGTAGGTGCAGATGTCAGATCCCCCATAAGGATGCCCATGAACTGTGCTTGTTCTTTCTAGGTCCCAACCACGACCATAAATCCTGGGTTGGGAGGGTGGCCTAATGGTTAAGGTGTTTGCCTTACAAACACAAGGTGCAGGTTTGAGTCTCACAAGGGATAATTGGCTAGGCTTAAAATGGCTCACAAGGGCAGTTAGCCTAGTACTAATCTATGAACCTATGAACACAATTTGTCCGGCTTTTGTTCCAAAGACCCTTCACAGCCATCTGCATGTGCTTAATATCTATTTAAAAAACCAAAGACTTAAACACTTAGTTCTTGCTGTGGAAGGGCCATCCTGTCAGACCACTGAGCTTCCAAAAAAGAAGGCCAAAATTACCTGACCTGAGCCTATTGCTGCATCTCCTCCACCTGATGTTCCTCCTGTGGCCAACGTACACTTGGAGGAACGTACGGAATCAGCCAATGCTGCTATAGTGGGGACCATTCTGGAGGCAGCAGAAACAAGAGCTGTAAGCATGTCCGTGGAGGTTACGCAGATGTCGGGTACTGATGACGAGGAGGAACCTCTGCTCATTACGGACATCCAGACCAGCCCTTCTACTTTTAGGGAACTGCCGGAAACTAGGCCCTCCTTAGGCCCTTCCCCCCTTCTAGGCCTGTTCCTCCTTTAAAAAGGAAGCAAAAAAACTAAACATGTATTTCCACCATCTGAAAGCTTGCCTGATTGGCAAGCTGTCTCTCAGAGTATATTCAATGCCTTCATGGCCCTCAGGCCCTCCATGACTGTTTCCCCTCCAGCTCCCCTCCTGTTATCAGCCTTAGGCTTCAGACTTTAGATCCTCTTCCAATTGAAGCTGAAGATTCCTCAGATTCCTTTTCTGACGATTCCCTTTCTAATGTTTCCCAAATGCCATCCCCTCTAGGTTATGCCTCCCCAGAGGAGGACTCCACTGAACAGATTCCCCTAGAGAGGACCTTACATTCAGAGAAACCATCTCTCGGATGAGAGAGCTTTTAAAATGGGACTCTACTGAGATGACAGAAATCCAAAAGAGGTATTATGAGCTTATACAAATGGATACACCTTCACTGCAGACAGGGGTCCAGGAAGTAAATAGTGTGGGAAGAAATAGCCAGGGAATTGTTATGGCTAGGCATGTATAGCCTAGTACCAACCTATAAACCTATGAACCATCTGCCATCCCGCCAGTACTTCCAGCCTTCTTAGACACCTTCAATGCAGATTCTAAAAATCCTGAATCCCAACCCCCTGCTCCTAGATGACCTGACAGATTTTATAAGGTCCCAGAAGGGGCTACATTTCTGATAAAATGTCCTGTTGCAGACCCTGGTACTATTTCGGTCTCTGCGCCAAACCTTCCAGACCATCACTCTCAACCTCTGTCTTTCTAACTGATTAAGACAGTAAAACTATGGAGCACATGGGAAAAAAAGGTGTACACCTCTGCTACTTTGGCCTTTAGGGCCATCAATTACCAGGCTCACATGTGTAAGTATTCCTTGGCCATTTTGTCTCAGGTTTCAAAACTCTTGGCTGATCTCTCAGATTCGCCACTAAGTCCTAAATCTCTAACTCAATCTCCCCATCCTGTCAAGTAACAAAACACTCAATCAGATGCAGTTATTATGCTGCAGAGGCCTCAGCCAGATCGGCAGCTTCTGCCACAGTGCCCAGAAGGTACTCTTGGCTGAGGGTTCAACTCCCTACCTGAGAATATTAGGGCTAAACTTCTTGATACCTCTAAACAGTACTGCCCTGTTTGGGGTCAGAGTGGCAGAACTTTTCAAAGCCCTTCAACAAAAGGGGAAAGAATTACAGGATTTGAAGCATTTGTTTATGTCACCAGTCCCTAACTTCCACAGAAATTACCCCACTAAGGCACAATTCATTAGAAAACATTCTGCCCCTACTACTAATACTAGGGGCAAGAAGAGCTCCAGGAAACCGCAGACACCTTCCAGGCCTGCTCGGGCTACAACCCAGAAAACTTCTTTTCAGGACAAGGCAGGTAGTCTCAGACTACCTGCTTTCTCCTTCACCCCCTCCAGACTCCATACCCCTTTCCCAGAGGCTCTGTCACTGTCTTCCTATCTGGAAAAGCATTACCTCAGACAGGTGAGTCTTATCCATCATAGAAAAGGGTTATTTCATGACTTGGATCATCCCCCCTCCTTAAGTGGCATCCCTCAGCCACCAAAGAACCAGCTGCCCCTATTCCAAACAGTCTTGGACAACCTTCTCTCCCAAGGGACTAACCAACCTGTCCCTCTGTGGGAAGAGGGAAGGGGCTTGTACTCCAGCCTTTTTCTGGTTCCAAGAAAAGACAGCCCATGGAGACCCATCCTGGATCTATCCCACTTCAACCTTTTTCTTCAAGTACCCACTTTCTGCATGCTTACACTCCAGACTCTGTTCCTACTGTTAATGACCCAGGCATTTCTGGCCACACTGGACATGAAAGATGCAGATCTGCATTTCCCCATAAAGCCCAAACAGAGGAAATACTTACGCTTTTCTGTGGATACCTAGCATTTTCAGTTCTCTGCTTTACCCTTTGGAATATGTACTGCACCAAGGATATTCACCAAGTGTCTGGCTCCATTTCTAGCCTATTGCAGAGTCTAAGGGATACAAATGTTCCTATACCTAGATGGCTTCCTGATCCAGGCAGATTGCTACGGTTCTCTACAGAACCATCTCGCGACAGTCATTGGTGTTCTGCAGTCCCTGGGTTTCACTATCAATTTCCTCAAGTCCAAACTAAACCTCTCCCAGGAACATGTTTTCCTGGGTTGCAGAATTAGGATGGATGTTATGAGAGCATTCCTTTCACCCCAAAAGGTAGAAAGCATGAAGGAGTACCGACTCTCTGTCCTAAATGCCCCTGCAGTGACAGCAAGAGAATATCTCAGACTACTGGGGCATATGGAGTCTACTATCCCCTTGTTACCACTCGCAAGACTCCATGTGAGGAGACTTCAGTGGCACCTGAAGTCCACATGGACCATTCCATTCCCTTCCTACCGTGCCTAAGAAAGGAGATCCTTTGGTGGATGGATCAAGTCTCCCTCGACCCAGGACTGCCCTTACAACCCCTCACTTCAGTCCAGCAAATGTACACAGATGCTTCAGACTTGGGTTGGGGGGCTACTATGGGCAGCTTGAAGGTGCAAGGCACATGGACAATCCCTTTCAAGAGGGAGCACATCAACATCAAAGAGATGAGGGCCCTCATCTTTGCACTGAGGGCGTTCCAAAACAATCTGAAGCAAAGGCCCCTTACGCTGTTCACAGACAACACTACTGTTCTCTGTATGTGAACAAACAGGGGGGTACAAGATCTTATTACTATGCAGACTTGCACTGCAGGTCTGGGAATTGGAAGTCCAGCATGGAGACACCCTGCATGCTGTCTACATTCCCTCAACTCAGAACACTCAGACAGACATCTGGAGCAGGTCCATGTCACCATCCCATGAGTGGATGGTAAACAGGGATGTGTTTCTTGACATAGTCCACAGGTGGTGTATGCCACAAATGGATCTGTTTGCCTCCCCTCTGAACAGACAACTTCCTCAGTTTTGTACCAGGACACCCAGCCCTCTAGCGAGGGTGACGGATGCATTCTCTATCTCATGGAAAGGGATATTTCTCTACTCATTCCCCCCTTCCCATGCTTACAAAAAGTCATACTCAAAATTCAGCAGGACAATCCAAAAATCTTAATGGTGACTCCCTTTTGGCCAAGACAGCATTGGTGCCCCATCCTTCTGCATTTAGCCAGGGGCAATCATCACAAGTTACCTCACAGAGTGGACCTACTCACACAAGACACGGGATTCCTAATCCACCCCCACCTGGAATCTCTGAACCTAACTCTGTGGATCCTAGGGTTTTGATCCCTTTCAGACACCTTTACACTGAGGATGTGCTTAATGTCCTGCAGGAGGCCAGGAAACCCAATACTCAGAGATCCTTTCTGTCCAAATGGAAAAGGTTCTCTATTTGGCATTTTAAAAGACAGCTAGACCATTTTCAAGGAGAAGTCCCCTTAGTGCTGTCTTATCTGTGTGAATTATTGCAGGCAGGGTTGGCATATTTTTTTGTTAAGGCCCACCTTGCTGCTCTTTCAGGTTGTCTGCCTCTTGACCCTCCACTTGCCTCCAGACTTCAAGTGAAGTTATTTCTGAAAGGAGTACTACAACTCAGACCCCCCCCCCCCAAGAAGCCAGTTCCACCACCCTGGAACCTAAATTATGTGTTAGAGAAACTCACTGTTGTTCCATTTGAGCCAGCGGCTACAGCTTCTCTAAAATACTGCACTAGGAAAACTGTGCTTTTTGGTGGCCCTGACATTGGCCAGGAGAGTGTCAGAGCTCCAGGCATTTATGGTCACTCCACCCTTTTTAATCTTCCACAAGGACAGGGTAACCCTATGGACTAACCTGTTCTTCATGCCCAAAGTGGTCAATGAGTTGTCCCTTAACCGATGTATCTACCTCCCCACCATTTTTCCACAACCCAAGAATGACAGTGAGAGAGTCCTGCATTCCCTAGACATTCACAGATGACTTAGATTCTATGTAGACAAGACCAAATCCATTAGGAGATCAGAGCAACTGTTGGTTTCCTCTCACCCCCAGGCTCTGGGGAAAGCAGTGACAAAGCAGGCTATTTCTACCTGGATTTCCAAAGCCATCTCCTTCTGTTACACCTACTATGGCAAACACCTGGACAATAAGATTAAAGCCCATTCTGTTAGAGCTATGACCTCATCTGGACCCTTCTTCAAAGGGCTGGACACTGCTTCTATTCTAGAAGTAGCTACCTGGACATCTGTCCATACCTTCACCAAACACTACAAACTGGACCACATCTCCAGATCTAGAGCAGGTTTGGCTAGGGCAATCCTGTATGGATTTTTAAAAAATAGTTCCAAACCACCCTCTTTTTCTTCCCTTTGAGCTATGCCACTCACCCAAAGGTTATGAATACTGCAACATGAGAACACAAAGACATAGAATAGTTGTGTAAAATCTTACCATAACAATAGATGTCCATCTCTTCCATGTTGCAGTATTCTATCTCACTGTCCTACCCCCCGAATAAGCTTTGCTGGATGACTCAGGACTTGTGCAGCTATCCTAGGACTGGGGTGTGACTGGGGTAATCAGTTCCTCGAAAGGTACATGCAGATGTCACTTTATGGCCCATGCACCCTATGGCCAATGTCAGACATTCCACTTACCTTGCCGTGACTAAAGCTTTTGTATACTGGCCAGACATTCGGGTCACTAAATTGAGGCTAACCCAAAGGTTGTGAATACTGCAACATGGAAGAGAAGGGCATCTATGGTTATGGTAAGATTTTACACAACTATTCTTTCCTCAAATGTAGCCAAACATTCCACTTATGCTGTGCTGATGAGGTCAGTAAAAATGTCAAAATATGCATGCCCACAACTAGTGGGGTTTGGTTTTATTGGTCCAAGTGTATCTATAAAGTGAAAACTCTAGCTTGACTTGGCTTTTTTGCAGTTTTGCTTAATGGTTTGTCTGTGTGACCTTTTCATCCTTTGGTTTGGATCATAGCGTATTTAAGGCACAGTGAAGACTACGATATCAGACTGTTGTATTGAGCATGCCATCTGAGACAGACACTAGTTGGGATTTGTATTTTATCCTCCCGTCCTTTACGTCTTTTCTAATTACTTCACTTTCTTCACCCCACTTACAGTTTGCTCTTGTCTCAGAGTGACAGTCAGGCACCTTTAGCCCAGGGAATAGCCCTATGGCCCGTTCATTCCCTAAAGCGGTGAGAGTGAGGTGAAAGGGTGATAGGAAACAAGCCATTCTGCCAGATTATGTAGACTCCCTTCCTAATACCCCTGTAGATACTAATTGCCATGGTAGCTCTTTCGAACTCCACAAGTGCTGCATACCATGAAGGATCGTGCAAGCCTCCACTCAGATGTCATTCCACTGGCTTAGTTCTATGCACCTTAGGCAGCACGTGGTGTACAGGTCCATTCTTCATCATTGAACAGACCTCCATGTAGGTATCACTCAAGCAGTGAACTAAAGTTTTCGCCCTGCCACCAGGATAGGTAAGTTGGCAACAACTTCTCATTCCCATTGTCCCCATCTCTCCAGTGACTGTAACAGAAGTTAAACATGGATCAGCTGAGTCATAGTTCGGGCTTCATCACTCTCTATCATGGTGTGGGTCCCACTAGTTAGTGTTTTGTCAGATTTCAGTACCCTTTTTATGATTTTAGGCACTCATTGGACACAATTTGTCAGCAGAGTGGAGTAAATGCTACTCTTTCACAGGAGATTAATTCTGATAGTTCCTCAATTTGTGTGTGTGTGTGTGTGTGTGTGTGTGTGTGTGTGTGTGTGTGTGTGTGTGTGTGTGTGTGTGTGTGTGTGTGTGTGTAGAAAAGGGGGTATTCTGCTTTCTTTTCTTGTTTCTGAAACAATCATGTGTCCTATTCTAAACTTTTGAAGCTTCTATATGTTCACTGTTATCAAAGACGTTTCTTTGTGATGTCTGTTCATTTCTTCTGCCACTTGTTGATTGAGGAGATGTGATGTGTCTTTTTGACTTCTGGGACACCAATGCCATTTCATATTTTGCCTGGGCCTCAAACCCTTTTCCTTCTTCTCCCTTCCCTTGGATCTTTCCTCTACACAAACAGCTTTGACCATGTATGTGTGTGTATTTTCTAAAAGCCCCTCATACCTTCAGGCAGCAGTTTTTAGTATTTCTTATGTAGAAGGATTTTTTTCTTGTGGTTTATTTCAGAGGTGGTGCTTTAGCAGGCTTTTATGTTTACCTTCCAGCTCTTCAACCTTTTTAACCCCCCTCCCCCAAGTTGTTACCTGACAGATATTCAGCTGTTTGTTCTCATATTCTGATTCTCTTATGGTGATCCATTCTTTTGGGGGACAAACAAAATGGCATCACATTTGCATGACAGCAGAAGGAAGCAGCCAATCTAGTGTGTCCTTTAAGTGGATATAACCATTTTTCCATTCTGCACTTTCCCCTTACATCTGTTCATTTCTTCACCTGTCCCATATCTTCTTGAATGCCACTATAGATTCCCTATCCACCCCCACCCCCCAGTTCTGGCCAACCATTCTGTTGGCCTATAGTGAAGTACCTTCACAGATCTATGGAGTGGTTGGTCCCATACTCTGCTATGTCTGCTACCTCCTCCACCTTCTATATTCCTGGTAAGGATGGCCCCTTCACAACTACATGACATGACCTTGTGCATTTATACCACACACTCCCAATCTGTCTCTTTCTGTGCTTAGAGAGTAGATCTTTGGCTCCTCTGTTCTCTGGTCACCCCCTTACAAACCACTCACCCTTCAAGTGTCTTTCTTCTGGATTCTTTCTGGCAGCTTGATGTTGCTGACCTTGTATGACCTCCAGAATTGCACAGAGTGGTCAAAAAGAGCAGGAGTGTAACCTGTTTACTTCTGGGGTCTTATCTGAGGATGCACCCTCATATTGTGTGCAGTGCTGTCACTGCCATAACTGTGCTCCTGCTGGTCCAGTCCCGATGTGATCACCCCACCCATTGATAATTTTCCTGTTTTGCTACCAACAGTTCCACTCTCCTAGCTGATAGCGCACACCAAGTTTGTTGTGACCTAAGTGCAGTACTTTGCATTTGTCAACACTGAACCTCAGTTGCCACCTTCTTGTCCACTTGGTCATCCTTTCCAAGCCATTCATATGTTCTTGGGTGTTTACTAGGCTAATGACCACAGGGATCTTTTCAAGCCTAGCCATGCTTCCCAAATGTCTGACAAGTTCTGTTACCATTTACACATTGCCTGTGTCCATTAGAGACATCGGTGTCAAACCAGGGATGAATTTCCTGTTCCCCATCCAATTGTCCAAGTTGTACTTGAATTGGGTTAGAGAGGAACCCTGCTTCACATGGATGGGGAGCCTGTTCTATAGATGAGGATACATACCTGTCTCTCCAGCAGTCTTTTATATCACAGGTAAGGAGTCGTTAGACTCTCCTTCCCATCAGGCACTGCTGTGTCTGTATCTGTCATCAGTGCAGAGATTCAGATGTTCTCTGTTTTCTAAGATATGTCTGAAGTAAGAATAGTGAAGAGAATTTGATCATGACCAGCCCTTGTTTTACTTAATCACTTTTCCGATTCCTGGCATTGTCCTTACCAGCACAACTCTTTAGCAATGCAGCATTCCCCATTCATCAATCACTTTCTTAGTTCCTGATATTTTCCTTCTTAATACAACTGTGTCCAACCTCTAACCATGCAGGAATCTGGGTCCTTAATCTCAGTCAGCCCCACACACAATTTACACAGTTTACAAGGAGCCATTCATGTGAGGACATGTTACAGAATTTGAAAAGTGAAAGTAGACCACATCTATTGATACTTCCACCTGTCCAGTTCTCCTGTAACCCATTCGTAAGACTGGATCACACTTGACTAACAGCTCCTTTCTCCATGAATCTGTTGGTTGTTGTTGTGTAGGTGGTTCTGTTGTAGGAAAGTGGCCAGCTTTCTTGTTGGGATGCTGTCCACAAGTTTTCTTGCCACGTTGGTTACAGTGACAGGCCTGCAGCTCACTGATTTTTTCCTACTCCCCTCTCTTGTAAAAGGGTACCAATCTTGCTGCCTTCCATTTCTCAGACACATCTGCAGTGGCCACTGATCTGTTAAAGATCTCTATGATGGAATCTGCCAGCACACTGGCCAGTTTTTCAGTAACCTGGTGCCCCTCTTGCATTGTCTTACCTTAGGGCAGCCAGTTACTCATTCAGCTTCTCTTCCCTCTCTGCCCTAGTATTTGTCTGCTGCCGGCATGAGCGATGAGAGTATAGTCTATCATGAAATACTGAAATACTTGACATGATAATTGAGGCCAAATGTTCGGTTTGGACTTAGGCTGATGGATTTGATGTGCATGTTTAATATGAAATCAGAGTCCTTGTTGACCCCTAATAGTTTTGTATAGCTGACTGCATCAAAAAGGCAGCCATAATAAGAGATTTGTGTTTGGGAAGGCTTGTGAGTATGGATGCCACTGTAGTGAAATACTATACTTTGGTTTCAGCTGCATTAAATTGAAGACCAGATACCACTGGCTAGTGATCGACTTTGGAGAAAGAGTTGTGAAGTTAGGACTTGATGTCAGAAAGGGAAGAGACTGTTTAAAATATTGTAAAATCATCAATATATTACATAAATTTGAAAGGAAGATGGTGGGAGGTCATATCTGACAAAAATGGTAAAAAGGAGAGACAGAAACACTGAGCCTTGCAGAACTACTAACAGATGCAAATTAAATTTGCATCACTAAATACAGGGTGCTGCAGTAAGTTGGCACACAAACAATAAAGATGCCCAGAACTCATTTATCAGTGGTAACAGATAAAGAGTCTTATGTTAGACCACACTGGCAATTCTGCTGTAGCTGTAGATTTTATTTTTTATTTTATTTGTTTATTTATATATTTTTTGGGGGTGATACCTTAAAGGCCTTCCTTTCAAAGAAGTATTGTAAAGTATTTTTACAAAATTTGGCAACATTTACTCACTAGTGCAAATCTCCAAATGTCTTCCTTGATTTTGAGATTTTACTTCCTATCAAGCAAAAATTGCCTTATGTTTGGTATGTCTCAGTATGCTGCCCCATTTCATAATTTATTTAACATTATTTACTACCATGTATGGGGCTGTACTTTTATCATTATTGTACTGCATTGACAAAGTGGACCTACAAGAGCATTTCATTTAGATTAATAGTAGTACAGCTCCCAGAATAAAATAAGAAAACAAGCATTCGGTGGTGTATTATTTTCTACATGGAGTACAAAACCTTTTAATGCAAATTATTGTTTTAAATGTATTTTGAAGATCAGTATATGTTCTGATTTTGCCTTTGAAACCCATATATAGATCAGCAAGTATCTGCAAACAATAGTAAATGCTCAAAGAAGAACTTGGTCTTGATGCAGTTAAATGCCTTTTCCCTAGCTTTTAACAAAGAGAATGTCAAAACTGTAATAAAAATAACATTGCATTAATATCAGATCCTTCTTTTTGTCTTTTTACTGTGTTCTTGTCACTGTAAATTGTGTTACACTATTAACCTGGCTGCCACTGCTTTAAGGGCATTTGCATCTTGTAAGAAGGGACTACCTGTAAGACATTACATTCTCATCTGAGATAAAATTAGGAGGGATCTTTTCACGGGGGTTGTTGTTGTATTATCTTTTATAGCTGCTACTACATCTTGTATACTTTTAGTTAGACCCCATGTGAAAATCTTGCAGGGGGGCCTTTAGAGTGTTCTCAAACCTGATACCTCATACCACACTGTCTCCCTATCTGGAGTGCTAATAAGTGCCATAACACTGAGTATTAAAAACCAGATTACATTCACTAAATCACTGTGTGCCTCCTCTTAATGTAGGGGTCTAACTTCAGGAATTTTACAATATTACTTCAGGAATGTTACAATAAAGCAGTCCTACTCAGACTGGATTATTCATACTATGCCACTGCGATGGAGCTCTTCTGCCTGCTTTGCAGAGGCTGTAGCATTTTTTGATGTTTCCACAGCCAGATTTTCTGACGGTTCCATCTGACAGCTGTGCAGTAATTTAGTGCACATGCAAGCTGTAATCAGTAGATAGTGCAATCTTTGCAGCTTCAGCAGAAAATTTCTATGCTGAACATTTCTTACATAGCAGCTCAACACTTTTTTTATGCTAAAATTTGATTTGCACTCTTTACTAAAATGTGTATAGTTTCTTTGCAGTAAGCAGTGCACACCTTTCCTAAGGACTAAATTGGGTGCCGGACAAAATACCGATGTTAGCAGAAGAACTTAACCTGTAGTGGACTTTTGTCTTCAGTGAACTAAGCTATTTAGCGCCAATATTTGTTGTCAACATTGTCATTGTTGCCAGTTTAGTCTTCACTTTAATGGGGTTGTATTTTGTTATGTTCTTAAGTGATATTAGCTTTTACATCTCACTGCCTTCCTCCAATCCTTGAAACATTTTGTTATTGCTGTCATTTTATTTTAATTTTAAAACGTTGGTATATTTGTCATACTGCTGCGGGAATATCAAGGTGTCCATAGGGAATATTAGCTGCAGTCACTGTATACGTACTGCTTCTATATCTGTAACAAAAATGATAAAACTTGCTTTCTGTCCAGAAGCACCAGTTATACTAACCTGACCTCTATTTCTCAGTAGTAGAAAAGAAAGTACAGGTTTGTGCTTCAGCTTTAAAGAGACAGTGATGCTGCTAGGACATTGCTATGGGCTGATTAGGCTGTAGGGTATCATCATGACGTAACAACTTTACAAGAAAACATCAGTTATCTGGTCTTCATTCCCTTGTTCCAGAACTGAGAAGATACTAATCCCTCAGCTTGTCTTTCAGGTGCCTAAGGGGATACTGTCCTTGTTCTGTCTGATTTCTGGCTGTCATCAGCTTGTTTCAGAAACAGTGCACCTTTCCAGAAAAAAATCATATGTGCTGAAGCAGTGTAATAGTGAAATAAAGTAAACAGCATATGTAGCCAAGCATCTTCATTCAGTATATAAAGGTTTGGATCTTAGTTGCTTTTTGATTTTGGAGTTTAATGACTTGTATTTTGAGATACATTTTTTGAGGCTGAATGCTGCTCGTAGTCTTTGAAATTCAAAATAAAACAGTGTATGTAGTATTAGTTTTTGAGTATTTTTAGAAAATGGTATTCTTCTTGCTAAAGAAGATGACAGTGTGCTAGAGTTGTTAATAGCCGATCAAAAAGATAGTATCCCTTAACTTACTTTGAGAAGTACTATACAGTTAGTGGCACACTTGATTACATCTTCCTTGTACTTTTCCATTTGTTTTTTTCTTAAAATCTCAACCTTTTATACTCTGGGCATGAATGCCTACATTAACTTGGACATGGTAGTCCTGCATCAAGGTTAAGCGGGATGTACAGTCCCAAGGCACCAGTTTTTCTGGTAGACCATACATTTTGGTAGTTTTTGTAAGGTGAATCACAGCAGAGTTCTCATTTTCAGTGCCTAAGAAGTATACTTACAGGTGTTTATTGTAGAGATCACTGCAGCACCGTTTGAAATGCTGTGGAATCAGCTCTGAAGGGACAAGACGTATCTAGACTTCCACATCTCGAGACATTTCTAGAGTAGAACTTATCTCCCATGCTAAAGACATCCGTAAGACTTCTTGCTATGGAGAAAGAATGGCATGCACCATCTTTTATTTTGCTGCAACAATGGGATAGTTAGTTTGCCTGTCACTCTCATCCATGTGACTTAAAGAGGTTTATTGTAGTGATGCAGCATTTTCAGTTGACCTCCTTGCCCTTTAGTCTTCCCACCGCACCCCCCAATATTTAATAAATGCTTACCTTCAGTTCTTTCTCACCTCATATTGAAGAATCGACATACATCCATACCTTAACGACTTGGCCAAGGCAGGTACAACTACCCAGGTGAGGCAATGGCAAAGAGATGTTAGCCCTCATATATACACTTTGGATATTTAAGTCATCATGGAATCCCAAGGGGAGTCCATGCTTGCCATTTCAGAAGGCATGCCATTATTGTCTGGAATTTGGCCATTAAACAAACTATAACTGCCTGCCTCTTACATCCCCTTGGCTCACAACTAAGCTCCACAGTCTTCACAGAAAATGACTCTATAAAGGAGGATCCTATAAACAAACTTGCTTGCTTCTCCATCAGTTGATTCACAAGTCAGGAAATCCCCCTTTCATTTTATGTTCCACTGCCTAATAGCTTTTAGGAAAAATAGATAACAGAATCTCAAATATGAGCATGACTCTCTTGAGCATGAAAAGTGAGTTTATTTTATAATAACATAAAAACAACAGAAAATACATCTTTTTCCTAGAATAGAGTATTATTATTTTTGGTTTACAGCTCATAGAAATGTACCATTACTATGATTCAAATACATACTGTGCATGTCAGCCTGAAACGGTTTCCAAAATACATTCTTTTTGGCAAACCAGAACATCCATTTGGCTGTATTAGACTGCTGGTGGTGCCTAGCAGTAAAGTTCCATCTGTGCACGAAGCATGTCACCGTCAATGAGACACACACCTGATGACAGCATTTTTCCCTAGTGTACGAGATGTGATATTCTTCATGCCCTACAATCCTGATGCAGTTGCACAACCTACTATACCAGAGCCAGCTGTGCATGTACATCCACTACACATCTTTGTCTCATATTATAATGTGCTGCATAAGATATTCAATGCCCTTAGTACATACACTTGCATTTCTTGTGCCTTACCCCCGTTACATCTGTATAACAATGGCTGTAGTCTAGGTTACACTACACTCTACAGTGCACATTGCATCACAATACATACAAGGCCCTTAGTGATATCATGGGGTTTTCTCCAGCTGTGCCACACTTTCACTGAGTGCAGACTACACTGGCAGTGATATGTTTACACTAAAATCAGATGGGATATTCAATGAGCTTTTTCAAGTGCATGGGTTGCTGCATTGTTGTGGGAGGGCACCTTTCAGAACTCTCTACACATCTATATTTATTTCAAAGATATTTCGAATTATCATTAAAACTATAGTAATGTTTTTGTAATGTCAGCGGTTTTAGGCTGTGGTTTTAAACAATCGTTATGTTGAGTTTAAACATTTCTGCTCTTTACGTTAGCATTTATTAAATTCTTTCTTGAGAAATGTGACACTTTGCACTTGGAATACAAGAATATAGGTTTATTTACCCGAAAAAAAATGAAGTAATGTGGGATTTATAAGGGATGTATGCATAAGCGTATGTCATTGCACTCCTGTGAAAGACCCATGCTGGAATATCACAGGGATAGAAGAAAGTTCTGCTTGTGCAGTTTTTGGATGGGAGGTAACACCATTGAAGTGGATATATTGTTAGTGACATCTCCTTGAAGATCTTCTGTTGTGGTAAGAATACTCAAATGCAGCTGTACTATCTGCTTCTTTTCTAAAACCTTGGACTTTAAGGAAACCAGCACAAAGTCAGAGTTACCTACACTGAATGTTGTGTAGCTGTCTTTATTGCCTTTAGCCATAATTTGCTTACTGGCTCTTATTTCTGTGCTGTTTTCTTTTAGCATCCCATATGGAAGTGAGTGAATGACATGATACTTGATTATGCAGATTTTCAATGCAATCCAGAGGCATTGGGGTGGTTAAGTACCTTGCCCAGAATTACAGAATGATATAAATGTAGTCTGTGTGAATTATACCCAGGTCAATTGGTTGTAACAAGTTTATTCGCAGCTATCTTCAGTGACATGTAGTACGTATTGTGAATCCCATTTATTATACATAAATATTCACTACAACTTGGCTTATTTATGATATATTATTTCTTATAGTTAGTGTTCTCTTTCTTATAGTTAGTATTCATTTTGCTTGTTGTGTATGCATTTCAACAGTCTCTGTGTTAGGAACGACATCTACCCCACCATAACTGTCTGAAATGTTTTGCTGAAATATTTGCATTCAGATTCTTCCAACTGAAGATGATATTAAAAGGCATTGAATGATGATAGTTGGAATTTTTATGAATAATTTAAATCTGGTCTCTTCCCTCGTTACTCACACCTAGTAGTTCCTTTCAACTTATTTTTTTCTGTTTTTACTAAACAGAAAATGCTGCTGCTTTAGAGGAACTCCTGAAGGAACATCAGAGCAGAGAACTTGCTGCTAACCTATTTGCAGCTGACAGGTAAGAGGTTTTGCTTAATTTAATTATGTGTTTGTTTGTGTGTACGTATATATGTTTGTGTGTCTGTTTACTTCTCTGCTTATTTATATATAATCTGATAAATGCAAAATATGTATCATAGCAGCCACATTACAATATAAATGGAAGACGTTATTCTGACAAGACTGCTGAAACTGAATCAATGATCAAGTTAGTTTTCAGTGGATACAGTAAGACAGCTTAGGATCAGAATGTTAAAGGAAGTAGCTGCCTGTTAGTATGTTGAAAGTTAAAAAACGAATGCATAAAAGGTACGTGTTTAGGGTCAGAAAATATGGTGATTTGTTGTGACATTAAATGAAAAATGCTTGAACAGCAGAAACTCTCTCAGTGTACATTTTGTCCCACTGCATGGCGGAAGAGTTGAATCACATGATTAAGCTAACAAACCATACCAGTGGCAAAATTTTATTAAAGCACTATAATGGGCAAAAAGTGAAAATTAGACATTTTCATCTTATCTTGATCATCTATACAGCATAACTGTAACTAGAACATTATTAGCAAATATTTTTTAATGTTTTTCTACTCCAAAATCTGCTGATTTAGACGGACATATAGATGCTTTTCTTTTATTTTATTCCTTTCCCACAGTGCACTTTATGTCCCTGGAAAATTACATTATTGAACTTCCCTCTTTTAGGACTTTCTGTCTTAGAATGAGATTTTTGTTTTTCTTGCTCTGCTGTACCTGTCTGACTGGAAAGGGACCCTTGGGTGCAAACTACTTAACTAAATAAAAATGTAACCTTCTGTAATGTTCAAGTAACAAGTAAATGTGTTTATTTTCCCAGAGTGTGAATGCAGCTCCTTAGACACAACAACTGCCTCAGTAGAGTCTAGAGTATAGACTGATCTCCAAAAGTCCAGACCTGGATAATATACTGCATGGTCCACTTTAAGAAAACAAGTGTACATATTAAAAATGCACTGGAACATAACCACTGTAGTAGCCTTTTTAAATGCGGTCTTTATTTCATATCTGTGCATTTTTGCCTCCTCTTTCATTTTGTAGGTTACCAGCTTTACCTGCACTGGCACCATTACCACACCTATGCAGACATGCTCACCATTTGCACACTGTCCAGACACCTGAAGTTGGGACTTGCTGTACCCGTTGCTCCCAGAAAAAGTGGCCAGAGGTACTGTTGTGTCCAGAAGTCGCTGCTGCTACTGCTGCATCTCTGAAACCAGTGAAACCAGTTAGCAAATCCAGCAGACCAGGAGAAGTCACCCTTCTGTCGATTGGCAGGTTAGTAACATTAGTGTTACATTTTTTTTTATTTTTAGAACTCATGAAAATTTCAGATTTTTCTTTAATTGGTTACATATAACTAGAACACTATATTCTCATTGAATTTATTCAGAAAGAGGTTCTGGAAATGTCCTGAAGTGAAATGTAGTCAAATATTTGTAAATATTGTATACAGAGGTCAGTAGAAGTAACCAGAGCAAGCCAGCTCTGCTGACATAGAGGAAGAAAGTCCAAACTCTGGTCCAGGTGATGTGACTTTAACTAGTGGCTTGGGCACTTAATAGCACTGGCTGGTAGGATGAGCAGTCCCAGCCTGGGGAGAAGGGAAGGGTAATGCAACCTGTTTGCACTACCAGTGTTCCTCAGAGAAAGGACAGCAATTTAGATAGACAGATTTGGGGAGTAAACATTAAGGCCACTAATGCACCAATGGGTGATAGCCTTCATAGTGAGTATACAGAAGTGCTGGCTCACATGAGGTCATTGTGAGCCATTATGATTCTGAGGGAGGGTAGTGTTATTCTGTCCTAAATGTTCTCAGGTACATGCAAGAGCATATAGCAGCCTCCGAATGATAGTCCTCCCTTAAACAGCTGTCGCCTTAGCTCTGCATGAAATCCCTAGAGTAAAAGAATGAATGTGCATTGTCAGATCATTTGGAGACTTGACAACTGACAGGCACAGGAGCAAAAATCACCCAGAAAAAAACAATTGATAGATAGATGGCTAGGAAGATAGATAATCAGATAGATACGTAGATAGATGAGT
This sequence comes from Protopterus annectens, assembly GCF_019279795.1. Classification (NCBI taxonomy): domain Eukaryota; kingdom Metazoa; phylum Chordata; order Ceratodontiformes; family Protopteridae; genus Protopterus; species Protopterus annectens. The sequence goes on from NC_056735.1 coordinate 1,465,355,804, forward strand.
TCATTGGTGTATTCTAGGCAATGGGTCCCGTAAACAATTTGGAGTCAAGACACTACAGTTCTCACTACCTGCTATCTCTATCCATAAGGGTCTGAGGAGTTAGACTAGGGGTGAATTTATGGATCCTCACTAAGTCATCCAGGATGTTACAGAGTTACTTTGTTTGATTTGGAGTTGAAGCTTATTCCTAGGTAGGAGATTCTTTGGGAGAGATGTCATTCCTAGAATGGTTATTTGTGAGGTCCAGTAGAACAGGGTCATTAGCAGCCCTGTTGCCAAGGCTGAGGTCACTACTTGGGAGTCTGTAAGAGATGTAGTAGAATGACAGGGCTTTTAGACACTCTTTGCAGCTTAAGGACCTCATACCTAAGATTTTAATTGGTCAGGTAATACTTGTGTCTTTTTCTAGCTGGGCAGTGTACATGTCAAAGGGCACACTAATTTTATTGCAAGTCTATTAAGGGAGTATATAGTTAGAACTGCAGCTAACGTGAAACAGCATTGTTGCAACATTTATTCGTTTGTTTATTCAAAAGGTAGCCTTCAGTGTTTACCATTGAGTGGCTCTCTGGCCCTAACTAGGATTTGGGGAGCAAGTAAGTTTTGTATCAGTAAGTACATAAATAGGGAGCAAGTAAGTTTTGTATCAGTAAGTACATAAATAATCCCTGTCTTATTTTTTATGGAGTCATTAACCTATAATCTTAACTTAATGAACCCACTACAGCAGATAGAGCTCTTTTTCATTTCATTTTATAACCTTTTTATGCATTTCCTAAAAATTTTGAGCTTCTTTTTAGTCAGGATGTGCATGCTTTTTTTAGCCCCACCACAGCTTCAATGCTCAGTCATTAATCTGCAAGTGTTTTCCTGTAATTTCTAGTTCTTTCAAGTGACTGACACAGTTCATTTGGCTACCCAATAAATGTCACAAGAAAACATCTTCATTTGGTACTTATTTGAGCATAGAATTTCCAACAGTACCAGTAGTCACCAGATAATGATTTTACATGAGATTGGGCTACAGTGTTGGTGTTTTGTTTGTTTTTTTGCAAGAACCAGCTTGATGGCTTATCTTAAGATGAGAAGCAGGAATACAAAAGGTAAGGGACTCTTTGAACACATGTCTGTGTTTAGATGTGGCTCCCCTTTCATGGCCCACCAGTGGGTCACCATCCCATAGTGAGATTTTAAGTAGAATTCTTGGCAGAAAGGCCCATGGTTGCCTTCTCTCCCTCAACGAGGGAGACACACTCCCCTGAAGTGCACAAGGAGTGAGCCTTCATATCCCAGGACATAGTTTTGTGTATGAATTTAAGCCCAGGAAGATTTTTGTTCTTTACACTACCCCCTAGAGGTTGACCACTTGCTGGAGAAGGTATAGTTTTTCATTAGGCTATCCTGAATATGTTCTTATCTCAGACTGTTTAATATGTGCTAGATGATGACTCAGAGACTGCATCAGAGACTGAGTCAACAGTTACATTCAGTACCAGCTGCAGACCCTGCATAACTTTTTCAACACTTTGTGTTGCCCTGTCGGGTATCTTCTGCCCCTTCTTCCCCAATACATGAGTGGCATAAGATTTTGTCCAAGGATGCTATTTGGGCATGATTGTCTCTCTTCCCTCATGATTTTTTTACTGTGGTGACATTTGAAAGGTTTAAGCTCTTGTGCTAGAGACTGACAACGGTAATGTGTCTTCCTTTCCTGCTAGCTCTCCTCCTTAGGACCCCTTCTTTGGAGTAGCTGTCAGACATACGAAATTCACCTTGAAATGACCATTTGTCCCCATTTTCTCCCCTTACAACTTGTCTTAGAACTTTAGGGATGCTGTGATTGATGCTTTAAACCATTTGGATCAAGGTCTTTCAATATCCAGCCATTATATCAAACCCTTATGCCACTGAAAGGACTTTTGGTTCTTCTTAAAAAGAATCCAAAGACAGATTTTTTTTCTTTTTTACTCTTTGCATGCTTTCCCATTGAATAGCAGCTGCTTTGTATTTCTCCAATTACTCCTAACTTAGTGTCCTCTGTACTAACCCCTGGGATGGGACCACTGCAGAAATACTGCTGTGTTACATACACTGTCCTTGTACACCAGGCATTTTTTGCTGTTCCCTCACTGGGCAGAGCTGCTTGATGTCTCACTTCACTGCACATAGTGTTGCCTAGCTCCAGACCCCTATACTGAATTCAGTGGCTACCTGACATACAATTACAGCACTGCCCCTGTGAATGGGAGAGTTCTAGATCACAGGCATAATCCCCACCTTCCCTACTATAATTGGCAAGGCAACAATTACCACTCCTTCTCACCCCTCCCCACACAGCTCCTCTAGTACCTGAGTTGATAATGAAATGTGGGTCTTCTGTGTCACACTCAAGGCTCAAACTCTGTCTGTGATAGAACTAGGCAGACAGATTTTCATATTGTTTCTTATGCCCAACCTGTGTTTTAGAATTCCATGTTTGTTGCCATGCTTCCTGTGCCTCCTTCACAGACAACAAGTTTAACCAAATAATGTATATGTCTGCCAGTTTATATTTGTTGGTACTTAAAGATATGTCTCTTATGTCTCATAATTACTGTACTTCTCTTCCAAAGCATTCACTGGAAAGATTGCTACACAATCCTATTTGGTAAACGTCTTAAGTAGTCAGTGAGGGCCACCTAGAAAAGAATTAAAATGCTTCGTGCTGTCTTCCAATGAGGTCTCCTCTAAGTGGACTTCTTATCTGGACCCTCATCAGTTGATACTAGGCTGCACTAGGCTGTCAGGGCTCATTCCAATATGTTTATTTAGTTATTTTTTGTTGACTGGGTTATTCCTATTAGGCTAATAGCTTCTTTTCAGGGGAGACTCAAGGTGGTGTGTATACTACTGGGCAATTTGGCCAGAGCATTTGTGAACTTCCACATCTCAGCTTTGTTGTAAGTGGGACCTATTTTCCTTTCCAGGTGCAGAAGTGGTCCAGAAGAACAGGTCAACAGATGTAGTGAGAAGGAGATAATGGAGTGGTCAGAAACATGGAAGAGAAAGCCAATACTGAGACCAGAGAATGCATGCAGGATTCTGAGGAGATGTTTCAAAGAAGTCTTTCAAAAACAACAAAATGAAAAAGCAAAATGACAGACTCTGGAAACACTCAATATAAAATTATACTTTAATATTCCACAAGTGGAGCATTAACTTGTGGAATATTACAGTACAGTTTTATATTGAGCATTTCCAGAGTCTGTCATTTTGCTAAAACAAACCTTCCTCAGTGTAATACAAAAAAGTTTCAAGAAACCGTCTTTTAAAAGGGGAACAAGACACAGTCAACCAATCACAGTCATTAGGCAATAAAATGCTGATGATCCTTAAAGTTAAATGTTAATAAAATAACATACATTGAAAACTACACAATATAAACTACATTCTAAATCTACTGTACAGACCTCCTTTAGACAACGTAGAAATTTTGGTTAATACAAATTCTGTTGAACGGAATGTACAACATCCTTCATCTCCTCCCATGCTTCAGAATACCACCAGAGAACTGTTGCCTTAGGCAGTAGAGAAGCCATTGGAGGAGCTTCCTCCAATCAGAATACCATCAGTGGGAGAACTGTTGCTTTAGACAGTAGAGAGGCTATTGGAGGAATCTCCTCCAATTCACCTATTGCTGTGCAAGATTTTCAGCGTCCACATTTAGCTCTGAATTTTTATTTACTGGAGAAAATAGAAGTAAGGCAGTGAGCATCCTCAAGAAGAAGAAGAAAAGGAAGAAGTGGAGAAGAGAGAAGAAATTACAGTGGTCCGGAGACCTGCAGCCCTTCTACCAACCTGAGATGAGTATTGAACGGACAGTAGTTAATTTGTCTAGTTTGACTTTATCCGAAGATGATTATTCTCCCCTACAAAAGGGGCTCAGTTTTATTCCCAGTGATTCTTTGGAAGAAGGTTTAACAGACTTAGTTATTTGTTCATAACTTGAACTTTAAGTTAATTTTTAAAAATGATAATACTGTTAATAATATGCTTAAGAGATCAAGCACTTTTATAGCACTGTGTGCCCCAGTTATTACTGCTTTCCATAATATTTCTGAGCAGCAATTACGTGACCTGTATGTGAGTAAATGCCATGTTAAAAAGTATAATTTAAGAGTTAGTGAACATGAGGCTCGTATTAAGTTACAAAACAACAAGGATATTGTGTAAAGCAGGCGGATAAGGGTGGCACCCTTGTTACATTAGATAATGATATGTATCAGACATATGCAATAAAACTACTTTAGAAAAAAATAGTTGTAATACTCTACAGACTATTATACATGGTGTAAGTAGTCTTATATATGAATTGCAGCTGTCCAGTGATATCACACTAGATAGTTTCAATTATTTAATGGTCTCATGCCCTAGAGTTCCCTGATATATGGCTTACACAAAATACATAAAAACCTACAAAGGTCATCAATGAGGCTCATTGTTTCAGGGAAAGGATGGTGACTGACCCTGTCTGTCTATATTTAGAATTTGTTTTAAGTCCTTTTTTGGATTAAGTTCAAAGTTGTATAAAAGACACAGGTGATTTCTTAGATAAAAAGTGTTTCAGTGGTATGCTGTGAATTCCTTGACTGACTTCTACATTGTTACTTTAAGTATCACTTCACTTTTCACTGTAATACCTAATGAATATGGTATTGATGTCATTAGATAATTTTTATGTGTTAAAATTAAATGTACTGCAAAAGAAGTTGAGACAATCTGTTCCCTACTAGATATCATGCTACCCAGTAATGTGTTTTTATTTGAAAGAGAACTGTATTACCAGAAGTTTGGTATGGCTATAGGAACGTCTGTAGCAAACACTTATGCTAACCCATCTTTGAATTATTAGGAGAATAATTTTATTTATACAACAAGTAGATGTAGTCAATATATAACTTTCTACAATTGTTTCATAGATGATGTGTTTTTGATTTGGACAGGTGACGCACAAACCCTGTTAAAATTTATAGAATATTTAGATACAACTACTAAATTCCTAAGATTTAAAGCTAACCACTCTAAGGAAAATATTTGTTATTTAGATATTTTACTAATGAGAATGATATTATAGAAACTAAAGTCCACAAAAATGATGTGCAAACAAACATTTTTGCACAGGGGTAGTATGCATTCTCTCAGTATGTGTTTAATCCATATTAAACACATACTGAGAATGCATATATACAAATCCCATATCCCACCCGCCCCACTACCTCTACACTTATAGCCATAATACCACTCCCACTTTTACAGAGCCCAATCAGCTTTTCCCACCCTACTTCACACCATAATCATCCTCCCCTCCCATCTCTTCTAGTACCCATCCCCTCACCCCTCCTCAACAGTTATCATTACTTGGATTACTCCATTCAACTATCCGCTAAACGTTATATCCTTCCTGAGCTAAACACCAATTTATCATTATGCTTAATAAACCTGCATCCTTCATAACCCTAACATTTTCCCTTCTCACCCTATCCTGTATTAACCTTTTCACAAGTCCCCCTAATACAAATCACTCTCCCCCCTTTCATACTACCTGTCTTTACCCTATACAGTACAAACATCCTGCAACCTTCATATCCCCCTACATATACTCCTTCAATAATGTCTCCTTTTTCCCTATAAACTTATTTCTATCTACAGATATTCTACTCCAGTGCCAGTTAACTTTATTCCCACAGACTACCTGACCCACAAACCATGTACTAAGCACTCAATATACCTTTTTTTCCCACATCTGACAACTCATTACCATCCTTCTCTCTGGCAACATTCATCCTAACCCCAGTCCCTCTTCACTTCCCAAGTCTAATTCTCTCCTACTTACTCCCCCCTCAACCAAAAAATCCCTTCTTTACACCACATTGACCACTCAAAGCTTATGCAACAAAATCCCTAACTTCCATGCCTGGCTGTTTCATAATCAGCCTGATATCCTGCCCATCTCAGAAACTTGGCTGAAACCCCATATTAAAGACTCCAAAATAATCCCCTCAACTATTATATCATTAGAAAAGACAGAACCCATAAGAAAAGGGGTGGAGCCACTCTCCTCTATTCCTCCTCCCTTTCAGTTACTCCTTATGCTAAACTTTTGCCAATGCCGAAATAACTATGGGCCTCCTTCAGCTGAATAGACACAAGCATATATGCTTAGCCACTATCTACATTCCTCCTGGAGACAATATCCCCATTCTTAAGGATATTCTCTCCTGGTTCTCCTCTAATATTACCAACAAGACCATAACTCTTGGTGATGTTAATATTAACTCGACCACCATTCAATCTCCTACAAACTCCTCAAATATAAACCTATATAACTTCTCACAACTCCAGGGATTACTCCTGCAGTAGTACCCTTGACTTGATTCTGGTCTCCCACCCCCATTACATCTCAGATAGCGGTACCCTTCCTGACTCTCTCAGTGATCAAATTCCCTGTTTCGCTCATTGCCTTCCCTCCCCTTTACAACTATCCTACACTTATATCTCTGCTTGCACCCTACTCGCACCCTAAAAAACTTAAACCCTGACAGCTTCTCTAACTCTTTGAATTCTATAAACTGGAGCCCTTTAAAAACCCTCTCCCTGGAAAATGCTGTTTCCTACTTCAATACAGCATTCTTAAACCTTCTAAATATTTTTGCTCCCCCATAACAAAAAGAATTAAAAGCAACACTGTCCCCTGGTTAACCAAAGAGACTACAACCATAGTGCATCTCCAAGACAAAGCCTGATAATACTACCAGAAAAATAAAACTCCCAACTCCCTGAATGAATACAAACTACTTCTTAACAAAGTTAAAAAAAGTATTGTAGCCGACCATAAATCATACTTCTCCTTGCTTCAAAACAACCATAAAACAAACCCCAAAAAGTTCTGGAAGGGTATCACCTCCCTCCTTAATCCGAGTAAAAAGGAAAACCCTTGCCCTGACCCAAATGCCACCGACCTGGCCTTAGCCACCCAGTTTAATTCCTTCTTAATTGAATCCATATCCAAACTAACATCATCCTTCACCGATAATTCCACATCCTCCTCTCCATCTTCTCTCATTCCTTCTTTCCCTAACACTACCACCCCCCATTCCTTACCCTTCTCTGTCAAACCCATCCCTACATCTACCATTAAAAAACTCCTTTTGAAATTGAAACCATGCTCCATCGCCCCTGACAACATCCCTTCCAACTTTCTAAAACTAGCTGCCAATGCCATTGCTTTCCCCATCTCCATTCTAATAAACCGGTCAATCCAAGAAGGCTATGTACTCCAACTCTGGAAAAAAAAGCCTATATTATCCCCCTTCACAAAGTGGGCAACAATAATATTTCCAGTTTTCGGCCTATCGCCATCCTATCCCCTATCTTAAAGGTTCTCGAAAAATGTATCCACTTACAAATTTTACCCTACCCCATCAATAACCAGCTGCTTTCCCCCACACAACACGGATTCAGACCTGGCCACAGTACTACCACCGCTCTCCTCTCCTTCCTTGAATCCATCAATAAAGCTCGTGATTCCGGCTGACTTGTGTCTACCCTCCTTCTGGGCCTTTAATACTATCTCTCATAACCTTCTTCTATCAAAACTCTCTAAAATTAATCTATCCTTCTCTTGAATCAATTGGTTCACTAGTTACATTTCCAACATGCAACAAGCAGTCAAATGGAAAAAAGCCACCTCCCCCTTCCTTAATACTCCTACAGGTGTCCCCCAGGGTTCCATATTAGGTCAGAAGTCCACACAGGATGCAAGAAAGACCGCTGCACGGCAAAAGCACATATAAATCCACACAAATGAAGCCAGCAGCCCTAGGTGTCAGCATAAAAGTAATTTAATACATAAATCTAGAGGGAAAAATCCCTCAGATAACAAATGTACAGACCGGTTTATTTCGACAGAGCCTTCCTCAGTGACACAAGTTTTTTTATATAAAAATCAACTCACAAAGGTTTCAAACACCATATATATATGTAAATGAAAACCAAAAGCACTGCATGATCAGCCTATCAAAATTGGCAGATCATAATTGGTCATTAAGACCAGGTGGAAACATTGCCCCAAGTTTAATTATCCACTTCCTCTCTTTGGAAGTAAGCAATTCATGCCATTTAATTTTGTCCTGACATTTACCCTTAATGTGGTCAATGATACAAAACATGAAGTTGGCTGTGGTGTGTTTTAAACTATGTTTGAATAGTGCATTGTTACTGCGCTTATTCTTGATGTCACTAATGTGTTCTCCAATTCTAAGGCGAAATGCCCTAGAAGTCTTTCCCACATAGAATGCAGAACAAGTACAGGTCACTAAATATATAACCCACCCAGAACTGCAGTTTGCCCAAAAATTAATCTCAAAAATCTCAGGTGTATTCTGACTACTAAATTCTCCAATACGTGAAACCTTATTACAAAATTTGCAATGGCCACATGAAAAACATCCAACTACTGGAGCCCCTGTGAGAGTAGATTGAGTATAGACTTTGGAATCAAACAAGGACTTCTTATAGTGACTCAAATGTGACCCAATAGTACGTCCCCTTCTAAAGGAAAATGAACATCTGTCCCCAAGAAAGTTGTTCAATCTGTTGTCAGCCAAAAGGATGTTCCAATGTCTATCAACAATCTTCATAAAGCCTCGAGTGTTACGTCCATAAGAAGTAACTAGCCTGAGCGGTTGTTTTGACCTGTCGCGATTGTGATCTTTATAGCACAACAAATCAGTTCTATGAAATTGAGAAACCCACTGTTTGGCCATGTGTATAGACCCGGAATGATATCCCCTATGTTTGAATCTGGCAACCAAATCATCACGGGTCTGGACATAGGACCCTTGATTGGAACAAATTCTCCTAGCTCGTAGGAATTGTGACTTAGGAATATTCCGGATGATATGTGGTGGGTGGAAGCTAGTCGCATGCAATAAAGAGTTATATTCCGGAAATTTCCTGAATAGGGTGGTGGATAAAGTATTATCCATATTCCTATGTAATTCAACATCCAAAAAAATTATATTGGACCTGTCAAAACTCATCTTGAATTCTATACCCCATATGTTGTTATTAAGATAATCAAGAAATTCCATGAGATATTGGTCATCAGCCCTCCACACCAACCAACAATCATCCAGGTATCGACGCCACATATCCATTTCACACATATAGATATTGTGACTGGCATCATAAATAATGATCTCCTCGATATAGGCCATAAATAGATCTGCATAAATGGGTGCAAAAGATGCACCCATAGCAGTTCCTTTAATTTGCCAAAAGCACTTATTCTGATAGTAAAAAATATTACTGGTTAGCACATATTCAGTAAGACAAACCAGGAAAGTGTTAAAACCTGGTTTGTATAGTTCAGATCTAGCCAACCAATATTCTAGTGCTTGTAGGCCTGCCCAATGTGGGATGTTGGTATAAAGGGACGTAATATCAAGGGTACATAATAGCCAGTCCGGCTCCAATTGAATATCATTGATAACCTCCAAAAACTGTGTGGTATCTTGAATCCGAGCTCTAATTAACCCTAATAGGGGTTTCAAATAGAAAGTTAAATATTCCGATAGAGGTTCCGTCAAGGACCCATGTCCAGACACAATAGGTCGACCTGGTGGGTTGGTAAGATTTTTATGTATTTTAGGAAGCATATAGAGAAATTGTTTTTGAGGGGACGACACCATCAATTGTTCCTTGGTAGCCTGCTGGATAATACCCTCATCCACTGCTGATGTCAAAAATTCTTCAATCTTACGCTGTAAATTGGGGGTTGGATCCAAAGGCATGGCCATATAATGGTCTCTATTCCCCAACTGTCTCAAGGCCTCCTGATCATATGAATCCTTATTCTGAATCACCACCGCCCCACCTTTGTCAGACTGTGTGATCACCACATTTTTGTTTTTAGCTAACTGATCCAGACTACACACTTCATCCCTGGACAGATTATTATAAGACAGAGGAAAGTCCTTATAGTGATAGTGTAAATCATATAACACATTCCTTTGGAAAACTCCCACCAATTGAGTCATAGGTGGATTAAAAGACGATTTCTTGAATTTAAACTCATGAGATTTATCACTATCACTATCAGCAAACAACAGTTTTAAATTCAATAATCTACAAAAGTTAACCACATCCAGGGCTAAAGAATGTTCAGGTACAAAAAAACCGGGGACAAAGTTTAAACCTTTATTTAATAATGAACACTGTGTAGTAGTCAGCTCAATGGAAGAAATATTATGAACATTAGAAGGGAACATTACTGTGCTGTCATCAGTTTCAGTAAAGCATCCATGCTTTGTATCTTTTCCTGTGTTTCCGCCCCTCGTCTACAGGTCTTGTGGAAGGGTGTGACAAATTGTCACGTTTAGCATTCGGTAAGACATCAATCTGGTTCTCCTCAAATTCTCCTTCAGTGTTAGATGAATAATCATCACCTGAAGTGAAATTAGAAGATTCAGAAGTATTCTTGAGAATAGATTTAGGTCTTTTTCTTTTAGGAGTGGAGAATCTCTTAACTCCCTTTTCATACTCCCCAGGTACTCCAAAAAGGAAACATTTTTGGAGCTATCAAAAGGTTTCCCCCTTTCATAGTCCCCCACATCTCTAAAGAATTTTTGATCTTTCTCTCTTTGAGTACTGAATTCATCTTGGAGAGGTCAAGTAAGTTTTTTAATCTGTGTGGAAAAGGAGTCACAAGTTTCAAACTTGCTGGTATCCGCACATATTAATTCAAGATCTTTAACCCCCTTCTCTACCTTCCGTTCATAAAAAGCTGTTAATGCATCAACAAACTTAGAACTAGCCAACTGTTGGACCTGTGCCCAATCTTCCAATAGTTTGTCATCAATGTCAGAGACCAAAGGTTGCACCTTAACCCTAAGGCCCCGTGGAGTAATGTTTTTACGTTGGTATGCCTTAAATAAACATAGGTGCCAAACATTGGTCCTAACCATTCGCATGTTTTTACTAAGTGAACCAAAAAACATATCACATTCATTATTGGAAGCGTTAGACGAAGATTGAGATTAATTTTTGGGCAAACTGCAGTTCTGGGTGGGTTATATATTTAGTGACCTGTACTTGTTCTGCATTCTATGTGGGAAAGACTTCTAGGGCATTTCGCCTTAGAATTGGAGAACACATTAGTGACATCAAGAATAAGCGCAGTAACAATGCACTATTCAAACATAGTTTAAAACACACCACAGCCAACTTCATGTTTTGTATCATTGACCACATTAAGGGTAAATGTCAGGACAAAATTAAATGGCATGAATTGCTTACTTCCAAAGAGAGGAAGTGGATAATTAAACTTGGGGCAATGTTTCCACCTGGTCTTAATGACCAATTATGATCTGCCAATTTTGATAGGCTGATCATGCAGTGCTTTTGGTTTTCATTTACATATATATATGGTGTTTGAAACCTTTGTGAGTTGATTTTTATATAAAAAAACTTGTGTCACTGAGGAAGGCTCTGTCGAGCCGAAACCGGTCTGTACATTTGTTATCTGAGGGATTTTTCCCTCTAGATTTATGTATTAAATTACTTTTATGCTGACACCTAGGGCTGCTGGCTTCATTTGTGTGGATTCCATATTAGGTCCCCTACTGTTTAATATCTTCATAAATGACTTCCACCAGACCATTCCTAATGCTAAACTCATCCAATACGCAGATGACTCTACAATTATCTGCTCTGCCACCTCCATCTCCACACTCATTAAACTAACCCAAGATGCCTTCTCTTCCACTGAACAATGGATGTTAGATAACCACTTAGCTCTCACCGCTTCAAAAACTAAACTCATGATATTTACACCTTCTAAAAACCCTACCATAGACAAAAACTCATTCTCCATTACTAGTCAGAACAACACCTCTCTCGAGGTAGTATCCCATGCCAAACTTCTAGGTGTCCTCCTTGATGAGCAGCTTAAGTTTGATACCCACCTACAAATGAATATCAAAAAACCCCACCAAAAACGTGGTATGCTGCACCACCACAACAGTTTCCTCACCCCCTCTACTACGTTTGTGCTCTCTAGCACATACCTCATACCCTCCCTCTTATATGGTACTCCACTTCTTATAAACTTACATTCTTCTCTCAAGACAAAACTCTCTTCCTGTTACAACAAAATTTCCAAGTTTGCTACAGGCTACAAACCCTCCACCCACCATTGCAATGCCCTTCACAAATTGAATTGGCTAGAGCTGCTCAGTTATCTTACCTATATTCAATTCACCCATGCTCACAAACCTATCTTTTGTCCTTCTGTCTGTCCCGCCCTTGTCTTCTCTTTCAAAATGCATGCATCTGACCAAATTCTAAGATCCAATAACCAGAACCTGATTGAACTGCATAAGCCTGTATGTCCACCAGGCAAACTCCTATTATGCTATTCTCTAGCACGCCTTTGGAACTCCCTGCCACCTCTAATCCGCACCACCCATAACCACTCAACTTTTATTGCTTCACTCCCATCTCCCCTTCCTCTGGGAATGTTCTTGCTCTCGCCCCACATAACTCCCTCAGCCTTACACCCAGTTTTCTCCCTCCCCCCACACTTCTTACACTTCACCCTATGCTACAATGCCTCTTAGTCCACCATTTCTCCTCCCCCTTAATTTTTACCCTTTTACCCTACTTTTTCTTACTATTCCCTCTTTACTCTCTTCCATAATAAATTCCTCCTGCCTCACTTACCCTATCTTAACTCTCATAGGATACCTATGTGAACCTTCTTTGCCTCTTCTGCTATATTTCTGTTGTATAAACAAACATAATTGTAAATATATGCAAATTTTTTAAACTTTTCTTTTAAATTTTGTATACTGTAATTACACTGTTTCTTCACCTGCATTATTGTATTAGTAATTTGTTAAAGATCTGATTACATTGTACAATATATTTATGGAGCTTTTCTCTCCATGACTCCATTGAAAATGGGCTCTGCTCGGCCCAGTGGACTATCCCGGTAAACAAACTGCAAATAAATAAATAAATAATGGCATAGGCAGAAGTCATTTCCTCAGAGTAAGTAGAAATTTACTTGTCAAACAAAATGCAGTAAATTGTAAACCTGATTTATTTTATGAGTCCTCATACCACTCTTCCTCTCCCTGCCATTACTGATCATGTATACACACTTGTTCTCTTTTTATTCCTCATTTTTTACATGAGAAAGTAAGGACAGAGTGACTAGAGGATGTGGACATCATACTACTTCCAGTATGGGGACTTTTTAGTATACCATAATCAGGCCACTTATTTTACAAAGTAACTAGTTGCCAGGTTTATACTAATGTAGGTTATCCAACAAGCTCCTGTGTGCGGCCTTACCTTGTATTTACTTCCATTTCCTCAAAGTCTTGCCCTCTGACCTCTACCAGAAGGAAGCTCTGCAACAAGAAATCCCACACCATCCTTTAATGGAAGGAGTGCAGACCATCAGTCACACATTTCACCACTCACAGGTCATCCTTCCCACACCAATGATGTTGACTGAATCTGTCACAGGAAGCACGTTTGACAGGCAATTTGCTGTGTTTGGAATCATGTTAAGATAAACATTACAAAATTTGATTTGAGCTATTCTGTCATGCTTTGTATTGTGTGTAGAACTTCCAGTTCATAACGTAGAGCATACATTTCAACCTTTCAGTTCAATAATTCTGGACAAAACCAAAAATAGTAGAGTGGACAAAATCAGGGGCATATTTTAAATATTGCTTTTATAAACTTGGAAAGTTAACAGAATAATAGATTTTGCATTAGCATGCATTTTCTCAGTTGTAAGTAGTCCGTGACTCAAATGTCTGTCATTGCTTATTGACTTAAATCCTCAGTGATTTGCAAAAAAAACACAGATTTTATGAGGAACACATTAAGAATGTGAGGCAAAAATCTGGACATTCTGTGAAATTCTGGACAGCTGAGAGGTACTATGTAGAGTGTTTTATAAATGTAAGTTGTTATTATGGATAACATTTAATTGTAATATTAATACAAACCAGATACTGTTTAAAAATGTGAGCCAGACATCCACAGTCCTCAGAAGGCAATCCTGAATGACTGCAGAAAATCCCTTGGAGTATTAGCAGTTTTATATGTCACTGAATGGAAAGCTAATATTTCTTTATGGGATTCAGGTTACTGGCAAAGGCTCTTGCCACCCCTATAGTGCCTTTTTTAGGCAAAGTTCAAAGGACAAAACCACCACCGTAACAGGTACAAGCATGCAAAATCTGAAGGTAATGCTACTCAATGCTAGAAGTCTAAACCTCAAAATGCACACTCTCGAGGCACTCCTAAAAATGGAGAACATTGATATCTGTGAAGTAACTGAGACCTGGTTCAAGGCTCCAGAGAGCACCCCTGCAATACCAGGCTGCAACTCTTACCACACTTTTCGGCCACCAAACCAGGATTGAAACACTAAAGGTGGAGGAGTGTCCATATTCACCAAGGATATTCACACCACCAGGTTAATTGCACAACACAATGCGTTTGAAATTCTCCAGATGCAACTAACACTAGGTAAGACTGCAATCCAAATTGTAGCTTGCTACAGATCCCCCACCATGCCCCAAGATTAATATATAAATATTAATATATAACCAAACACATCTATACTGGGTGATTTCAACTACCCTGCCATTAACTGGGAAAACTACTCGTGTACCAACACCTTTGCCCAACGGTTCTTGGAATTCATAAATTCCAATACCTTGGATCAGCTAATCCATAGGCCCACCATGGGCTCCAATATCCTAGACCTAGTCGTTACCAACATGGGAAATCGATAATCCAAACCTATGGTCACCCCCTCATTGGTCAGGTCAGACCATAAGCTAATCACCCTTAACATCCACATCTCAACCCCACCCCTCAGTAAGGAAACCTCCATAAAAAACTTCTCAAAAGCCAACTTCATGCTGCTCAAGTCAGAAGTTGCAAACTTCACGACACCCATGCAGACGGGAACTGAAAGTTTGACTGCTGAGTCCTACACAAAGCCACTGTACAAGCACATCCACTCATGCATGAATCGTGCCATCTCAAATAGAACCAAGATGCTCTCCTCCAAAAAAAGGAAGCCAATCTGGTGGTCCCCTGCCATAAACAAACTTTACAACAAAAGGAAGAAACTGTTGCAGAAAAGAGGAAAATCCCAGAATGCAAAAAAATCCAATACCAGCCTCAGTAAGAAGCTGAAATCCCTCATAAAATCCTCTAAAGCTAGTTACGAAAATAAAATTGCCAAAGATTCCAAAGACAACCACAAGGCATTCTATAACTATGTCAAGAATCTAAATGGCAATGCTCAGATCTGCTCTGAGCTACAACAAAATGGCATTAAATATACTGATCCCAAGGACATTGCCAGTATCCTGGCAGATTGATTCAGTGCCAACTTCACCCCCCTCTCACCTCCTAAATGGCCCATCTCAATACCGGAAGATTGCCAAATTCCAGTAATAACAGCCACACAGGTAAAAAACGCACTCTCCAAAGCTAAGAATACAGCATCCATGGGACCAGATGACATCCCGGGCTGTGTACTACATGAACTACAAAATGAACTGGCACCTCTCCTAAGTGTCAAGTTTAATCATACCCTCACCTCGGCTTCATGCCCACTGAATGGCGCACAGCTACAGTTATCCCACTCCACAAGTGGGGATCCACCTTGGATCCCCCAGAACTACCGCCCCATCAGTCTGACGAGCCTGATCTGCAAGGCCATGGAACGTATTATCATGGAACTTATAAACAAAGACATTGGCACCCTTAAAACACTGGACCCCACCCAGTTTGGGTTCGTGAAGGGCTGATCTTGTCTCCTGAACCTGATTGACTTCTTCGAATCAGTCTCCAGAGCCGTGGATGAGGGTAAAGCAGTCCACACAGCCTATCTGGACCTCGCCAAGGCCTTTGACACCATCGCCCACTCTGGAATCATAGATAAACTTACTAAGCTGGGCATTAATCCATACATCACTCGATGGGTTGCCAACTGGCTTACTGACAGAACCCACACTGTAAAAGTAGCTGACTCCAAATCCATCTCCAGACAAGTGACAAGTGGAGTACCTCAGGGTTCAGTCCTGGGACCTCTCTTGTTTGGCATCTACTTCTCTGAAGTACAGGCCAATACTAAGGGACTCTGGCTAACAAAGTTCGCAGATGACTGCAAACTGGGAGCCATTATCGAATCCCCAAATTATGTTGATACTCTACAAATGGGCCTTACAGAAACAGATGCTTGGTGCCAGAGCCATGGGTTCAAGCTCAATGCCAAGAAATGTATAGTTATCCCCCTTGGGAAAAAACATGTACCCGTGAATTACCACATAGGTGACAGTACACTAAACACCGAAAGTGTGATAAGAGACTTAGGGACGCAGGTGGACAGTGGTCTCACCTTCAATAACCACATCACCACAACAGTCAGGAAATCCTTCTACGTAGCACACCTCATCACTAAGGGCTTTTCATCCAGAAGAAAGGAGGTCATTGTCCCACTGTACTCATCCCTCATTAGACTCGTTATAGAATACAACGCCCCATTTGGTATGTACCTCTCAAGACATCTGCAACAACTGGAAAGGCCGCAGAAATACCTCACTAAAAGAATCACAGGCCTAAAGCAGATGCCCTATGCTGACCACCATAAACATCTCTAGCTGTACTCTGTCGCATATCATCTACTCTGAGGCGATCTCTGCTTAACATACAAGGCCATGTCAAACCCAGAGCTGTTGGACATGCTACACTTAAAGAAATCACAATCCCTCAGAACCACACGCTCCAGGGATCTAAACCCTGTCATCACAATAAACAAAACATGCTGGAGGGATAGGTTCCTGACCCAGAGACTCCCCAGACTCTGGAATAGACTGACAATACATGTCAAGCAGCGTACCTCTTTGGCCCTCTTCAAAAGGAACCTTGATGACTGGATGGGAGAAAGGAAATTCACCCCAGGGATCACGTCAGTCACCCTGCCAGACAGGGGTCCAGAGAAGTAAATAGTGTGGGAAGAAATAGACAGGGAATTGTTATGACTAGGCTTGTATAGGCCCTAGGGCCGATAGCCTAGTACCAACCTATTAACCTATGAACCTTGAAATAAATAAAAAGTACATCTTGCTCTCAAAATATGTGACAAGCAAGTGAAAAAATAACAGTGGTGGATGTTGGAAAACAGAATTAAGATGATAATATTTAAATGTCATAGGTTCATTGTGTTCTGATACATCATGAAAACATATTTAAAACAGCCTTTGCAGTTTACTATTGCTCACCTCGAAATTCCATAATCCCTTAGCAGTACCTTTATACTACTGTGCTTTAAACAATAGTGAAGAACTGATGCATGTGACCTACTCAACATATATATTTTAGTTAAGACATTTGGAAGTACATTTAAGAATGCAGGGAGTGTGTGTGTATAGAAGGAAAAAGCAGTTTAGGAATTACAGTTTGATCAATGATATCCAAATTCTGATGCATTGAATTTATTTTTATCTCCAGGTTCCGAGTGGCCCATATTCCTGAACACAAACAAAACTGTGCTGAGGAGGAAAGCCAGTCAAACTTGGGTGACCAGGATTCCAAAGATGTACCACTAAGCTCTTCTGTTGAAGAAAATTCTCTGCTAAAAAGTACCCCAAAACCAAAGTGGTTGAAACCATCTGACACTAAACTAAAGGTAAACAATTTAGAATCTCTGGACTGTTTTCATTAAGTAAAAAAATTAAGCTTTATAGTATTTATTTTAAGCAGCACAAGTGCATAGCTGTTATTGTTTTATATTTAAAAGGACTTTACATCCGATTTTTGGACAATTGAAAGATATACTTTAAACAGTGACAGTGCTAGTTTGCCTAATGGTGACAGACTTAACATGTAGTAGACTTAACATGTAGTAGTACTTTAACACCTTTCTGAACTTGCCAAATGAAATTTTAAGATTTTTTGTTGTGTCTTTCGGCTTTTTCTCGGTTAGGGGTTGCCACAGCGGAACTCTGGTCCGCTAATGATTGACAGTAGATTTTTACGTGCCGAGTTGCCAGCTCTGACGCACAACCTTCAACGAAGGTACGCCCATTCACGCATGTCTCCACTCAGAAGACGCTCTAGCTGAGAATCAAACAGGACAACGTCTTACTGTGAGGCGACAACGCTACTGCAGCACCACCCATTTAAAATCTTGAGATCTGCATTACTGAGTCCTGTAATATAAAGGATGGATAGCTGAAAATTCGGTCTTAAACATACTAAGCCTTAGACTGCAGTTTCTCAAAATACTTCTTTTTCTGAGGTATGTCAATCTCTGGGTTGGTATATATAAATTCAGGGGGTGGGGGACTTGCTTCCTGCATAGGGTGATGAAGGGAGGCTTGCTTCCCTCCAAAAAACAAGTTTAAAGGAGAGAAGTAATGTTTGATATTCATTGTGCTGTATTTTCAGCCTTATTATGTCACTATCTTAGAGTGTCAAGATTTCAGTAGGGAGTCTTTTAAGAATATGTGATTCTGAAGTAATGAGCTTACAGTACAAGTAAGTTTTATGACGTGTAGTCATCTAAACTGTTGAATGCATGACTAGTAACATAAAATCCAGTACAGCTGGACCAGTAGAAAATTCCAAACAGATTTCTTTAAAATGACTAAAAGTATAACTGTGTATACACTTGTGCAAATTTACAGTGGCACTTTGATGAAGGTCTTGTGACATTTCATTGATGGGCTGAAAAGGGAGTTACTAGTATCATTTTGAGGGAGACAGACTCTGAGAGATGTATAAGTTTGCTATTCTATAATCCAGTCATAGTAATCAAGTTACAAGAAATCAAATTAGTAAAATACTTTACTGTTCTAGTTCTCATTTACAAACTGGCTGCTAATCCTACAAGAATCTCAGGCCTTAACTTCGGTCCTGATGACTCAAGTATGAATAGTGCCTAGTGATTTGAAGATGTAGGGTAGGAGAGTATAGAAGTGAGCAGCTAATACCAGTTTACCAGTACCAGTGGAATGGTGCGGGTGGTTCTGGTCATTTGGTCACCATCATGTAAGCAGAGGCTTGCCATGCACTGAAAAAACAAATACCAGGAAAGTAAACTTGGTGATCCCAAACCAGTGATGGCAGCCCTCACAGTGTGTTAGTGGAAGTATGTACATGAAGAGGGAGGGCATAGGATCGCCCACAGCAATGCAGTGATCATTTCAGCCACTTGGGGATGTGTTAGAGCCTCATTACAAATGCTCTCATTCTTGGAATGCCAGCAACAGCATAAACCACCTCATTGGTTGCCTAGATTTCAGCTGTTCTCGTCAGCTCTTACTCTTATATTGGGGGTGCCTAATTTGGGGAAATGAGCAAAACTTGAGAACTATAGGGGAGGCTTAATTATTAGCAAGCAGAGAGTGAAAGGGAAAAAAAGATACAGGTAAAGCAATATGCTGTTGTAGAATCATTTAAAGCTGTTCTATGCATACTTTTTTCATTTTTTGTGATTTCTAAACTAGATATGTACCAGTTCAGTGAAGCACAACTCGGTGTCAGTAAGGGAGCTACTACTAAGTAGCACAGGACTAGCACCCTAAAAATATAATAACAGACCGTGATGTGGCATGAAGGCTGTCTTCACCCTGACTCTTCCTATCCTTCATCTGCTTCTCCTTTCTTACTTTCTCCCCCTCCCTACTGCTCTCTTGCCCACAACAATTTCCTGTGTAATTGCAAATACTGTACATGTCAGAATTGATGTCAATATTTTAATTAATATCTATTTTGTGGTTACCAGTAACTATTACCTGAGACCTATTCTTATGAATAACTTTTTACAGTTCAAAAGTTAGAATCCAACTGTTGCTAGATAATATCAAATATCATATCTCCAGTAATCAAGTCTTTTACATGTTTGTATTCAGGCACAATTCTGTGCTAAATTCTAAAGTAATTGTCTTTTGTGCTCATGTATATGTTTTCACAACTCTTATATTTACATGTCTTTGTCTCCTCAGCCCTTGCCTTAAAAGAGTCCTGGATAGGTCAGTGTTCTACCCCTATTAACAGTTTTAAAACAAGTAAATAAATACAATCGGTTCACTATGAACAATTGTTTCTCACTTAATTAGTCCAAGATTATAAAACCCCAAAACATATAAAGCCTTGGGAATGTCACTAGACAAACTGTACCCAAGGTCACTAAACACAATAAACATTTTTTGAGGGGGGCCAGCTAACTGCAAGACTGCACAAACTCAAGAGAAGAAAAGAATGTGAAGAGAATACAGCACTTGCTTTCTTGCTTTTCTCTTAGTTTAGCCACCATGGCAAACAGGATGTTAGTGAACTTTTAGGGTCAGCATTCTTTGCGTCAGCTCTGGTAACAGATGGGTCTTCCAAATAAAGTAAAATTAAGCAGGGAAGAGAGCTGCAGGCATTTTTTCAGATTGAAAGGTAGCTAGACAATAGGATTAAGGAAGATGTTCAAATGTATTTACATCATCTTTGCATTCTGGTAATGATACTTCTATTTAGCTGCAGACTATTGTAAATTCTATCCTCTTACATGCATACCTACCAGTAAAAGCAGTCACAAGTACATTTAGCTGGCACCTTCTTCAAGCCTATTGCATTTGTTTGCCTCATATCTTCAGTCTTGCGCTTAACGTCACATTCTAATCGTCTTTTTCTCTCTCTGAGTGGCCATTTATGTTCAGATATGAATGTTATGAGATGGCCTGCACATAACTGATGATATTTTCACAAAATGCCTCGAGATGCAGAACCATCCAATGAGATTATCTAACTCCTGTACAAATATTGCAGTAAGTGCTTCTGTGTAGTACCTGTACCTGAATGCTTACATGCCTGTCCGGATCTTCCAGTGTTCGTCATAGAAAGATTATCCCATTCAATGCTGAAAGAAATGTCTGTCTCTAACCCATCCAGATTGTCTGTTTTTTTCACTGGATCACCAGATCAAAACAGGACGGTCATTAGGCTTAGCTGTTTTGCCTTGGACTGTCTTATGACATTCCCAACCACTAACTGATTGTCAGGTATTTAGCAGCACCATCACTCACTGCCCAGTGCCATTGAAAGTATGAGGCCTCCATTGCTACCTGACACATTGAAGAGATGGAATTCCTAGGATAGCCAGAAGAAATGACACCGCCCAGAAGGGCCCCCAGTCAGAGGACATGGCATAAAACAGGCAGACAGAATGTGACAGATCAGGAGCAAGTCCGAAGTTTTTGGTGGAAGGCTTTGTCCTTTCATTTTCTGCCTCTCTTAATGAGTCATTTCACTAGCTCTGCATCCATTAGGTGTAAAACAAATTAAGCAGGAAAGCTCAACTTCAAATTCAATTTTCTTTTATGTGCTTATTGCTAAGCACTTGCAAATTTAAGAAAAAACATAGCTAAAGATACAAAGAGTATTAAGTCAGATAAAATGATAAAACGCTAAAACAGTTATAATCAAATAATAAAACGCTACTATAACCATATGAGATTTTAAAGAAATACTAAAGGTAATTTCTAAACTCACTGATCACGAGGGACTCTGTAAGCGACCTAGGTAACATCTTCCAGGTGTGTGTACCTGGAAAGGAAAAAAAGATGTATGCCAGAAAAATCAAGCCACCCATGGGACTAGGCTTCTGTTACCAGATCAGAATGTTTCACAAGCACAGTGGATCCGTACCATACAAAGCAAAGTAAACCATTACCAGAAGTTTAAAGATGATTCCTTGATGAATCAGCAGTCAGTGAAACTCACGCAGAACTGGAGTTCTATGATGGTATCTTAATAGCCTTCCATGTAACTGACCAGGACACAGAGATTTGAACAAGCTGCAATCAGTCATGTTCACAGTCAGAGAGCCCTAGGCATTGCATCAAACAAAGCTATCAAAGCTATAACTAGTCTTTCTGGCACCCTGTGCAGCTCTGTGATCTGGTGTCCTCCTCAAATCAAAGTTGAGGACCAAAAAATGACCCAAGGAGCAAAAACCAAAAAAAAAGCTTCTTTACTGCTTGCTTTACTTTAAACTTTAGCAAGTCATTTGCTACAAATGTAACAAGCGTCTTGCTCCCATCTAAATACCAACCGCTAATGCATTTCATTTCAGAATGACTGCAGTGCAGTACCTCCCAATCTGAAAAACACCACATACTTCATACCTGACAGCAAATGCACCGTAAGCCAATGCGCATCCTCCCAATTGTGCCCCCTGATATCTGACCCCTTCACTCCACCCTAGCTACAAATCTTATGGGTCCCTTGCCATGAGGAGGTTGTTGAAAACCCTTTTGAAGGCTGTTTCAGTACAGTGTCTAGAATGAAATGCAGAATTCAGTGGCTCATACAGAGCATTCTATTACAAATAGTAATCCAAATGCACATGAAATGCTACTTTCTTCAAAACTTTACACAAGAAGAGATGGTTGGAGATTGATCTATAATTAACCAGGTCACCGGGTTCTATAATTATAACCAGGTCATCAGAACCTAAACCTGTCTATTTCAAGATGAGCATAACCAAAGTACCCTCTAAAACTGATAAAAAGACTCATCCTTTAGAAATGCTATAATGGTCTGACACAGGAATGACCCTAATGCATGTGAACCAGACAAAAGTAGTTTATTGGGAAAGGGGTCTAAACCACAAGTAGTTGTGCATAATGGAGTAAAGCAGAGAGAAAAATGTAACAGAACTGGGCAGTAAGATGTCACACTAAATTGAAAACCTAAATAAAAGTTCAAATTTTGCCACAGATAGAATAATATCAAAACATTTATTTAGAGATTTTGTCTCAAGTGCTTAGCAGGACTTTTCCAGATATTCTTGGATATTGCAGTAAGGCACACAGCTATGAGAAAGCACTGGAGAGATGAAAGGATGCTGATGACACATACCAAAGTAAGTCTGTACATAAGAAAAAACCCTTGGAGCCTTAGCTGAACAAGATAGTTATGTTCTGGGAAACATTATGAGTGCTAAGCAGTTTTCAGGCTTGCATAACTTCCAGTTGTATGTACCTATATGTGCAAGTATCTGGATAACTGATTAGGAATATGTATTTGGACCCATTGGTCTGCCACGTTAAAAGAATCAGTCAAATAAGTAAAGATGAGCCTGTATGTACAGAATTGTGCATACTGCATGGATTTCTCAGCCAAAAGAGTCATTTTATGATTTTAATTGCATTAACTTTGCAATGTATGCATCAAGGAGGTCCAAGGAGCAGAAGTGACTTATTTGCACATTCTGCTTGGGTATTTCATTTCTTTGAAGCATTAGGAAGAAAACATTCAGGTCACTTGATCGTAAAACATTTGATATGTTAAAACCAAAATGATTATAACTAGGATCATACCTCTTCCACTGTTAAAAATAGTAGGAATAACATTTTTTTTTCTGAGCCCTCACTTAACCTTAGCATATTCATACTTGTTTGTCAGGTAGGCAGGGATAGTACTATTCTTCAGTACGATGTCCTAGTTTCTAACAGAAGATTTGTGTTTCTGTGATAATATGCATTTATTCTTACAGCATTTATCATTTTTGGACAACACGCATTGGAATTTGCTAAATGATATTAGTGAAATCACATATGACAGAAATATTAGGACAAATGAAAAGGTGCAGTACCTATTAATTCATGTCTCTCAGCTGTCCAGATTTTCTTCTCATATTTTTGCTCTGTTCCTCATCAAATTTGTGATTTTCTCACAAATCATTGAGACTTGAAGTCAGTAAGTAATGACATACATTTGAGTTTCAGACAATATCCTTCAGAGAATACATGCTGATGTAAAACAAGTCATTGTAGCAATTTTCTAAGTTTATAAGAGCTGTACTTAAACTCTGCTCCTGATTTTGAGCCTTTGCCCCCCCCCCATTATTTTTGGCTTTGTCCAGATTCCTTGCACTTAGAGGTTATGAGGTATGTAATCATTAATGAAAAAAATTAGAAGAATATTACAGATGTAAATAATGTAGAAATTACAAAAAGCCTCCTGTTGTATCTTACTGTTTAATTATTGGGTCTGGATTCATGAGGCTAGCCACTGGAGTAACCATGGCAGTAGACCTGTGAAGGACAGTAAGGTGGCCTTCAGAGGGATTGGTGGGGAAGACTGTAGCATAGCAAACAGGTTAGATGGTTGAGTACACTGAACTGGTCAACTCATACTGTAACAGTGAAGTAGGATTCCTAAAAAGAATCTGTGCCCCTCAGCATGGAGAAGCTGGGCGACATACAGTGATCACTGCAGTGATGAAGGGGTGATCACCTCCATAATAGGAGAAAGGGATGTGATTCTATAGTCATTGATACTAAGTGTGAAGAGGAGGTAGCAGTCGCTGACTGATTTTGTGAGAGATAGTGTGTGTGTGTGTGTGTGTGTGTGTGTGTGTGTGTGTGTGTGTGTGTGTGTGTGTGTGTGTGTGTATATGAGTGTACATGTATGTGCACGTGTGTGCTTGTGTGTGTGCATGTTTGTGTGATGCTAGGGAGCTGGTAAGTAACAGGCCATGATCTTCAGTTATTAGTGACTGCCATGGTGGGAACGGTTCACCAATTACTGTACTGGTATGACCTATTCAGGACAGATATATTGCTTGTTAATTCATTTACTGTAGTTATTTTAGTTATTAGTTTAAGTGGGTAAGATAGAATGTACAAGGACTATTTTTGACGGATGGATGTAAACAGCTCAGTGACTTAATAGGATAAAGCCCTGAAAGTAGCTTAAATGCCCCAGGTTCAGTTTGCAGTCCGGCCACTGGACTTGCATGGGTGGGAAGAAAACTACAAGCTAAAATCCCTGATGGAGGCTGGAGACCACTTGCAAGGGGAGAGGGCCATGCAAAGGGTTAAATAATGCACTGAAGCAAGCGACAGACCTCACTTATGGTCAGTGTACTCCAGACCATTCAGGGTTAAAGGTTGATTAGTGTGAAATTTTGATTTAACAGCAAAACAAATATTTCCCTGCATATGATAACATAACTCATGGAACTTGGCTGTTGTCCCAAGAGGAATGAATGGTGCATAGGTCTCTTACTTGTGGGAAAACTATTTAGTTTGGTATCCTGGGAGGCTGGATCATCAGGGAATTTGAGGTGGAAAATAACCCATTTTTAGTAAGTAGTCTGAATTTTCCAATATTTCAAACCTTAAGCAGCTCTTGCTGGAGTTTTATTTTCAATTTCACACAGCTAACCATAATTAGCAGTGCATGTTTCTCTGTCAGGGATGCAGTTATTGGTGAGTCACTCTTAGCCAAAAATAAATTCTTAATTTTCACGATTATAAAGTTTTTGCAGTGTTTGACTTTAGAAATTCCTTCCCAAAATATTTCAGATTACTAGATTGTAGAGTAAAAAAAATCAACCCATAATGACTTCCTGTACTGTGAAGCAGAACCTCTACAACTAAATCAACTGCTTGTCTCTCTTGTTAATGCTTTTCTTTGTGAGTGCACTGCAGTTCTCTCCTGCAGCCTATTACAACTACAATCCCCCTAAAAACATTCATTATGGCAGTAAGAAAGAATGACAGCCATGTTATCTGAACTGTATTGTGTTTTCATCAGACACATCTGATTTGCTGTTGCATCTCCTGCAAATATAGCATGTATGTTAATACAAGGCATCAAATAATGATGCTAAGTTCTTCAAGAACAAAATGCCGTTTTGTTTCTATTGTCCTTACAGATGACCCTGAAGGTCCTCATTTCCTCCCATAAGGTAATCAATCCCTATTTATTTTCATTCTTTACGACAGATGAGCTCCTCATGTTATAGAATCACCAGTCAGGAGATAATAATCTCATGTATCTTGCTGATATGCAGCCAGTCAGTGTAAAATCAGAAGATAAACTGCATATGGCTGAGAAAAACTGCATTAATATACATTGCATGACTTTAACTGAAGAGCAGTTAAACTAGGCATCTGGACCACAGTTCTGATACATTTTTTTCTAATCTTCCTTTTCTCTGCACAGGATTGTAGGTGTGTGTGTGTGTGTGTGTGTGTGTGTGTGTGTGTGTGTGTGTGTGTGTGTGTGTGTGTGTGTGTGTGTGTGTGTGTATTATTTATTTATTTTTCTGTGGTTGTGTGCTCTGTACCTCTTAAATACTAAATATTGTCACACTTCTAAAATGCCTTGTAGACATTCTGACATAATGGTGGCCGTTGTCAAGTGGGTAAGCATATTCTGATTGAGTAATGCTGAACTGTCACAGAAACAACATCAAATTGTTCACAGATAGGAAGGTGGATCATGTAGCTTAAATGCAGAACTTCATGAAAGCTCAAGACAGCACAGAAATACCACCTTTCAGGGTGGAGTCTGGCAATCTGCCATGAAAAATTTCTTACCAACAGGTTTTTTTCCCTATAGTGATTGGCTGTTGTATATTTAGCCAGCCATTTGGCTTGTACTCCAAAGTAAGGCTGTAGGCAGGTTTATGTTTTTTAAATCCAAAAAAAAAAAATCCTGACTACACCTCCAGTCTGAGCCATGGGAGAGAAGTTTCATTTTATGTAGTTAAAAATAGCTGTACCAGCCCTGTAAATAATTGTTTGTTTAAAAAAGACTAATATGCAAAGTGGAATTAGTTCCTTAAGTAGTAGTTGCCTTGGGGAATACTGTGTTTGAGGAGGGTGTTGAGTATAGGTTTAACTGCATTGTGACCACAATATATTAATAAATATTGATGTTTTTTTATCAAGCTATAATGCATTTTAAAGAACTAGTAGCTAAAGGCCTAAGACTGGGCTATTTTACAAGAAAAGATGCCCTAAACAAATTTAATGTAGAAAGAAGCTCAATGGCTAAGTTATCTTGCCTCCCAAAGACACATAAAAATGTGAGCCCCCACCCCCAGGAAGACCCATAGTAGCAGCACAGAATTATTTTCTCCATAATATGGGAATTGTTTTACATTCTTATCTTTTGAACTATGTAGTTAAGTTAAATTCTTATATTAAATATGCTTTCCATTTTTGGATAAAATAAAGAATGTTAAATGTGATGAAGAATATTACTGGATAGGTATAGATGTAAAAAGTCTCTATACAAGTATTACTCATGAGTTAGGTATGGAAGCTGTTAGATTTTTTTCTAGGTGATAGTCCTGATGTCCTTCAAGGATGCATCTGCAGTCATAACATATGGGTTGTCCTGCCTCAGGCAGCCCTTCGGTCGGCCGGATTCCAAAGTCTGGGTGTGGCCTCGGCTGATGTCGCACTTTCCCCGACGTCAGAGCGTCTGGGGTATAAAAGCATCAGCCGACGCCATTTTCCTCAGTCTTTCTTGCCGCGTGGTGCCCGAAGCAGAAGCAGTTCGCAAGTGCCGGTCGGTCAGCTCCTGAGATTCAGCTACCGAAGACTTCAAAAAAGCTAAGTACCCCGTTGGGGACTCTTTCTTGCCTCAGCCGATGTCAGATAAAGTAAATCATTGTTTAACTTGTGGGAAACAAATACCTCATAAGGATTTCCACTCTTACTGCCTCCCTTGCTTAGGCCCAGACCACGACGTCTCGGCCTGTTCAGCCTGTGCTTCCTTCAACCGACGAACTCTTAGACGTCGATCGGAGTTTGCAGAGGAATTCTTTGGGGCTAATTTCGCATATAAGATGCCGTCAGAGACTCCAACATCGCATTTGGTGAAAAAACGGAAGGACAAGGACTGACACTTGCGGCCCGCGGTTTCGGCTGAAACCACGGTTAGGCCTACCGCAAGTGTCTCGGTTTCGGCCAAAACCGAGTCCTCGGTACTTCCTTTAACCGAATCCACTAATCTGACCACCACGGCCCTGGAGGCCCCGGCTGAGTCGGCTACTGAGCTACCTACTGAAACCAGTGCCCAGGAATTGTCCGACACCATTCCTTTGGACAAGTCTACTCCTGCACGTGGTGCAGCCAGACCCCCTGCATCCATGTCCATTAAGGCTTTTTCCAGGGCTAAAGCTGCTAAACTTGCTAAAGCTTTGCCTCCCAAGACTACCTCTCAGAGACCTTCTTCTAGTTCTCAGATCCTCAGCCTTGCAGAGGATCTTATCTCTTTAATTAGAGGTTCTCAGCCTCACCCGGACAGGGGCTCTCACCCACCACCAGACAAAAGGCCCAGGACTGAGCCCTCTGACCAACACTCTTCAGATGAGTCTACGGATGGATCTGTGTTGTCAGATCACCAGGAGGAGGCTTATTCGGCCTACGAGGATTCTGATGAAGATTCTGAAGAATCTATCCCTTCGGCCTCCCCTCCTGAAGAGTTTTCCTTTGGTGAGACACTACACTCTATGAGAGAACATTTCCAATGGCAGGGTCAGGAATTTTCTGATTCTAGAAAGAGATTAAGGACCTTTTTACATTTACCTCAGCATAGGCCCTTAGCTATACCTCCTGTTTTGAATGTTATTGATGATGTGTACAATGATCTGTAGAAAAATCACTGTTCCACTGGTTAGAGCCAAATCCTTTAATGAAGTCAAAAACAAATCCAGTTCAACAATATGAGCTTTAGGCCTGCAACTAGGCAAACTTCATCAGATAAAATCCCACTGGTACAAAAGGCTTTATATATAGGTGTGTACCCAGAAACTTTTCCCTTCAATAATTCAATCAAGCAATTTAAAATTTTGTGAAGCAATTTAAATCAATTGAAATACAAGGATGCCTGAAATGGTTAAATCACAAATCCTTTAAAACTCAACAAGGTTATTCCTTTTATAAAAGATCACATGAAACTCAATCAAATATTGCATAAAAATACTAAGACATAAAAATGATGGTGAAAATAAAGGTAGTAAAATATAAATATATAATTTATATATTTTAAATATATATGCAATATTATACATAAAAATGTAAAAATATGTTCATGGTGTAAAAATGTATAAAAAGTATATAAATACTAGTAATATCTGTCAATTAAGGATGAAAAGGTAAAATACAAGTTGAATCCCTTCCAAAATTTGATAAATCAGGTGTTTGATAAAGAATAAATAAATAAATTTGAAGGGATTTTTTGGGATACCTAAAATTCACAAAAATATTGTGCAACCTCCCTTTAGACCTATTGTTTCAGCCAGGGGATCCAAGACCCACCCACTTGCTGTTTTTATAGATCAGAACATCAATAAGATAGTTAACCAACAGGAACATCTTATTAAGGATTCGTGGGACTTTTTAGGGAGGGTTAACAACCATCTATGGTCCAAAGATAGTATTTTTATTACCATAGATGTGAAAGACTTATTTTCTTGTATCCCCAGGAAGGAAGGGTTTGAATTTTTTGAAACAAGTATCCACAAACATTCAGATTTAACATTGGACAGGAAGCTTTTGTTATTAGAATTAATGGAAACAGTTTTGGATAATAATTTTATTATTTTTGAAGGTGACTTTTATAAACAAGTGAGTGGAGTTGCTATGGGGGCGGCTTGCACCCCCATTTATGCAAATCTGGTCTTACTAGCATGGGAAACTCTATATATTTTTGAGAGTGCATTTTTTACAAAAATAAAAGCTTATTTTAGATTTTTGGATGACATTTTTGTCATTTGGGAAGGGACCCAGAAAGAGTTAGATGAATTTATTTTTTACATCAACGGTTCTACTTCTTTCCTGTCCTTTACTTATCAAGCTAACAGTGACTGTATCAGCTATTTGGACATTATGCTTATTAAAACCCCTAGTGGTTTCAAATCTAAGATATACAGAAAACCCACCTGGTGTAACAGTTACCTCCATTTTGACAGCCAACATCCATATTTTCAGAAAAAAAGTATTGTAAAAGGACAAGCTGTCAGAGTGGCGAGGATGACATCAGATTTTGATGACCTCCAAGAGGAATTTTCTATCTTAGGCGAAATGTTTCAGGAGAGGGGTTACCCCAGAGAGTTGTTAGTAGAGACACTGGATGAAGTATATCAGGGATGGGGCACCCGCTACAAACCTTTACTTGGCCACCATATTTCCACTACAGTCAAACCAGAACCAAAATCTAAGGATTTTTCTGGATCATGCTCTATTGAGCACAACAACTTTTCCTTAATTTTCAAGAAGATTTTACAGGATAATTGGCCTATACTTAAGACAAATACAGACGTCATGGAGGTAGTAGGAAACAAACCTACGTTCATACACCAGGTAGGTAACAATTTTAAGAGAACCTTGGAAGGAAGGGACACCTCTTTCAGACATGTTAGGGGTACCCACCCATGTGGTAGATGTGTTCAGTGTCCATGCATTAACACTTCAGACAGTATCAATTTGAACAATGGCCTGGGGAGTACAGTAAAATTTTGTAAGGGCAACTGTCATACCAAAATGGTAGTTTATTTGGCAACCTGTGATCATTGCCCAAGTTTTTACGTGGGCAAAACGGAACGGTCACTCAAAGAAAGGATATACGAACATAGAAATGACATTAAAATAAAAAAAAAACAGTGCCCTATACAAGCACACAACATCTTGTCCCTTTCCTCCACTTTTCAAATTTGGAATTATTGATGTAGTGGACATAGAACTTAGAGGAGGAGATGCCAAAAATGTCCTGTTACAGAAAGAGATTAGATGGCAACTGAGACTCAGGTCCAACATCCCCCCAGGGCTCAACGAATACATTAATATAAAAGCCATTCTAGTAGGTAAAGCTAATTATGTTTAAATCCCTTCAAATTTATTTATTTATTCTTTATCAAACACCTGATTTATCAAATTTTGGAAGGGATTCAACTTGTATTTTACCTTTTCATCCTTAATTGACAGGTATTACAACTAGTATTTATACACTTTTTATACATTTTTTACACCATGAACATATTTTTACATTTTTATGTATAATATTACATATATATTTAAAATATATAAATTATATATTTATATTTTACTACCTTCATTTTCTTGAAATGCTTGAAACTCAATATCCAACTGCAGTCCCAGTTCGTGCCAGGGAAAGAAAATGCACTGGCAGACAGCTTAAGCAGAATTGCCATGGATGCACACGAATGGATGCTGCACCCAGACATCTTTCTACTCATAACACAAGCATGGGGAAAGCCGGAGATAGATCTGTTCGCCTCGCCCCACAATCACCAACTGAAGACATTCTGCTCAAGGACTTACCACCCACAAGCTTGGAGGGTGGACTCTCTCTCTTTCAGCTGGAAAGCTGTAAAAGTCTATGCCTTCCCACCTCTCCCATTAATGTCCAAGGTTTTACTGAAGATCAGGGCAGAACAGCCAAGAGTGATTCTAATAGCTCCAGACTGGCCAAGGCAGCACTGGTACCCACTATTGAGGAGCATGTCACAGACGAAACCGTGGCCTCTACCCCTTTGGCCACTTCTTCTGACGCAGAACAATTTCAAGATCATGCATCCCAACTTGAAAACATTGCAGCTAACTGCCTGGAAAATCCCATAAACCCCCCTCAGAATAACTTATCACAGAGAGTAAAGGACATTATTATGGAAGCTCGCCGGCCTTCCACAAGGAAGACATACTCAGCAAAATGGAAAAGATTTCTCATTTGGAACACAACAAAAGGCTTAGATGTGACAGTGGCGAGCATGGCACATATTCTGGAATACTTAGCAGAATTGTACCACAATGGCCTGTCCTATTCTTCCATTAAGATTAATGCCTCAGCAATTTCAGCAGAATACAATGTTGATCCACCTATCTTCTTGCATCCTCTCCTCAGGCAATTTCTGAGAGGAATCAAAAACATCAATCCTCCAAGGAAACCTCCTTTACCTACTTGGGATCTCAACTTTGTGCTGGAGAAACTAACACTTCCTCCCTTTGAACCAGCAGCATCGGCGGATCTACAGTTTCTGTCTTGGAAAACTGCATTCCTTCTGGCCATAACTTCAGCAAGAAGAGTATCTGAGTTACAAGCTTTAATGGCAGTACAGCCATTTCTTATCTTCCATCAGGACAGAGTTTCATTGAGAACCAATCCTACTTTTATGCCAAAGGTGGTATCTAGGGTATCCTTGAACCAAGCTATTCACTTGCCTACATTCTTCCCAAATCCACAAAATAAAGGGGAAAAACTTCTACACACCCTGGATATACACAGACAACTACGCTACTACTTGGACAGAACTAAAAGTTACAGAAAGACTGACCAACTCCTTGTAGCATATGCTGCCGGGGTGCAAGGAAAAGCAATTTCCAAACAGACAATTTCAAAGTGGATAGGAAATTGCATTCAATTTTGTTACTCCTTTCATGAAAAGACGGTTCCTGCAAACATTAGGCCTCATTCCACGAGGGCCACAGCCACCACTACAGCCTTCCTAAGAGGGGTGGCTACCAAAGACATTTTAGAAGCTGCTACATGGAGCTCCGTGCATACATTTGCCAAGCATTACAATTTACCTTTATACTCCAGATCCAGAGCAGGTTTTGCTACAGCAGTCCTGCAGGGTATCTTAACTACACCATCCTTTTCTTAGTACCTCCTCCCCCAGATTGGCTATGGTATTCTACCCATATGTTATGACTGCAGATGCATCCTTGAAGGACATAGTACAGTTTTGTACCTACCATAAATGTAGATGTCCGATAGGTATGCATCTGCAGTCAGGTTTACCCTCCCTCCTTCCCCTCTGTGGTATTCCTAGGGTGCTTACCCCTCCATTAGCTAGCTGGGGGATCTGTTATGGTGTATTTGTTTGTATATATATGTATATATTTTGGAAAATGTTTGGAATTTATTGCATTCCTCCAAATTTGGCCTTCCTAGAGGGCACCTGGCATCTGGGGCAAGAAACACTGAGGAAAATGGCGTCGGCTGATGCTTTTATACCCCAGACGCTCTGACGTCGGGGAAAGTGCGACATCAGCCGAGGCCAGACCCAGACTTTGGAATCCGGCCGACCAAAGGGCTGCCTGAGGCAGGACAACCCATATGTTATGACTGCAGATGCATACCTATCGGACATCTACATTTATGGTAGGTACAAAACTGTACTTTAGTCATTATGTGATGGAATTATTATATTTTTGTTTGATGAATATTTTTTTTGAGTTTAATAAGATTGTTTACCATCAAGTACAAGGTACAGCCATGGGTTCATCTTTTGCACCCATGCATGCTAACCTGTTCATAGGCATTTTTGAAGTTGAGTTTTTGTATAGACTACATTGTTTTAATAGTTATGTTATTTTATACTGTAGATGTATAGATTATTTGATTTTTTTTATGTAAGGAGGTGCTGAAATAGCTCCCCAGTTTATAAATGATTTAGATGCATATCATTTTCAGATAAAATTTGATGGCTTACAGACAGGAAAACAGTTAATTATCTAGATGTTACTTTGACTATTAGGAATAATAATATAGTAATTAATATACATAGAAAGGGAAGTGGAGATTATAATATTTTGGATAGTAGTAGTTGCCATCCACCACATACTTTGAAGGCACTACCTTATAATGAATTATTGAGAGTTAGCAGGCTATTTAATGATGAAATTGGCCTAGAAAAGGAAATAATAAAACATGTATTAACTTCAAGCAAAGGGGGTATGATGAGAAGGTTATTTTAGATGCCCTTCATAAAATAATAGATACCAGCTTATTTCATAACAGAACTTTAGTAAATAAGATAATTAATAACAGAGAAGTTAATATTGTGCAGGAGTGTACAAAAGTTTATTTTGTTACTGTATATAAGTGAGAAAATGATTGATGTCATTAGATATTATTGGCCCTATTTAATTAATATGGAAGGATAAAAAAATCTTTGTAGAACTGTAAATATCTCTTTTAAGAGAAGTAGAAATATTAAAGACATGGTGGCACACAATGGATTTGTTTCACCTGGTGAAAAATTAAACTTACAAGTTGGTGAATGTGGCACCTTCCCTTGTGGAAGGTGTTCAGTTTGCCCCAATATTACCAAATGTTTTGAAAAAATAAATGGTGTAAAATTCTGTTCCACTTCTGCTTTTTCATGTATAACTAAATCAGTGGTATATGCTCTGTCTTGCCCCTGTAATTTGTTTTATATAGGGGAGACTAAAAGAATATTCAAGCTACGGTTGCAAGAACACATTAGAGACATAAAAAATAATAATGCTATGAGCCCTATAGCTTTAGTCATAGTAGTGACTTTTCACTGTTAAAAGCTTGTATTTTGGAACATATTTCAGAAACAGATGAAGTGTTAATGAAAAAGAAGTTATTGTACAAAGAAACTTTATATATTTTAAAATTTAATACACTATCTCCAGCAGGTCTAAATAGTGAATGTAACTGGAGAGTGTTTCTTTAAAATGTATATATGATTATTTTAATTGATGGTTGATTAGTTAGATGATTGTTTAATTAATTGTATTTAAGTGAATATGTGTGTGTGTGTGTGTGTGTGTGTGTGTGTGTGTGTGTGTGTGTGTGTGTGTGTGTGTGTGTGTGTGTATATATATATATATATATATATATATATATATATATTTTGTAACTCCGGGAAGGCTGTGCTGAGGCGCCAGAGTGTTATTCAGTGTGAATAAACTATTTAATACAAGATTGGTGGCATTTTTTTCGCTGGTTTTTAGTCTGCTGTTTTTATGTTTTTTAAATCCAAAAAAAAAATCCTGTCTACACCTCCAGTCTGAGCCATGGGAGAGAAGTTTCATTTTATGTAGTTAAAAATAGCTGTACCAGCCCTGTAAATAATTGTTTGTTTAAAAAAGACTAATATGCAAAGTGGAATTAGTTCCTTAAGTAGTAGTTGTCTTGGGGAATACTGTGTTTGAGGTGGGTGTTGAGTAATTGTGCTCCATAGGTTTAACTGCATTGTGACCACAGCTATCACTGGCCAGAAAAGATCCTGGCAAGACAGTCCTCGTGAGTCCAAATGGGAAGTGCTCATGAACAAACTTCCCATCTTAAGAGGATAGAGAAGGGTGGATATACATAAATGGTCAGTCTAGGCTGTTAATGGGCACCTTTTTTCTGAACAGATTTTTACCCTTATCACATAGTTGTTTGTAGGAGTTGTAGATTCAAAATCTCTTACATCATATACTTCTGGTATACCAATAGTAAAACACATAAAAGCAAATAATCCAACAAAAATGTCACAGGATACCTTCTCCTTGAAAAGAATCAGACACCAGGCTGGGTAAGGTTATAAGCGCTTCCGTTCCCTTTATTCACACTCAATACAAACAGAACTTCATCAGATACAAAACCTTACACACTTCCCCCCTTTTTTATATACAATTCAATTGATTAATCACAATCAATTAACTTAAATTAATTAATTAGTTGTGTGCTCTCAAGTTAAAAGCGCACTAATATGTTCTTTAAAAATATATAGCTGTGTATAATACATGAATAATTCTCCTATAAAAACACATATAATAAACATTTCATATGTTAAGAAAATATAGTTATAAATAACAATGCATATATTAGATACTAACTTAATTGCTTCTATGTTCAACCACTTAAACCATTTTTATGTTATCTCATCTGCCTTTAAATGAAGCAAGCTCCTTAGAGAAATCCTGTCATTGATACCAGGAAAAACTGTGGCAATCAACAAAACCTGCCAGTGTGTTTCCCTGATTAATCAATTGAATTGTATATAAAAAAAAAGGGGGGGGGTGTAAGGTTTTGTATCTGATGAAGTTCCGTTTGTATTGAGTGTGAATAAAGTGAACGAAAGCACTTATAACCTTACCCTGTCTGGTGTCTGGTTCTTTTCAAGGAGAAGGTATCCTGTGACATTTTTGTTGGATTATATACTTCTGGTATGAAACAGAGCCGTTGAAAGTCTTCTGTAGCAAATTGTCTTTGTACTGAAATGCGTAACAGCCTTTTGTGAAATGAACTGACTTGCCCACAGTTGTGCCATCATCAAGTTGGTGATGCGATTTTCCATTGATGAGCTGTGGCAATGTGCTGTGTTGTAACAGAAGACACCGGTTACAATTTTTTTTTATTTTTTTATTTAAATTGTTAACCTTGAAGGAGTATCAGAAAACAATGAAAGAGCTCTGTCTTAAAGAAGAATGCATGGTTTTATGATGTTTCTGTGCTTGTTTTTGCTTTCTTATAGACAGATATGTTTACTCTTTTGAGCTGCCTCTCTGTTGCACTGTTCCTTCTTTAATCGAACAGAACTTAGCTGAAGGTTCTGGAGTGTCATTCAAACTGTGGAGCTTGTTTATATAAGTGAGAAGATTTTGCTTCCACTTTGGAGTGCATACAGCAAAGCCACCTTTCAGAAAAAAAAACTGTTTGTAGTGTTTACTATATATTGTTCTGAGGAGATTAATTCCATGTTTATTTTTTTGTTTCAGTGAAAATGTGATCAGACTGTTAAAAACTTGTTTCCACAGCTTTTGGCTTAATTTTCCTCATAATCTGACATTCAGTGAATCAAACATTGATATTTTGTTGCATACTTAATGAAACAGCTTCACATGCTGGACGAACTCATGGCATTTTCTAATTTATCTTGCAGAATGCCAATGGAGATGTTATCTGACTACTAAAGAACTGACAGAAGGTGTCACTGTAGGAGATTCCAGCTGAACCTGATACAAGACAGGCACAGAAGTTGGTGGAAGTTGTAACCAAGGTGAAGAAACTGAACTGTACCTCAAAGAAAAGCACAATAATGTATGAACTCTGAATCCCTCAAAACGTCTATGCTGCAAGAGTAGACTTTCTTCTTTTAAAAGCTATTTTTATGAACAAAAATGTGTCCTATTTTTGCCTGCAATGTTGAATTGATTATTATGCTCTGCTGGAGTATTATAGACAGTATTAGAACAAAAAGAAATTATTGAAGTATATATATATATATATACTGTAAATGTTCTGAGCCAGTTACCTTATATAACTTGGATTGTGTCAAGACAAGAGTATGATTTATCGGTGAAAACATAGATGGATGTTAATGAGAATATGAGAGGTATATAATATCTTTCTTTCTGCCTTGTTAATTTCAGCTGGAACTTGTCTGTGTGGTTTTCTCAGCGAAATTCTGTCTTCCTGTGGATGATTCTTACAGAACTAGTTTCTGACATGAAGGTTTAATCCCATTCTAGGCTGTTCTTCAAACGTCTGTGACAGCCAGCCATTGTTTACCATTTGCCTTTTTTGCACAATTAGTTTGTGAAAATGTTGACTTTGCCTATATGTTATCTCCCAATAATTATTATTTTTGCTGTATCATTAGCCACTAAAGCAAGAATGTGTAAGGATCGATGCAGCTTATAATCATCTATACTTTGTGTTCCTGGCTAGCTGTAGCTCACCTGTGTTGAGCATCTGCTGGTGATTACTTGTTTTGTGGTCTTGCCTCTCAGCTTAAATTAGCAGACTCTAGAGAAACACTTGAATAATACCGATATATTAGCCTTATGTTACTGCAAGCATTTATTGCACGAAAAATCTTTCTGTGGGACCAGATGTTTGACCCCAAATAAATATATTTCTGCTCTTAATGTATGTTATACATTTTGTTAGCAGATTCTTTGACCAAGGTAACTGCTAACTTTATTTTACACTTCAATCTGTGGCCAACTTAGTAGGTGATGGTTGTTATATGCTGAAAAAAATGGTACTCGTAATGGACACAAACGTTTTGTGGGAGCTTTCCTTTCAGATCAGGAGGATTTTTGTGGCTGACCCATATCTGACATTTTTGTGAACTTGAAACTTGTGTTTATGTGGTAATTTATTTTACAATACCATTCTGTAGCTGGTCTATCAGGACTCAGCCAGTAGCACAACTATATTTATTCTTTGAAGTTTTAAGAAATGTACCAGTGAAAAACTTTGTTTTCTACCTGAAGACCAGACGTGATTTATGGAAATAATGTGAACTGTTTAGGCGTGAGGGTTATGAATAGGTTATTAAAGCCACTAGGTTTTAAACAACTCAAACCTGCACATTATGCATTTATGAATTTGTACTGCGAAAAGTCCGTAAGTAGCTTGATGATGCCTTTTCTTCTTTTCCTTTTTTAAATGGATATTTTCTACAGTTTTACGTGTTCGCGTATGGCAGTAAACCATTTTGTTCATGTACTTTGCTTACATTGCTATTTTAAGGAATTGTAATGCAAAGCTTAATTTCCAACTACAGTTTGCCCCCCCCCCCCCAACCACCACCAGTTGTTATCATGTCTAGAATATCATCAGCCCTGTAATTAACCTTGGCAACTCTGATTTATTTCTGCCTTTTGCCACATTTGTGCACATGGAGGCATACAGACAGTATAGTATACAGGTATTTCTCTAGTATATACATGCTGGCACTACTGTAAAGCATCTATGGCAGTAAGACTGCACATGTGATATAGTTCATCACTAAGAAAAGAAAGCTGTCTTATGGCTCCTTTATCATGTTTAATTTGTTCCCTTTTCAGCTTTACATTATCTGATGACCTTTATCCTCAGCATTGGTTTTGTTTTATGAAAATATTTCTACTGTCCTGTTTTAAATTTAGCATTATTTTGTATTTTTGTGAAAT
Organism: Protopterus annectens; assembly: GCF_019279795.1. Taxonomy (NCBI): domain Eukaryota; kingdom Metazoa; phylum Chordata; order Ceratodontiformes; family Protopteridae; genus Protopterus; species Protopterus annectens. The sequence goes on from NC_056735.1 coordinate 1,465,394,413, forward strand.
TATTCTAAAAAAACGTTGATGTGAATTTTATTAAGCCAAGCACAGTGGTGCAGCAGATAGTATGTTACCTCACAGCAAGAGGTTATCCTGTTCGAATCTCTGCTGAAGTGTCTTCTGTGCAGAGTCTGCATGTCCTCACTGTATTCACATGGGTTTCCTCTGGGTGCTCCTGTTTCTTCCCACATTCCAAAGACATGCAGCAAGTGGCTTGGACATTCTAAATTAGCCATAGGTGTGAGTGCACACACAAGTGTGTGGCACAGAAAAACAGCCATAACAGGGCTAGGTGAACCTTGACTCCAGATTATCACTGTTAAAGTGACACCCTGACCCCATGTGCAGAAATGGGGAAAAGGGGTTCTGGATGGACGAATATTATGCATAAAAAGCCAGTGCTTTGTCTTTTTAGACTTCACAGAAGGATCAGAAAAATAAGCACTGTCCTTCATTAGGACTTTGTTGTGATGTACCTTGTATGCAGTCTGACTTTGAGAAAGGGGCCGATTGTAAGTATTTTGATTGCCGTGCATTTTGCTGTAGAACATGCAAGTAAGTGCAGAGGCTTAAGGCTCCAAACTGATGAGTGTCCTCCTGTAACCATGGGTACAGAGCTTGGCTCCTTCCACCTTTATTCATCGTGAGTGTAACTCTGGTCAAGTCTCTTAACCACACAGTGCTCCCAGGTTACCCCTGAAAAGGGGCGCTTGTGACCAGTAGACTACAGTTAATAAATATGTAAAATAAAACCCTCAGTGATCTTTAACCCCTGTCATCTTAAACTTTTAAAAACAAAAAAGGAAATTCATGTCATAGTTCATAAATGTATGTTACTTCGCCATTACTCAACTTCAAAACCATACCTGGAAGAAATTAGCATTTTATTCTATTTAAACTTTTTTTATTTGTTTGTAAATTAAGTAAATCCACTAGATACATGCGCATTAAGTGACTTCCTCAAGGTCACACAGTAGACAAATGGACTATGGAACTCAAAATCAGGATTGTTTGGTGTGGTAGCTCATAACCTTAATCTTATGTGCTAAACTGCCAGGTCAAAACTTCACTCTGACCAGCTGCAGAAATAATTTCACCTGCTGCCCCAGTCCAGTAGATGAAAGGGGGCTGCAGACTTCACTAGTACCGTGCATTGTGTTGGTGGTGGGGTGTTTGCAGTCCCCATATAAATCTCGACTATGTATTTTTTACTTCTGTAGATACTTCTGCTTACAGTTCCCATTTTCTGTAGAATGTATATTGCTGTCAGATTACAGAGCTCTCTACAGCTGTATTCTCTTCCCCTTTGCAGGCATTACTTTTCAAGTCCTTCAGCTGTCTTCTGCTTCTTGTGAACTGCATCTTTTTCAGCACCTTTCTACTGTGCATTAAAGTTAGCCTTTACTGAGCACATGTTGTTGATGAGCCACTTGGCACCAAAGCTGCATTAAAGGGCTCTTCTAGATCAAATTATTATAGACAGATAGCTGAGTATTACACTTGTTTTCTATAGAAAGTGTATATTATAGCAACCAGATTGCAGTGTAGTTTAATGTCTTGCATAGCATGTGTTACAGTTGGGGATTTTGAGGTCTGCAGGTGCCTTCAGACTCTCCTACAAAGTACTTATTTTAGCTGATTGCTGAGTTAGCAGCTGGCATTTGTTTTCTGTGCTAAACATACGTTACAGCTTAGGTCTGCACTGGCCTTTGCCTGCCCAGTGTAGCATATACTGCAGCTGAAATGCAGAGTTCTAAAATTAGCTTTTCTCTCTGCACCATAGAGCATACTTTTTTTCAAGGATGCAGAGTACTGCAGTTCCTTTTTTTACTCCTGGTATCAGGCATGGTATCTGTAAGAAATTTCAAGGTCAACCTAAGCAATAGTAAAGTGAAAATAAATGGCTCTGGAGAGAGAGTGTTTCAGGGATACTAACACTCAACCATCTGAACAGAAAAACAGTTAACTGTAGCGCAGATGGTTCTGAGTGCATTCTTAAACAGACTGCATTACTAAATGACTGCTGTATCAGTACCAGGACAGCTCATGTTATAAATATACAGTATTCTGATTATTTATATTTTCACTAAACAAGAATCACCGGCACAAGTGCCTGTTATCAGGGGTGATCCAGGAGCTTCGGTCTGATTAAATGACTTACAAAGGATAAAACATTATTGTGCAGCCCATAATCGGTGTATAACCCTAATTAACCTTTTGGTGGTGTGGGGCAATGGCCAAGCTATACACGCAGTGTAAAAACAAGAATTTTTGTCTGCATGATTTTTGCAGTTTTGCTGATATAAAATCATGGTCACTGGCAACAAAATGTATTTTTAATTGTTAAGGTTCTGACTAAATTTAGAACTGTGGCATTTCCGATAGTCAGCATGTTTCTTTTTTCTTTCCCTGATTTCTTCTGCTTATACAAATTCATCTCACTGTTCAAACATTAATTCAGTGAAAGTCTGCTAGGTGACACCCAGCTGTCCCTCTACTGCTGTATTTACTGGTGGTGCTATATTTACACAACATCACATTGATCTTGTAGTTAATGCAAACGACTAAAGCTCTGAGCTTTTAATGAGCTCCTTCCTGTGATCATGGTACTGATTCCACCCACCTTCGTTTGCCTACTGTGTGAGTCAATGGAAGTCGGTGTCCCCGGGTTGCCATAAACGGGAACAGTTTATTCAGTGGACTTATAGGTTAAAAAACATTGTGAAGGGGCAATTAACTGCATGAGCCCTAAAGGCAAGTGCCCCCCATACAGTTGCCTCAGCTTTTATTTCCATGGCATTCCATCAAAAAAACTTTATTGAAAGGTTAATCATTTTCAAACAAAACAATTAACTCAGTTTGAAAATGTCTTAGTTTTCTGTGGTAGCTATGTCATGTACACCTTTCTGCTGATGAGGGTGGGTGGGCAAGGGTTACTTCTTGTATCCTTAAAGTTAATATAATCAGCTCCAGAATCCCTGCTGCTTAGGACAGTGGCAAGACAAGTGCACTAATCTCATTTTCATACCAGCCAACTTGTTTTCTGAAAAGTCAGGGGTTAAGCCAAGAATGATGAGGGACACAGGCCCAAAAATCAGGGACAATTTTAAGTATTCTGGTTCTATTAGAAAGCTAACAGAACAGCAGTTATTTTCATCCAAATACATTTTCTGAACAATAGGAAGTATGACGCTCTAATGCATGGCATTACTGACTGTCTCTAACCCTCAGTGATTTACCAGATACTCTTTATGAGGGATAGGGCAGAAATATGATGCAAATTCAGGGACAGCTGAGAGCTATGTCCAGGTGCATAGTCTTGAGTAGCTTCCATACCTCTCAACTGTTCAGATTTTTGCAGGATGCCCAGATTTGTGCCTCACATTTTTGGTCTGTTCCTCATAAAATCTGTGATTTTCTGGCAAATCACTGGGATGATCTCAGGATTAAAGTTACCAAATAATGACATATATTTGAGTTTCAGACTTCAAATCATTCAGAAAATATATGTTAACACAATCTCTGTTGCTCTAGCAACTTTCTAAGTTCATAAGATTAATGTTTAAAATCTGTCCTTATTTTTGAGCCTTTGCCCCCTCCTTTTTGTCAGGCTTTGTCCAGATTACTTGTACTAAGAGGTTGAGAAGTATGGCAGTTTCCCATCATTCTTTTGGACAGACAATTTCTGCTTTTTCTCTAGTCTTTCATTTTCTTTACGTATGCACCAATGTGCTGATTTAAGTATGCAAGTAAAAATCTTGATGAACATCCCTAAACATATGCCATTTTTTCTTTGCCACTGCTTGACCTCCCAGAGGCTAGCAGTTTAGAATAAGCAGTGTTAAATCTACTGTCTTCTCTTGATTATCTGGTGTAATGATATTGCTGCTAGGCTATTTTTATATGCATACTATCTAACCCTGTTGAGCTTACATATTAATTGTTACACTATCAAATATGTTGACTGGACATTATAGAAATGGTTATGGAAAGAATGAAGAAAGATGAAAAAGAAAAAAGTAAAACTTGAAAATGACATCAAGTGGAGATAATTACTGTTATGGAAACTGAATGTTACAGAAAATGGTTATAGAAAGAAAGAAACATGAAGCAGGAAATTGAAATTGAAACTTGAAATGAAAATAACTGCTGTTTTAAATGTTTTACATGATTCATTGCATTGCTGTTCCATGTGTTAAATGTTCTGAATCCACAAGTCTTCTGTAAGTGAAAAATGTGCCATAATTTGATGTTCCTCTACCCAACTCACAGAATCATAGAGATGTGCTGCAAGGTTTTGTTATGTAGGCATTGTCTGCACACTTATAAAATTGCTGCAAGCTAAGTATCCTCAATTTATGAGGGCCACCTCTGCCCACCAAATGACAAGCTAGCAAATAACTGATAAATCAAACTAAAGACAATGCCTAAATATGCCTTAAGTACCTGTTTTCCTAGTGAATGACTACTTTGTTTAGTGAAACTGTATGTGGTAATATCCGTGAATTCCATAATTTTAGGCTATCAGACTGCACTCCAGTGACCTGAAACCTAAGAACAGTCAAGATTAGACAGTACTGAAGTAATAAGGAGTAGCAGAAATTTACATAATTTAGTATATTTTTATTATGTAATAAATTACTGAAGATAAAATTAAGCACATAAGAACATTTTTATGCAGAAGACCAAAATATGTTCACCGTAACTCCTCACTTGTTTACCTGACCTTTTTGTAGTATATCTGTTAAAGTCCATGATGTGTTATTTTATTCTTTAGACCACAGAAGTGTATAGTTTTCCTTGAGCAAATTTGAATACTCTGTGAATTCTAACGTAATCACTTCACTGTCTTGTTAAATTTTAAAATTATCTGGAGGCAGGGTTTACAAAATATCAAAAATATCTCAGTTTTGGGTAAACACCCTGCAAGCTGAGCAAAACTCACTGTAAGGTCACTGTGAGTTTTTTCCACATTTATGGGTATGGTTACAACTGACTGCATTACGTATAGTTTCTTTTAATCATAGTTTATTTGGTGAAAAAAGCCTGCTCCTTCATTTGGAAGCCATGTAGGTCAGTTTCTTTCACTGCAGATGCACAGTTTTCATTCATACTCATTTGCAGTTATGACAAACTTTTATGCATTCTGCCTCAGGAATTTAGACTTTTAATACAAAGTGTTCTTTAATCTCTTTATTCTAGGCTCTATCAGCATCCAAAGTTCAACAATGAGGCCATAGAAAGTGCAAAGAATATTTAAACTATGTGTTTTAAGTTATAATACTGGAAGTGTGTTAAGAATTCACTCTACAAAAGTTGCAACATATTAAATGTGCCTTCTATTCATCTCCATTGCACAATTTGTTGAATTTCATATTGTCACGCTTTATTTATTTGGTTACTTTTGTAGACTGGAAGTAAATTATTTAACTTATTGAATAATAAATTAAGCAATGAAGAAGTATTTGCTTGATAGCCTCTTTTGTCTTACATGCATAACCAGTCATAAAGAAGTGATCTGTTTAAAATTGCTTATGTCTGGTGGGTGTCAGCTATTCATTGATAAAACTGCTTTTCTTTGATTAAACTGGTAACAAGCTTTTTTTTGAGTTTGCCTCTGAGAAGAGAGATGGAATAATAACTGAGCACGATATTATCGAGGATTTATTAAAGGGTCTGTTGTGAGATATATGGCTTGTGCTAAAAAGGCCCTATTCTCATGACATGGTATTTTGCGATTCAGTGACATGTTAGCTACAGTGAGGAAAGAACTTATCAATTAATTTGCATACCTATGAATCGGAATTTCTGCTGTGAAGAGCATATCATTGCTGGCCTGCATGTGGCATAGTTAACTGTGGCAGCCACATCTTATAGGTATAGGGATCCTCCAAGTTACTCACACACACACACACACACACACACACACATTCAAACAACCAGACATACACCACTGTCCATTTACTTGTCCCTGAGTTGTCTGCCCATCTCATATCTAGTGGTTCCCCAATGCCATAATAGCTTAGGTGCCATTACAGCACAACTTTTATATGCCTGGAGGCTACTTGCCAGTAGATGAACACAGCCTTTTGGTCAAGTTCACTACCATAATGTGATATTGCCAGCCATGCTGATCTACACCTCAGAATACAAATTACTCAGCAAGTAGATGCCTTCCTGGAGACACAGAGAGAGAAAGAGAGAGCACATAGATAATTGCATAGGCCTCACCTCTGAACTGCCCCAAAAACATTCAGCATGACCGCAGAGCCAGTGCTACACAGGGGTGCATGTCTTTGTGCTAGAGCACCATGGCGCACCATGTTAGGGCTGGCCCTTAATACAAAAGTTTGCCATGACATGAACAAAGATGTATATGTTACATTATTGTTATGAAATATTAGTTTTGTAAGAACTTACCATAATGATATACATCCTTCTCTTCTAAGTTGTAGTATTCCTGACATAAAGGAGTTGCCTGCCAAGGCGACAACCCAACATCGGCCAATATATTAAAGTCTTTTCTTACCTAGGGTGTGTGGCATGACTGATATAGGTCACCAATAGATGTCAGCCATAAAAGAGACGTACACGCGCACCACCCTCAGAACTGGTACCCCAGGTGGAGAAACAGTCTAAGGGAATGAGGATCAGTGTATCCAAGAAAGCCAGGAACCGGAGGGATGGTTGGAGTACTGCAACACAGAATATACGGATATCTATCCTTATGGTAAGTTCTTACACAACTAATCTATGTCCTATTCATCTGTTGCAGTATTCCTGACATAAGGGAGAGTACAAAAGCTCATGAGGAAAGGGAGGAGGAAGTGGCAGAGAATTTTTTATGATGCTATGGAGAATGGCCATGGCAAACCCTGCCTTGGATCTGAAGATGGAATCCAGCTTATAGTGTTTAGTGAATGTGTGGATAGATGTCGAGGTAGCAGTTTCTAGGATAGAGTTGGTATCTAAACCCCTGAGGAAGATACTGCCTTGGTAGAGTGAGTTTTGACTGAGCCAGGAAGAACTTTACCATGGTTCATGTAGCAAAAGGCAATAGATTTGGGTATGCAATTGGAGATGGTGTGTTTAGACACAGGCAATCCCAGAGCCCTGAGAGGAAAGGACACAAACAATTGGTCTGATTTCCTGGTGGGTTTAGTCTTTTGTAGTTAGACCTGAGTTGTTTGTGTACATCTATGTTATGAAGGATCCTCTCACTACTGTTCTGAGGAGGAGGAAAGAAGGTGGGTAGGTGAATTGCCTGGTTTAAGGACAATTCATTGACCATCTTTGGCATGAAGGAGGGATTGGTCTGCAAGGAGACCCTGTCTTTGTGGAAAGACTGGAGAGGCAGGGAGGCTACAAGGGCTTGTAATTCTGAAACCCACCTGGCAGAGGTAATGGCCACTAGGAGGACTGTTTTCCAAGTGCAGTGCTTGAGTGAACTGGAAGAAGCTGGTTCAAAGGTGAGCTTGAGTCTGTTTCTCTAGCACAAAGTTGAAGTCTCAGGGTGGAGCTACAGGTCTCCTGGGGGTCTGATATGAAGAATGCCTTTGAGGAATTGTTTGGCTTCAAATCTAGAAGCTAAGGGTGGAGAAGTGCCAGACAAGCAGAGATAGCTGACAGATGAGCTTTAATGGAAGAGTAAGCTAATCCTGCATTAAGCAATTCACACAGATAGGAAAGAACCATAGGTGGAGCCACCTTAAGAGGATCCTGATTCCTAGCCAGACACCACTTGGTGAACCTCTTCCATTTGGATAGGCAAGATTTTCTAGTAGTAGGGTTTCCTGGTCTTCTGCAGGACTTGATGTGCATCCTCAGAATAAAGGTGTCTGAATGGGATCAGGGTTCTGTCACCCATAGGGTCAGTTGGAGGGTTTCTAAGTGTGGATGGAGGAGTGAGCCCTTTATTCTGTGTTAGTAGGGCCACTCTGTGGGGCAACTTGTGGTGATTGCCCTTTGCTTGATGAAAGAGAAGGGGAGACCTATGCTGTCTTGGTCAGGAGCATGTCACCAGCAAGATTTTTGGCTTTTCTTGTTGGACTTTCAACACAAGTTTCAGAATTAGTGGAAGTGGGGGAATGCATATAGGAATTTCCCCTTCCAGGAGATTGAAAGGGTGCCTACTCTCCATGCCTGAGGATGGGGTTATCTGGCACAAAACTATGAGGGATGATTGTTCATGGGGGAGGCAAACAAGTCTGTCTGTGGAATAACCCACTGGTGGACAATGTCCAGGAACACATCCCTGTGAAGCATCAATTTGTGGACTTGCGTTCTGGATCTGCTTAGAGTGTCCGCCACAGTATTCTGGCTGGAGTGGATGTACACCACCTAGAGAGATACATCTAGGAGGTGAGCTACATCCCAGGCCTGCATGGCTAGTCTGCACAGGTAGTAGGATCAGGTACTCTCCCTGTTTATGTACCACAAGACTGTCATGTTGTTTATGTGTACATGTAATGGCCATGGTTTGATGTTGATGGTTTGAGGTTGGAATGCCTGGAGGGCAAAGATTAATGCTATAATTTCCTTTATGTTTATGTGGTCCCTCATTTGGGAAGGTGACCACTCTCCTTGAGCTGAGTGGAGGTCCATGGCTGCCCCCCAACCTGTGTCCAAAGCATCTGTGAAAATAGACCTGAGTTGGTGATAGAGGGTGAATTGGGAGGCCAGGATTTAGAGACATTTGTGCAATCCATCACTGGAGCTCCTTCTTTAGACAGGAGAGGAATTAGGTATTCAAGAGGGTGAGCATGTTGAGACCATACTGACTTGAGAAACCATTGGAGTTTCCCCATGTGATGCCTTGCTAGGGGCAGCATAGGGATGGTGGAAGCCATCAGCTCCAAGATTCTGAGGAATAGTCTGACAGATATATGATGAAGGTGTAGTGTCTCTGCAGAGATCAGCAAGATCTCCTGTGCCTTGGGAGGTAGGAGCAACAACATCATGCTCAGGGTCTGGAATCTGCAGCCAAGATGTGATCCTTTGATGAGACCAGAGATGATTTTTTGAAGCTTATGGTAAATTCCAGGCTTTGAAAAATGGCAATTGCCATTTGGATGGATTTGTACAATTCTGTTTGTGAGCCAGCTTGAATCAAGAGATCGTCCAGGTATAGGTAGATTAAAATTCCCTGAAGTCTGCAAAAGGCAACAACTGGAGCTAGGCATTTTGTTAAGACTCTCAGGGCAAAAGGCAAAGCTGAGAACTGATAGTGAGAGGATCATAGGAATTTCCTGTATCTATGGTGGATGGGGATATGGAGGCAGGCATCCTTGATATCTATGGATGTTAAAAATGCCTGAGGGAAGATAAGAGGAAATAGGGTTTGTAGGGTAAGCATCTTGAATGAGGGAACTATGAGGAAATTGTTGAGGCAGGAGAGGTCTAGAGTTAGCCTCCATAGACCTTCCTTCCTGGGAACTAGAAAAAGGCAAGAGTAAAATCCTCTTCTCCTGGGAGGACAGGTTCTACAGTGCCTTGTTCTAGGCGGTCTTGCAGGACTGGAGGGAATAGAGGGCCCTGATCTTTTGGTGGAAGGGGAATTCCCCTGAAGGAAGGTGCCTTTTGGCAAACCATGAAGTACCCCCTGTTGATGATGCTTAACACCCAAGAGTCCTGAGTGATGAGATCTCAGGAAGGGAGGGATAGGGAAAGATGCTAGTCAAAGGGAGGATAGGATATGTTGCTACAAGAGGCATGGGAAGGAGCCCATCTGATCGGGAAAGGGCTGTTTAGTTATTTGGGAAGAAGAGGCAGAAGAATGAGAAAATTGTTGTGACTTCTTAAGCCTTTTTTGTGATCTAGATTGTGGTGCTCTGGATTGTCTGCGTACAAAAGTTTTCTTTGCCAGGTAATTCTTAACTTTTCTCTTGCAGAGATTTTAAGAGCTCTGCATAAGGTTTCCCTAAAAGGGCAGTATTATCCAAGGAGGCATCCATCAGTTTTGCTTTGATGTCCTCAGGTAGAGGCTGAAGCCTAAGCCAGGTGAATCTTCTGAGGGCAGAAGAGGAAGTGTCAGCTCTAGTGGAGTCTTCTACAGCATCATAGGTGCACTTGATTGAGTGTCAGGCTACCTGAGAAAAAGTGGCAAGGAGGGAAGATGCTAGGGCTTTATTTGCAGAATCAGGCTAGTCTAATATGAGTTTTGAAATTTGGGAAAGGAGTTCCAAGTTGTATTTGGTCATGTGTATCTGATAGTTTAATACTCTGAAGGCCAGGGTAGCAGATGCATAGATTTTCTTTCCCAGCCTCTCCAGCTGTCTGCTATCCTTATCTGAGGGCAGCAGGGTGGAGGGAAGCGACTTGGAGCCCTTATCAAAGGCAACAGATATGACAGAAGGATTTGCTGCAGGGGCTTTAAAGAAAAATAGGCAGTCCTTGTGTACCTTGTAGTACCTGTCCACTGGAGGCTGATATTCCAGATGAATGGAAGTGGATGCAAAGAGATCCAGGAAGGCAGGAATTACAGGAAGAATGGCTGAAGGACTAAGGGACTGTACTTGGAGGAGGTCATAGTAATGCTTCTGGACCTCAGACATTTCTGTACTGTCCCATTTGAAGTTGTCACACATTTTAGATGTAGTCTCCCCAAAAGAAATCTTCTCCATGGGGGAGTCTATTCCATTAGAATTCTCCTCAGGGGAAGCATAATCTAATGGAGAAGAGATTTGTGAGCAGTAATCCAAAGGATCGTCTTCCTCTACAGAACAGGAATCTTCATCTGATGTAGGATGAGGCCTAGGTCTCTTCTGTGGAGATGCAGGCCAGGACAGAGGGGAAGCAGGACAACCTGATGAAGGCCTAAGCACCATAAAGGCCTTAAAGAGGCCCTGGGAGAAGTTGATTCATTCCTTCTGTGGGTCAGGGGAAGGAGAGACATGCTTGTTTTTTTTGTTTCTTCTTTGCAGGGGTATCTATGTGACGCAAAGAAGGAGGGCCAGATGTAGGCCTACATTCCACAATATCTGAGTCGATGTTCTGCCTAACAATAATCTGTGTAACAACCCTAGGGCCTTCCGACAATATAAGCCTGGGGTCCCCCTGGACATTGGAGACTGATGTCTGAGAAACCTCTGTGGACGTACAAACATCTGGAGCCAAGGCAACCTGTGAAGTGAGCTTGGCCTATGGGTCCTGTTTGCTGGTTGCCGAGCTGTTGGAGATACGTGCCCTGCTGGGGTTTTGATTTTTCTTGATTTTTTTTTTTGTTGTTGTTTCTAGGGGTTAATGTCATCTAGGATGGGTAAATGCCAGTGTGGGAGACAGACTCCCCATAAAGACCACAACCAGTGTTTATTTTGCCTAGGAGCCTCTCTCGACCATAAGTCCTGCTCCATTTGTCAGGGTTTCATACCAAAGACTCTGAGAAGTAGGCTATCTTCCTTAACATTGAATCTAGAGAATCAACGACTAAAGCGTTTTGCTCAAGATACCATAGAAGGTATTTCTCACCCCGAGGGTCAGCCCTTAGGGAAGAAGAAGGTTAAGAATCCAAGACTGGAATCTTCCACTGTCCAGCCTCCACCTGATGTTTCTCCCGAGGTCAGTGAGAATCCATAGGCTCGCACAGCTTTGTTGTCAGATTCCTCTGCCATGACCGGGTTGGAGGCCATCGGGGATCCAGCTTTCGGCACATCCGATGAGGTTTTGCAGATGGCTGTTTCGGACAGTCAGGGGGAACCACAGTTGACTATTTCCATGGGTGTTTATATCACGTTATCGAAAGATGAAAATAGCGAACGCTATTTCATCGGCCCCAAAACATCTAAACATGAAAATATCGAACATTCAGAACAACACATTTTTTCCCATGGAAAAAAATTGCTGCTCCGAAACACATACACACAACACAAGCACATCAAGCAAACAGCAATCACACACATACACTTAAATTCCTACATCGAACGCTGCACTAAACTAAACATACATTACTATCTACCCAATTACCTTAACCCAAACCCTAACCCTAAGGTCCGTCACTTTCGCACACTCACCTAACCCGCCCCCTAACTCACTTAAACCCCCCCAACCCTAAATTCTGTCACTATCGCACACATGCCTAACCCGCGCCCTAACCCTAACTCACTTAACCCGCCCCTAACCCTAACGTAAAATCGCACACTTACCTGAACCCAACCCGTAACTTTCCAACACAGCGCTAAGAATAGTGAAGCCACAGAAATGGCCAACCAAATTCTTTCCCAAGGACAGAATTCACTGTTCTGCAGCTTCGCTATTTTTAGCATTCGCTGAATAGTGTTCGATATCAGAACATTCGAAGTTTTAATACTTCAATGTTCTGATATAGACCCTTCCAAGAGGCCTAGGGATGTCCTTCAGATTTTAGTTAGGGAAGAAATCCCAACTACTGTTACTAAATGTCATCCTTGGTCAGAGCCTTCTAAGTTATACAGGGCAGACATCCCACTAAAGAAAAAACAAAAAACTAAACATATCTGCTCCTAGGGATCCACAGAGTGAGTGGCAGACCTTTACTCAGGATATTTTTAATGCTTTGACTGCATTAAAACCTCTTCAGGGGTGTCTGCAGTGTCTGTTGCAGTCCTCCCGGTCCTCTACTCCCCTTAAAAGACCCAGGGAACAAGATTTGTCTGAGGAGGAGTTGGATTCTGATGAGGAATCCCTTGCCTGCTCTTCCCAAATTCCTTTTATTTTGGACTGTGGGTCAGAGGAAGAGAAATCTAACACTCCTGATACACCCTTCGAAGAAATTTCTTTTAGGGACACAGTCTCTAGGATGATGGAATTCTTTAAATGGAATTGGGCTCAGGTCTCTGAAATCCATAAGGGGTACTATTAGTTGCTACAGATGGACTCCAAAACCTTCTGCTGTTCCACCTGTTTTGGCTGCTTTGTTGGACACATTTTGTAATACTTCTAAAGCTGCTGATTCTCTGCCCACCACTCCCAAGAAGCCTGATAGGCTTTATAAGGTGCCTGAGGACTGTAACTTTTTGTACAAGTGTCCTGCTGCTGACCCGTCAGTGGTGTCTGTAGCCTCTGACAAGCCCTCTTAATTGCTTCCTTTACCAAGTTACTGCCTTCTGATAAACACAGAAAAACCATGGAAAGGCTAGGTAAGAAGATTTACACCTCAGCTTACTTGGTTTTTAGGGCTGTTAATTATCAGACTCATATGTGTTGTCTCTTCTTTCTCAGGCTTGTCAGGTTATTTCTGATCTTTCAGACTCTGAAGGCAAAACTTCTGCTCTTTCCTTGTTAGGGACTTACAGGTGGTTCTTCCTTCTACCAATTGTAGGTATAATGAGTAGATGCCTCTTCTAGGGCTGCTGCTTTTGGGGTAATGATGAGGAGGTATTCTTGGTTTTGGCTTCAACCATTGCCTGATGATATCAAGGTGAAGTTGATGGATGTCCCTCTTGATAATAAATACTTTTTAGGGGAGGCTGCTGCTGGTTTGTTTAAGTCTCTGAAGGATAAGGAGAAGGCCTTACAAGAACTCAAACACGTGTTTGCCTCTCCTGTTCTTAAATTTCAGAGAAAGTACCCCAGTAAGCCAAACTTTATATGCAGGCAATCTTACCCTCCTACTAAGGGCAAAAACAGTGGCAAACAGGCTCCTCCTGCTAAGGTTACTCAGACTTCAGGGACTCAGAAGTCTTCCTTTCCAGACAAACCAGGTGCTGCCTGACTATTCATCTTCCTAGCCACGTTACCCTTTCTCTTCACCTTTCCCTCTCTCTTCCTGTTTTGCTTCATATTATTCAGGATTCTTGGGTTGTGTCCATTATTCCCCAGGGATATTTTATAGTATGGAAATCCCATCCCCCTTTTATGGGTATTCCTCAGCCTCCTCGGGATCAACTTCCTTTTTTTCCCAAAGATACTTTGAGACCTTTTGACTCAGGATACTATTCAAGAGGTGCCTGTGTCCCAAAAAGGAGGGGATTTACTCTAGAATGTTCCTAGTTCCCAGAAAACAGGGCATTTGGAGACCAATTCTAGACCTGTCTCATCTCAACAGCTTTCTGAAGGTGCCCACATTTGGAATGTTGTCCCTTCAGACTCTGTTTCCTGTTTTACTTCCTCGAGCTTATATAGTGTCTCTGGATCTCAAAGATGCTTATCTCCATATTCTAATACATCCCCTTTTCAGGAAGTTTTTGCATTTCTCTGTTGTTTCCTGGCATTTTCAGTTCTCTACTTTGCCCTTTGGCTTTTCTACTGCCCCAAGGGTATTCACCAAATGCCTCGCTCATGTGATTTCTTTTTGCAGGCTTTAGGGGATCCAAGTATTTCCTTACTTGGACGGCCTGCTGATTCAGGCCTCCGCTCCATAGATCCTGTTGCAAAATCTTTATTTTTATCATTTCCCTTCTTCAGAGTCTGGGATTCACAATAAACTTCAAAAAGTCTTCTCTGACTCCTCAGGATCATGTTTTTGTAGGTTACAGAATTCAGAATGTGCCTAGGCTGGCATCCCTGCCTCTGCCCAAGACCTTAACTCATCTCCTTCTTTCAAAATCTCCTTCCTCTGGCCTCCATTACAGCCAGGGAGTTTCAGAGAGCTCTGAGATTCATGGCATCCACAATCCCTATGTTCCTTCTGGCCAAACTCCACATGAGAAAGTTTCAGTGGTTCCTGAAGACAGTTTGGCTTCAACATGTACATCCTCTAGACTTTGTAGTTCCTCTTCTTCCTTGTCTCAAGAAGGAACTTCTCTGGTGGATCTAGCAGTTGTCTCTAAATCCAGGGCTCCCTTTTCATCCCCCTCTTCCCTTTCAGGAACTGTTCACAAATGCATCAAACGTGGGATGGGAAGCAGCTTTTGGCTCCCTAAATGTACATGGCTGTGGTCTCCTCTTCAACAGAAGGAGCGCATCAATATGAAAGAGATGAGACCACTTCTGTTGGCTCTTCAGTCTTTTCATCCTCTTTTCTCCCCAAGACCTCTCAAGGTATTTACAGGCAATAATACAGTGATGTGGTATATAAACAATCACGGGGGGGAGGGGGTGTGAACAAGATCTTACCTTCTTTGCCGGTTGGCACTCCTGGTATGGGATCTTGCTGTCCAGTATCAAGTGACTCTTCGGGCAGTTTACATTCTCTCAGTTCAAAATATTGTGGCAGACACTCCGAGCAGATCCTTAGCTCAATCCCACGAATGGATGCTTGACATGGATGTGTTTCTGGATATTGTCCCTCAGTGGGGTACTCCTCAAGTAGATCTCTTTCCCTCCCTCCTGAACAGACAGCTTCCTCTATTTTGTGCCAGAGTCCCAGGTCCTCTGGTGTGGAAGGGGATGTTCCTTTATGCATTCTGTCCTCTTCCTCATTCCAAAAGTCCTGTTCAAAATTCAAAAGGATGCTCCCAAAATCTTGTTGGAGATTCCCTTTTGGCCAAATCAGCATTTGTTTGTTCTTCTTCTGCATTTAGCCAAGGGCAATCATCACAAGTTACTTCTCAAGGTGGACCTACTCACACAAGACAATGTATCTCTCATCCATACCCACCTGTACTCTCTCATAACATGGTCCACTTACTGTGGATGTTCCTTTGGTTCCTTCTTTATCTGTGTGAATTGTTCAATGCTGTTTTGGCCTATTATTCTGTTAAGGCTCACTTATCAGCTATCTCTGTTTGTCTTCCTTTATCTCCTCCTTTAACTTCTAGGTTTGAGGCTAAACAGTTCCTTAAAAGTGTCCTTCATATTAGACCTCCCAGGAAGCCTGTTCCTCCTCCCTGGGATCTTAATTTTGTTTTGGAGATGTTGACCTAGGCTCCTGTGAAAATGTATCTTTATGGACATGGTTGTGGATCCATGGAATGGCAGACCAGAATGGATGGAGTACAGGTAATCCAAGGAAGCATTCAAAAAGGCATGGGACAGATAGAGAAGAGGTGAGGGAAAACAGGAAAGAAGAGGAGGTAGAATGTTGAAAACTCTTAAAGGACAAATCATGTATGCTTGTTGTTTCTTTTTGCCATTAAACAAAAGTAAAGCAATGTAATGGTGGTCAGTCAGAAAACTGGTTCCGGTTTGACATCTGAGGTAATCACACCTACTTGGAATATTAATTCCAATGAGTGTCCTCATTGATGAGTATTAGATATAATAATCTGAGCAAAATAAATTTGCTTTATAACCATAGAGAAATATCTCATTAGATGATTGGACCCATAATCAGCTCATATATTAAAGTCAGTAATAATTAACCAACTGGCAATAATTCAGCATTAAATCAATGAAGAAAATGGAGAAATATTGTAGAAATAGCTTCAAGATGACTGTGAATATTAGAAAAAAGTGTACCTATAGAATATTAATGCACTGAGACCATTATGAATCAGAATTATGCCTGATAGAAATCTGTAATAAATCATTGGCTGCTGCATAACATTTTCACATATTTAGCACTAGATAATGGTGGAACCAGTAGGAATTCCACTGCTAAATATGGATGTAGCTATCACCCAACTTATCTAGCCCGCTGATTTAAATATGAGGTGATTATGACACAACAGGTGAGAAATTATACATGGGTTGTTGCAATTAGACCACACAGTAGTTAATAGTACTCTAAATGGGGTCAATGAAGTACAGATCCTGCTTATCAGATGGTGATGCTTTACAAACTCCTTGAGTACAACACAAGCAATGTCCTACCTACATATGTTTTCACCCTAGGGTGGCAAAAATGTACTCTACTTTGATATAACACCTCACTTAGAGAGCACCACCATGGTAAGACTGTACCTAACCATTGCTGTTTGTCCCCCTTAGATCCATAGAACTAACAATTATAAGCCTTCCTGATGGGTATTGAGGCTGAGTTATCCTTTCTACCAGCCTGATGTTGGCATTATTTAGCCAGACATTCCCATGCTTTAGGAGGAGCACTCATCTGTAAAGATTAATTCTGTGAAGTAATACATTAACTGTGTTCATTCAGTATACCCACCATTTCTTTTTTTGATGTTTTCATAATTTGGATCTTGATTCTTGCTTTCCTCACTGTGTGTTACTGCAGTTGCATGTAATTTTGATTTCTTACAGCTTAACTCATTACAGCCTGGTGACGCCTGCAGGTGCTTTTGCAGTTACAGCCTACTGACGCCTCTAGGAGTCAAATGTTGCTTGTTCATATTTGGCATTAATAATTTTAAAACCATGCTACATACAAAATATTAAAATGTTGCATCTTAAAGCTTAAACAATGGCAAACACAACTGTGTTTATATTTGACTTCTGTCTAGTGTAGGTTAAAAGAGATATTAATTGCTGTTTATATAACATTGATTTATAGTGTCATAAATGTCATGTTTTTCTAAATATCTCAACTAAGTAGCATAGGCAGAACTGCTTGACCTCAACAGAAAGCTCTCAAAGGGTTCAACAAAATAATAACAGTTTGTATGTAACTTGAGTGGTTGCTGAGATATTGTAAGCTGTTTATAAAATTTTACAAATTTAATAGTAGGTATGTTTGTCGTGATTTATAAAATCCAGTTTAAAACCCATAATCTAAAAAACACTGCCACTATAAGAATAGTTTCTGTCAAAGTGTTTGCCACTTACACTTCTTTAGTAATCTCTATGGTTCTGGAGATATGGACATTTGTTTGAAATGTGAGGACCTAATTTGATTCTGTCATAAAGGTTAGGCTTCACACACTGGAAGTTACAGTACAAACTTCCAAAGCTACTTTGGAGGGAATAAGTTAATTTGTGTTTAGTTGAGAAATGGTAGAAGAAGCTGCCTTAAAATATTGGAAATGGACTGCCTTTCCTCATCCATTAGATGAGCTGGTGTTTTGGCATCATTCATAAGGAAGACTGTTTTGGCCCCTGCCCTCCAATAGGCAAGTTTGCATTGTCTATGGCCTGTCAGGCACTCCAGTGATGAGAATAGTCATAATTAGTTGAACTTTATAGCATTCAGGTCCCTCATTTTTGGCAGGGATATTGAGGCCAAGGAGAAGGACATCTTTTATTCCCACTCTTCAAGTGCTTCAAATGTTGCATAGGTTCATAGGTTCATAGGTTCATACTAGGCTATATTATTTTGCTGTGCCTCTGTTGAGCAGTGACACTGAGGTAATCCCTGGGGCAAGATTTTGTTTGAGACCCTTTATCTTGATCTAGATGAGAAATGACAGACTACTATCAACCTGGGTCCCCAGGTCCGGCATTTGACAGGCTTTGAGTCTGACATGGCCAGCAGCAACCTGACCCCTGTGGTTCTGTCACTAGCCAGTTTGCAACCCATCTTGTGATGTATGGGTTAACATTTAAGCTGATGAGTTTTCAGATCGAGTAGGGCTGTATGACTGCCTTTTTCCTCATCAATGGCTTGGTGACTTTCAAAAAAAAGTCAAGTTTAGAAAGCATGCATCTGCCTTTTGACAACAAGCAAACTGGGATGGATCCAAGTCTGCAATTCCTCCCATGTCTTTATATGAGGTCCATTATGATCCTCTCCATGGCTTTGCAGATAAGGCTTGAAGTGGGACCACAGTTGCAGATCCAGAGGTAAGACTATGATTAAACAGCTGTCACACCATCAGGTCCCATGGATGCTGTGTTTTTGCTTTGGAGAGAGCAGTTCTCACTTTATAGATATCTCTCCTTTGGGGAGGGTTTGCACTGAACCTGTCAGCCAGTATGTTGGCAATGTCTGTAGGATCAGTAATCTTCACATCATTTTGAACTAGTTCTGAGCATATCTGGGAGTTTCCTCCCAGGTTTCATGATTGTCTTTTGAGTCTTTTTTTTTTTTTTCAAAAAATTTTGCTTTTTATGATTTAGAGAGAGCTCTTTTTTTTACTTATAGTGATCAGGGTGTCTTACCTTTTAAGGATTTTGCTCTATCTTGTAGTAGCTTCCTCCTTTTGTTGTAGAGTTTGTTTATGGCTGGGGTCCACCAGACTGGATGCTTGCCTTGGTACAAAGAGTCTTTGTTTTGCTTGGGATTGCCTTATCCATGCAGTCCTGCAGGTGCTGGTAGAAGGCATTTGTAAGTGATTCAGCGGCTTGAGTACTGTTTTCTGGGGGCCTTAAAGGAGACCACACTAGTCTTTAGAAGTGAGTTCTTTACTGTGGTCTTTTTATTTCAGGTGGGGTGGGATGAGGACCTCCAGCGAGATTAGTTTGTGATCTGATCTCACCAGTGAGGGGTATACTTCCGTGTTGAACATTGTGCTCCCATGTTCGTGATGATGAGATCAAGTATGTTTTCTCCTCTTGTGGGATGGTGACTAGTTGTTCCATGGCATTTGAGTTTATGAATTCCAGGAACTTTTGGGCTAGGGTGTTTGGGCTTGAGTAGTGTTCCCAGTCTATATTAGGGTAATTGAAGTCACCTAGTATGATGGTGTTTGGTGATACATTTATCCTCTAGTGTTTTCAGGAAGGCCATGTGAGGTTCCTGAGTTTGTGAGGGTGGCCTGTAACATGCTACAATTTGTAGAGCAGTCTTGCCTATGGTTAATTGCACCTGGATGGTCTCCAATGCATCGTCGTTGCCACCAGTCTTGAGGTGTGGGTGTCTTTGATGAATATGGATACCCCCCCTCCTTTCTTGGTATTGTCCGGATTTTGCATGATAAGAGGTAAAACCTGATAGTGCTGGGGTGCTCTCAGGAGCCTTGAACCAGGTTTCTGTCACTGGACAGACATCGATGTTCTCCATACTGAGAAGGCATTTTGAGATTTAGACTTCTGGCATTGAGCAGCATTACCCTTAGTTTTTCCTTTTTGTGTTCTAGGGTGGTAGGTTTAGAATTTGAGCCTTGCCTAAAAAGGCACTATGGGGTGGCAAGAGCCTTTGCCAATATCCGAATCCCAGGGTGACAGGTGCAAGTCCAGCATGTCATCCCAGGCAGACAGACATTGGATCCCCTTTGAATGACACCAGAGTTTAAGCCAATTGTTAAAGCTGATCATCTTATCTCTGTATTGTGGCATCATTCTTGGTGAAGGTAGGATACTGCTCAAGGTCAGGGTCATACCTTCCTGGGCTACATAATCAGAGAGCTCCTCAATGTCTCTTTTCATGTAGTCCAAGGAGGTACGTCTGCTTGATCAGCCCAACTTCTGGTCCACTGAACCTAAACAAGGGAGGGGCCTGGAGTCATCTAGTAAGGAAATGTACACAGGGTAAAGCCTTTTTCTCCTAGGGCCACCTCCATCAACTTGACTGGACTGGAAGAGGATAAGTTAAAAGGTGTGCACACTCCAACTTAGAAATGACAGTTCTGGGGCTTGGTGATCTCTTGGTGGGACCTAAAGACTTGGGTGCAAGAGTTCTCCTGTATGGCACTCAGTCATGTGCCTATGTCAGGACCATTACAGGCCTTTCCTCATTGCAAACTACCTTCATTACAAGTATGTCCATACACAGGTCTTTAGCTTCCAAACTTCTCATGTTTACCATTTATACATAGTTGAGTACTTGTGAAATCTGCATGATTAGACTCCTATAGCAGAAGGAAATCACAACCCCTCCTACCAAGAAAGCTCCTTTGAGAGGAGGGAAAAGATGGAGCACTTCAGCTTTGATGTGGCCGAGTCTTCAGTTTACCCCATTTTTTTCCAGACTAACAGTTCATAGAGGAGCCCCTAGGCACATGGGTCATCCATCCATTGGTGTAAGCTTTTGACATTTCTATTTTGGAAGCCTACAAGTATCCTGTTTCTACTCCTGCTTCCCCTTAGAGTTTCAGTATTTGTACCACCCACAGTAGACTAGAGAAACACATATATATTGACATCCTCAGACTAATTTCTACGTGGCCTCATGAGGGTCCACTATATACAGAAAGGCCCTAGTCTCTCTGTTATCAAGCGGGCTTGGTATCTCAAGAAAGGGACAGGGTTCATAAGAAGGTCTTTGCTTCTGCCATGTTGCAGTTTATGGCTCCCAACTTTATTTTGCACCTACCAATAAGTTCAGGTCCCTCTTTCTTAAGCTGGGGATGGTGGATACTGACAAAATCCCCCTCCCAGTTTCATTGATCAGATAGGTTTACTTGATAGCCTGTCTATTGATACCCAGATGGAGACCTATTTGGAGTGTTGTCTTTTGCATGTGGTGGACACCATAGCTTGGGAGAGTGGACACTGCTGTGAGTTTCCTAATTGACATTGTCCCAGGCTGAAATAAGATGAGGGCCTGCTTGCTTAATGCCTCCTTTAAGAGGATGAGACAGCTCTGGAAAGGGATGCAATTCTTGGGGGGGGGGGGGTTCTTGGTTATTAGGCAGCCATCTTCTGTATTGGCATCTTTAACTCTTGCATTTCACATTCCCTCAAGTCTAGCAGAAGGAGGAAGTTTCACAGGTGACTTCTGCCTTTCTCTTCTTTTCCTCAGGTTGTACCTCTTGAATGTCAGGTCTCATCTCCCCTTTGCCTGAGCCTAGTGGCATCTTTGAATAAGAGAGGTGCTTGGGCCCACTTTGAGGCAATGGTAGATATGGAGGACTCCCCAGGACATACTCTTTGGTTGGATGTTATTTTCAGTACATCCTTCTATATCTTTTTGGGAGCTTGAGAGAACAGGCTGGGTCATTATTATGTAGCATTGGTGAAAGCTGTTTGTCCAGAAATCAATGTTTCCAGGCTTCTAGTCTGACATTACCTCTGTACAAGAATGATTCCCTTGAGGATTCTGTATTCTACTACTGCATGTAGATTTGTGGTCCCTCTTCAGGTCTTTGATAGAGATTTGTGAGTCAGAGGCACCCTCAGGCAGTTGCTAACTTGACAAGGGGAACATGTTCCCAGAAACTTCTCCTAGTAAGGCTGCATCTTTAATGTGGGAGTCCTATAAGGTTCCAGTACAGTTGCTGTCTTTCTGAGCTGTAACCTTTTGCCCTCTGCATAGAGGTCTCTGTGGGAATGTTGCATGTAGAATTACCTGTACAGTTGGTGGTTAATGATTTGCATGGACTCAGGTGGTACACCTCCATCAGGGAATCTAAGCTCTGCTGCCTTGCAGATGACCCCAGTGTTGTCCCAATCACATTTTATTTTTCCTGTTGCCTGTTGCATATGGGATATGTGTAGCTCTAATGTTAATGAGCTATCTTTAGCAATATGAATGTTGTGGCGTAGACATGTTCTAGAGAATTCAGCTTGGACATTTGATCTCATCCTTATAGTATTTTCATTATGCATTGTGACATTAAGGTATGTTTTAAGTCTATAAATATCTAGCAGAACTGGAGAAACAAAGCTGCAGAAGTAAAAACAAAATGTTTGCAGAACTGAAGAAATACATTTTTTGTAGTGAAGAAATATGTTCCATTTCAAGGTTTTGTATGTTTGAAAGTATAATTTTCAAAATCATAAAATGGTTCAACTGCATCATTCCTTGAAATCTTTTCACTGCTTGGAAAGTTGGCAGTAAAATGGTTACTTTGTTCACAGGAAATTGATTTATTCAGCTCTGAGTGAATTCATAGAGCAGCCTATTAAATGCAGTGTGGTACATTCCTGTATGTCACTGGGGAAGAAGATTTAAATGCATTTAGCTCTTTTACTTTCCTTGAAGTAGAAGAAGGCAAATCATAGCACATTAAATTTGTGAACTATTGTGAGCCAAAAATAATTTGCCATATTTTGTCATTTGTTCTTTACTAACAAAGTTCTACAGAGTGTATCAATGACTCTGTTAGTAAGCTCTACAATAGAGCCACAGACCATTAATATGATGAATTGCATGATTTATTAATAATAGAATTGTTGGTCATATGAGATGATAAAACAACATACAGTCTACTAAGTGAAACAAATCTATTGCATGATAACTGTAAGAATCAGAGGAGGTTAGAAAGGATTGGGAAGAGAGATTAGATAAGCAATTCACAAAGACATGATGGGGATATATTTATGATTCCTAAATATGCAACAAAGTGTAGAAGATTTAGGATCTTTGCTTGGAAGTGTTTACATAGGTATTTTTATATCCCAAGTAGACACTCCAAATAAGTTTTCATCAGGTAGATAGCAAATGTTGGAGGTGTGATGAGGAAGAAAGAGGTAATTGGAATATATTTTTGGGAGTCACTACTCTGTCAGAAATACTGTGTGAGCAAATTAGTATAACTAAAGAAATGATTTTCTGAGCTATGGTAGAGAATTAGAATTACCGAGACATAGTAAGGTCTTGCTAAGTCTAATTAAGGTGACTGCCAAAAAAGCAATTACTGGAAAATTGTAATCGGGAAATTGAAGTTTAAACCAACAGAGGATGTCATCTCTCAGGCAGCAGGTCTAATGCCTACTAGACACGCCATCTCTTCCAGCTCACCTTGTTCTGATAGCCTTGGGTCACATGTCAGCTGCCACCCTTCTGGTGCCCTTATCCAGGTTTTTCATGTAAGTTCTCCAGTGGACTCTAGCAGTTTAGTGGTCCATTTGGTGTCACCCATTATCAACCCTGGTCAAACTTAATCAGATTTGCAGGCATCACCTGCAACAGCGGATGCTTACAGATGATCTTCATCTAGGCAGGCCATTTGTCCACCCCCTTCTTTGGCCACAGTGACTACGAACACCTCCCTATTGGGGTGGGTGGGCATTTTGAAGGAAGGATGGTCCAAGGCACGTGGTCCACTACAAACACCAAATTGCACATAAACATCCTGGAGATGAGGGCGGTTCTCCTTATGTTGCAAGCATTTCAGGACTGCCTTCCTCTGGGGACAATTGCAATCTTGACAGACAACATGTCGGTGGTATGGTACCTCAGCAAGCAGGGGGGAACCCATTCCTACCAACTTTGCAGAGAGGCCATGAGTGCCTGGGAGTAGGCAATTCCTTCGAACCATTTTTCATTGCAACGCACATCCCAGGAGAATCCAACATTCTGGCGGACAGTTTGAGCAGGTAGATACCGAGTCCTCATGAATGGTCCCTAAACCAGTCAGTAACAAATGAGATTTTCAGCCACTGGGGCCAACCTTGCTGCCATCTATTTGCCTCCCCTAAGCAACAAGTGCAGCAAGTACTTTGCTCTGATACACCCTGTGAGGCAGTTACCCAGGGACACTCTAGTCCATGATTGGCCCTGGGTCACCTTTATGGTTATCCTCCAATTCCTCTGATACTCAAAGTTCTACAGAAAGCCAGCAGGTTGAAGATCAGTCGTATCCTCATTGCCCTTCATTGGACTCATCAGGTATGGTTCCCTTTTCTGCAGTCTCATAGCAAATATCCTCCATGGATACTAGATCCCAGACAGGATCTCATTTCACATCTATAGGAAAAACAGATCCCCAATCTTTGATCCCTCAAACTAACTGCCTAGTTTCTCCACTTACAGTAATCTTGCTATAGTCCAGGCTTCCTTCCCCTGTCTGTGAAATTATCCTTGCTTCTCAAAAGCCCTTCACCAAGAAAGTATATTGTAGCAAAGGGAAAAGGTTTTCCATCTGGGCTTCACAAAGGAATATTGACTCATTTTCAGATTCAGTCTTGGATGTCCTTATGTGAGCTTGGTTTCCCATGAGGGAGCTAGGTTTTTCTACAATAAAGGTGCAACTTGTGGCTATCACAAATTTCCATGTTGGGAAGGGATTTGGGTTTCCCTCTATCCTTTCTTCTTCCAACCTCTGTCGGGCATTCTTAAAGGCATTTTTCATCTAAGGCCTCTGATCAAGGATCCTTCTCCTCCTTGGTACTCCAAGGTCTCACCCAGAAACCCTTTGTACCTACTAGCTCTTGTGAGCTGAAGTATTTGTTGTGGAAGAGGGCCCTTCTTGTGGCTATTTTGTCAGCCAGAAGAGTTTCAGAATTACAAGCTCTGTCTTTTCAACCACCGTACATAACCTTTTTCAAGGCTAGAGTTTCTCTTAGGACAAATCCTTTCTTCATTCCAAAGATCACTTTGGAGGCAAACATGAACGAGACCATTCATTTTCCCCATATTTTTCCCAATTAATCCAATAAAGGCAAATACATATTGCATTCCTTGGACACGTTCACAGATACGATTCTACCTACATAGAACTAAACCTCATAGAAAATCAGAGCAGTTGTTCATTGCCTTTTTACCAAATGGGTTGGGCCAGGTTGTCTTTAAGGTTACTTTAGCTAAATGGATTAAGCAATGTATTGCCACAATTTATTCTCAGCAAGACTAGCAACTTCCCCATCCAGTTAGAGCCCATTCCACCAGATCAATGTCAATTTCTTCAGCC
Source organism: Protopterus annectens (assembly GCF_019279795.1). Classification (NCBI taxonomy): domain Eukaryota; kingdom Metazoa; phylum Chordata; order Ceratodontiformes; family Protopteridae; genus Protopterus; species Protopterus annectens. The sequence continues at coordinate 1,465,419,612 of NC_056735.1, forward strand.
TTCTCTGCTAGAATGCCAATTGATGAAATCTGTGCTGCAGCTACTTGGTCCACAGCCCATATGTTTGTGTCTCATTACAAGCTGGACATCATTTCCAGGAACAGAGCCTTCTGTGGCTCAGTGGTGCTCAGGCATATCCTTCCTTGAGGTCCTCCCAGGGTTTATCTAGCTGGAGACTGTGACCCAATTGTGATGCATAATGAAATGGACAACATTACATTAGAAGTTATCTACTTAACATAACTTGGTATTTGTGTTGTCCAATTTCATTATGCATCACATACCACCCTAATTTTCCCTTGCTTGTACAGCTAAGAGTGATCTAGAGGATTATGGAACCCACTAATTCCTAGTTTGGACTCCAGTAGGTCTTTTGCCTCTGTATCTCTATCTCTGGGATAACCATCTTGAAGAAGAGGCAGCAAACTTGATCTGAGGCTTTGAAGAGGAGTGAGGCATCATGAGAGAGGGAGGCTTCTGAGGCTCAGATCATATGTCTGAAAGAAATGGTCAAGTTGGATCCAAGCATATATCCAAAGACCCATCCGTGATGCATCATGAAATTGGACAACACAGATACCAAGTTATGGTAAGTACATAACTTCTATTCAACCACATCTGGAAGGTGTATGTGTTGAGTCACATGATAGGTGATTTGGGATGTTGTCACTGCCCATTGATTCTACGTGATAGCCTTGGATGAAGGTAAGACAGTGCATGCTGGCTATCCTGATCTTGCCTAGGGTTTGGATACAATCTCCCACACAGGTATCATTGAGAAACTCACCCAGCTGGGGATTAACCCATATGTCACTAGATGGGTAACCAATTGGCTCACTGACAGAACACATGCTGTGAAAGTTGGTGAATCAACCTGTATGAGTAAAGCTGTCACAATTGGCATACCCCGGGGATCTGTGCTTGGCCCTTTATTGTTTGCTCTCTATATCTCAACAGTTCAGGCTAAATTATACAGCCTTTAGGCTTACCATTTTTGCTGATTCTTGCATACTGGGTGCAACCATTGAGTCCACCTATGATGATAACATACTACAGGAGGGACTAACACAGACAAAGATTGTTGACAAAGCCATAAGAGCTACAAATATATGCAAAAATGTGTCTTTATTTTTGTTCTTTTGCAAAATAGAATTCCATGTTAATTACAGCATTGACAACAGTCCTCCTATGCAGAAACCCAGTGATGCAAGCACTGGTAACACACGTAAATAGCAATCTGAACTTTGACCACTCAGTGTCTACACTGTCACTGAAAGCCTATGTTGTGCAAATCATAAGTCATGCCATCATATTCAGATCTGAGGATTATATTCAGAACACTAATAGAGTATAATGCTATCTCATGCATGTACATTATCAGACACATGCAGCAGCTGGTGAGACAACAGGTGTTTCTCACCAATAAAACACAGCACCTACAAAACATGCTATAACATATGTGGATAGACTGAAAGCTATGTCACTGTAATCTGGATTGTGTAGGATGAGGTGACTTCTGCCTGGCTTTCAGGCCAGTCTCTGACCCTTCCCTGGTGGGATTAGTGCACATTCATAAATCAGATATAGCTGATGACATCAGAAGTGTCTGGTGTGGAGAATATGGTAATAACAGTGCCCCACACGCTGGTGTAAAAGGCTCTCACACACACAGACACACACTCCAAGTTGACTGCAGTGAGAATATAACCCCTACCTAAGTAGACAGGCCACAGAACTCAGTACTTTATGCATGTGCCACACCACAAGTCTGACTTTTACAAGACTGCAGGTCAATTTACTGTGGATAACATCAGTAGAACATGTTGGAAAGAAGGTGTTGGGAGGCCTGCATGAAATGGATATGTAGGCATGTACAAGTATAAAAACACCATCAATCCATGGGAAGGGAGTGGGAACTGTATGATATACACTTTTGCTCTTCAAGCTACACACACATATTTGAATGCAGTGTGAACAGAAACCCTACAGATCTAAATACACAGACTACAGAACTCAATACTTTACGCAGATGCCACAGCACAAATCTGACTTTTACAAGATTGCAGGTCAACTTATAGTGGAAGATATCAGCAAGGCATGTTGGAGAGAAGATGTTGTGAGGCCTGCATAGGTTCATAGCTTCATAGGGTCATAGCAGGTTACTAGCCTAATGGCCCTAGGGCACTTACAAGCTTAGCCATGTAAAAACACAAATACCCTTATTGAGCATAGTTAGATGGTCATTGTTAGCAGAACAATTTTGTGATCAGCACCAAATGCTGTCCGTGAGGGACATAGGTGCCACCCCAGGGGTAAATTTACAATTACCTATCCAGTTGTCAATGTTGCACTTGAATAGGGTCATTGTGGAGCACTTGCCATATAAACGACAAAGCAGTAGCAAATATAAACAATACCACAAACAAGAAGGAATGGCAGACCACAGTAGAAAATTCTTTAATCAATCTTAGTTTCTCGGCTAACAAGCCTTCAAGATATTATGGAGCACTGTTTCATATGCAGTTTGAGCCTATTATGGAGGAGTGGCAATTGCTGGGAGATATATCTGTCTCCCCAGCACTTTCTATTTATGTCATAGGCTAGGTTGAGATCCCTGAAGAAAGTCATTCTTGTCACATTTGATTTGCAGATGTCTAACATTTCCTGTAGGGCAGGATCTGAGACTGTTTTGTAGGCCAGGCATAAGTCACCTCTCAGCAGTCTGCATGATACTCAGTACAGTAACAGGTCCTTCAGTCTTTCCATATTTGTCATGTTTTGGAAGTCCTGGTTTCTCACAGTCACAAACCTCTGCATTTTCTCCAGTTGCTGTAGGTGTCTGGTGAGGTACAGCCAGAAGGGAGCATTGTACTCAATTAGTAGTCTGATAGAGTACAGCAGTGCTATGACCTTCCTGGGCTTGGATGTGATGGCCTTATTTATGAGGTGTGTAATGTAGAATCTGTGTCTCACCACTGTAGACATCTAGTGATTGAAGTGTAGATTGCTATTAACATGTGTTCCCAAGTCTTGCAACACTGCATTTGAGCTTAGAGGGTTGCTATGTATATCATAATTAGCAGGGGTACTTCATTGCTAAAGAGGACAATGAGGCATTTTTTGCTTTAAGGTTCAGTCTCTGAGCTTGGCACTAATCATTTGTCTGTGAAAGCCCTTTCTGTAATATGTTAGCTTAGTTGGGAGACTCTATATGACTGCGTCCAGTTGACAGTTACAGGCCATCTAGCTGTGCCTGGACCTCAGAGAAATAGTTTCGAAACAGTTGAGGGCCCTGCACAGATCCTTGTGGTATTCAACTAGTAAGTGTTCTAGTGGCAGAGGTGCAGTCAGTCCTCAGCTTTGACAATGTGCATTCTATCAGTGAGCCAGTTGGCTGTCCATCTAGTAATGAATGGGTTAATCCCCAGATAGGAGAATTTCTCTATGATATCTGAATGGGGGATAGTGTCAAAGGCCTTGGATAAATCAATATAATGGTATGTCCTGTAATCCTTTATCCAGGTCTTTGGGTTAATTATCAAAGAAGTCCACTAGATTTAATAAGCAAGATCTACCCTTGATGAAACTAAAATGGGTTGAAGGTCACCTATGTCCCTGTGGATAAGATCCATGCTGATCCCATCCCTAGCCTTGCAGATAAGGCTTTTTAGGCTTATGGGTCAATAGTTCTAGTACTGCATGTTAACAGATTGATGTGCATTGCATATAACACAGCATTTGGTATTAATTTCTGTAATGTAGGTGATATATGTGTGAAAAAAAGTACTGAGACCCCAGGATTGCAGTGCTTGGGGGCAACATATGGCTGTATTGCAAATATGTGGCATACTGTTATATAGGACCTTCAGTTTATGTTTCCACATGTAATAGATAGAAAATAAACAGTAAGCAGTAATACATAATAATATTTACTTTTCCATAGTGCTCTGAGCAACTGGTTTGCATGACAGTTGGCAAAGTGTTTGCTCATGCGAGATACACATTTCCATTACTTTCCCTGTTTGCAAATAGCAGTGCGCAAATGTGAGCTGCATTGCTAAAGTCTGAGATTTATTATTGAGTCTATAAAACATGCCTGCTGCTTAACTGACTCTGTGGCAGCAGGTGTAAATGCATTGACACATTTCTTTTTGAGCCCAGATGATACTGAATTTGAATCTAAGTGTATGTAAGACTTTTAAATTATTTTAGATAATCAGTGATAATGCAATGACATTAATTCTTTATAGTACATGTTGCTGTATATTGGCATAGTGCAGCAGGCTTAAGTGAGATTGTGAGGAAATAAAAGCAGCATTGTACGACTGCAGAACGTTGCTTGGCATTGCTCCACAATGCGAAACTCCACACAAACATAGAGGTCAAAAAGTGAATGGATCCATTGTTTTTTCTGCTACTTATGTATGCTATGTATGATTCTATTTTTGACCAGATTATAGATGTTAAAATGGGTAGATAGGAAAGTGGTGAAATGGGGAGCAAGCAGGGGGAAGAACAAAGGGTAAGCTATAGAGGAATGTGCAGGAGGGAGGCAGAAAAGAGCCATAGCTATCCATGTCTTCAACAGTAAAAACTGATTATATGTGCAGAATATTATCTGAATTTGGATTGTCACTTCAAGAGAGAGGGGTGACAACAAAGTAATCATGTTGCATAGCCAATTGAACCAAATCAAGCGTGTCAAGAAGACATATGTGCAAAATGGAGAGCTATGTATGGTATGATTTTTTTTGTGGAACAAGTGCCCATTTTTTTTAATTCAGTAAAAGAGGACTGTTGGTCAAGGGATGTAGGTATGTCTGGATCAGGTAAGTTGGCTATGTGAGGAAGCAAATGCAAACAAACAAGACAAACAAGATAAGAGACAGAGATGGTGATAGACACAAAAGTTTGAGGATACCATAACTGGGGTGAGGGAGGGGACAACCCAGTCTCATGGACATCAAGCTTGGAGACAGCGAGAATCAAGTCCTCACCCACTGGGCTGCCATCACTGTCCCCTTACTCCGCTGGTGGCTGGAGTGCCTGACATCTTCTCTTCCTACTGAACACAAGGGAGAGCAGCCTCTCTATCTGGTGTAGGGATACACCAGTGGTGTGGTGCATGACCCTATCCACCATCTCTGGCATCTCCTTGGAGGTGATGAAATCACCACCTCCACCACTGCTCCTGGAAGGTACCACTGCACCAGCTTCCAGGGCAGCACTACTTGTGGGTGCAGGTAATACAGGGGCAATAGAGACACTGCTGACAGGTTGGGTCTCAGACATGCTAGGTATCAGTGCTGGAGCCAGTAGAGTGGAGGTAGGCTGATCCAGTGGGGTTGACCTACCTCACTGTGTAGCATTTAGTGATGTGGTACAAATGGATGGCTTGAAGACATTTTGATGACACATAATAGAAAATAAAAAAAAAAGAGAAAAAAGGTGAGATAAGGGTTGGGGTGAGAGAAAAAAAGAGATAAAATTAGTACCATTATATGTGACATACAATGCATTAACACAATTATACAACTCTTTTATCTGAAGTATTGCATTAAGTATACATCCTAACAGATACATACAGATTGCTAAAAGTAATCTTTGAAATGTCCATATATTGCACATATGCGTGTTCCAGTTATATAGATTACAGTCTGCAACAGGGCATTTGTGCCACTGGTTTAGAGTTTTTAATTTAATGTAAATAATATTGAAGAAATAACACTATTGTATAGTTGGGAATTGTGGTATTTGAACCCACAACCTATGACTACAATCTAACATTGGACACTTACAATTGTTTTTTGCTACAGACTAATGCATGCATACTTGCTTTTACAGTTGGGATATGCATGTTCAATGTGATACAACTGTATAAAAGACCAAAAAAGCTATCTTTAAATTTTAAAGCTACAATAACACCTCTTATGATGCATACAAACCACTTGCTCCCCCCAGTCTCTCCAATCAAGCAACATGAGCTTGTTGATTGAATTGGCCTTCATTTGGGAGCTGGGGAAAGAACAGAAAAGAATATACGAGCATTATGCATACCCGACTTGCCAATATTTACCTTTCTAATTCTTACAAGTACTCTGTTACTGTCATACTTACACAGCTGTGGGACGTCTGCAGTGTCAAACCCACACAACCAATGGTTGAAAGTATCCCTTTTTCTCCTGTGTAGGTCAATGAAATGATGCCTACATTATTCTCCAGTGAGTGGAATACCAGTGGCACAGGATGCAGCCTGAGCCAAACTATCCCATGCCTCAGACTTGTACTGGGAGCCAGAATAATCCCCCCTGTAGAAACCTTTGGCTGTGGTGCTTTTCCAGGTGTCTAATAAATATCCTGGACACCCCACCTCTGTGCCCTAAACTTGGTACCTTCCTCTCTAATGCCAGCCATGTCTACCAGCCAAACTACAGCAATGAAAACTGATGATTTCATGCTAATTCTAGTTATTGCGTTTACTGGTAATGCGCAAACCCTGACAATGATGCCAACTGTGATTATGTGATGTTAAGTGGAGTGCAGCAGTGTCAAACAGTGAGGAATTAATTAATTGAAATGGGAAGGTTGATCTGACACTTGGCTTTAGTTTGAGGGATGTCTACTGATGTAGCCTGGAAATATATATCAGAAATTGGAAGGTAACTATTAGGTGAGTTAGATTTGCAGACATGCACTAGGGGCATAAATGTAATGACATAACACATTTGTTTTTGCAATTATAAATGGAGAAAATAGATTTTTACAGTGTGGGATTCAAACCTAGGCATAAGGGATAAAACATTTTCTTCCAAAGCATTGATTTCCATCTTTGCCACATTAGAAGTGCTGCTTAGACATAGTCAGGAATGATACATAAATACAATACAGATGACAGTTTGAGTTGTTACATATGTATGTGTGTGATCTGACAATGTTACTGGATATAGATCCAGTTGTGTATGTATCTTAGGTAATTGTGAAGGACATGCATGTCCAGATAACATAATTATGCTTACAGAAATATAGTAGACAGTATACCCTGAGTCATACAGCTGAAAACACAGTAATGGTGTCTCATCCCTCATACATATAATTTATATCAGCTCTGCTATCTAAAGTGTTATAATGAGATTGAATTTAAATGGGAAGTGGTACAACAGTAAAAGTGTATGGAATATCCTGTATTAGAACCCAGGACCATGTGTATGGCTGTCCTACACTTATACCTGTTGCTACAAGAATGTTAAAAAAACTTGTCTGTTTTTCAGTTTATTGCTATAAACTGCACTGTCACAACAGTAAAAAAAGGTTGCATACCCTGTACTAGAGTCCAGGACTATCTGTACTTCAACCTTACATTTACACCTGCTGCCACAGGACTAGTTACATGACATTCCCTAATTTTTATTTATTTTATTTATTTATTTTACATTTGTTGACCGGGAATGTTCCTAATCATTCTTAAGGTCTCTGTGTTAACCACCACACAGCACCACTTAGCAGGTTTCCACTGTGCCCAGCAGAATTAATTGAATGCATCCAGTTTCAGTTATTGGCTGTTTGAGTCCTGTCTGCAGATGTTCGATAGCTGCAGATGCTGGGGAATCTTGCTAACAGTCATGCAATGCCGCTAAGCACAGTTGCGAGATTAAATACAAAAATTGTAATAATGTATTGTTTTTGACCTTTGCCCTTTTACAGATGCTCTGTTTGCAGGTGTTCTCTCTGGTTCTTGTGTGGGCAACTAGTCTAATTTGCACACTGCAAAGCTTCATGCAAATGAGAGAAGCACAGCTAAACCTGATGTTCATTTTCTTCATTTTCCATGTTTGTGCTAAGCTGCACATTGCAAAAACAATGACCCCCAAACAAGAAGAAAAAGAAAAAAGAAAAAGAAAAAAGGGAAAACTAGTTGGACTGAGAAAAAACGTTCTATGACATACACACTATAAAATGTTAGTACACATGACATATTTCTACATAGGTCTAGATTTGAACTCCACTCCAATTAACCTTCAGAACACAGGAAGGGTGCCTTATCCTTCTTTGCCAAACAAACTGCTTTGTGTCAGGGAACTGAAACAAAAATAAAAGGGAAAAGTAATTAAAATGAAGCAACGTAATCCATGAAATAAACACTGCAAAATGTTTGTTAGTACACATGAAATATTTCTACGTAGGTCTGGATTTGAACTCTCACTCCAGTGAGCCTTCAGAACACAGGACGAGTTCCTTATCCCTCTTTGCCACACAAACAGCTTTGCAGCAAGGATCTGAAATTATTATGCATACAACCAACTGCACATTATCTACAGTAATATGAAACCATCCAACTATTATTTGTACACGTATTATTTTTGGATGTATTGCACTAAGTGATCATACAACCACTTATAAGTATTGTTTGCAAACATGGAGCTCTTTCTTGCCTGTCTGTGCTTTTTGGTCATTCTTATCTTATCTGACCAGTAATCTGAGACATGCAGTTTGTAAGCCATTCTACATCATTGTCCTTAAAATGTGTGAGGATATTAAATGGCAATAATATAATATGCAGTTGCCAACAAATGAAGGGGGGGTTGGTTCATAGGTTCATACTAAGCTAACTGCCCTTGTGAGCCATTTTAAGCCTAGCCATTTATCCCTTGTGAGACTCAAACCCTGCACCTTGTGTTTGTAAGGCAAACACCTTAACCATTAGGCCACCCACCTTCCTTACTTACATTTCCAACCTTGACAAAATTACATCCAATACTTTGCAAGTCTAATCTAACACACCCACTGGATGTCGGGCCATCTGTATTGCTGTTGTGTTTTCCTTCTTCCTACCAGCAATCATTCACAGTTGCAATGCATTAAAAACAAGCACTTAGGCAGTGCCTGCGCTATGTTTACATCAGCTACATGGAGCCAAGTATTTGGAATTTAGCAATTCTAAGGAGTTCATACCTCATTTGCATATTCCCTGTGCTGACAGCTCTAAATCTATACCATAAAAGGCAATTGTGTAGCAAGGGAAACTGAAGATGAGGAATCTTGTTTATTTAGAGAACACAGAAAATAGGCTATTACTTTGGGATATAGCTGCACAGAGGAGTACTGAACTTCAGAAGGTATACTTACATTATGTCAGCTATATACCGCATATGCTGAAATATAACTAAGAAAAATCTCTTTAATAGTCTTATATATATTTTGATTAGCAAAGGCTTTTACACTTTTATCTATATGCATTAGTTAAAAGTGTACTGATGGCATGGGCATGTTTGTCAGGGCATGTCACAGGTGTACATGATTAACAATACCTTAACATGGAATGTTCTGTCTTAAATTTGTAGACATATTTCAGGGACAGTTCATTTGATAGCACTTTTAACATTTCAAAGATGGGTTGTTAGCAAAATCTGTCATTTGCCTGTTCTTTTGGGGGTGGGGGAGCAAAGCTGCATTTCTGTTCTGGCGTAAACAAGGATATGTTGCTATTGTTACTCTCCTTTTTTGCATCCTGCCTACTGTTTGTATTTCAAATCTCTAGATTGTTTTATGTTTCTCCAGTGGGTAATACTGAAATCCTACCTTTTCTGTTTTATCTAGGAACAGTTATTTTGTAGTTATTTGATACTTATGTGTATTATCCTTCTGTTGTCTATTAGGACACCTAGGACTATGTCATCCAGCCATCTCAATCCTCAAAAACTACCCTTCACTAACCTTGAAAATCAGGTCATTGTTGAAACTTTTAGCAAAATGGTGCCTTCCTGCTTGAGAGGAGACATGGAGATAAGTCAGACAGAATGTACAGTTGGGAGCAGATACTCAGACATTTTAATGCAGTGGGTGGCCACAGCAAGACATATGACCACGTGTGCCATAGGGCCACTGGCATGATCTCATCTGCACGTTGGAGAGCAGCTGCAGTGGGCTGTGATCGGATGTGCGCCAGGGGGACCTGCTAGAGAGCCACCATTAACAGCAAATGAAGAGTTCCTGTCCACTGTCAGGGATCCAGACAGCTCCCAGGAAAGTGCAGAACAGCATGTCCTTGACATTGGTGCTACTGTTTCATGGACAGCAAGCATGTCCAAGGAGGATCTTCCAGATAGGCTTTTGTATCTCAATTGTTAAACGCTGTTGTATAGTAAAACAATTTAAATCAATACTTTAGCTCTGTTTCAAAATAATTTTTAGGGAGAATTAAAGATTGCTACAGTTAATAATACATTCTGATTGATTACACATGGGCTTAGGTTGGAGTTGTCATACAAGTTCTTGTAGAAAGTATAGTTAATGGACATACAAAGGGGAAAAAGTATTACTCCCTGTGTTATTGTTAATTGTGGTGATGATTTCCTTACCTTTTGCTTAACTTCTTCCAGGACCATCTGGCATACAGAGGATACCATCATCTGTACATGGCCAAACATTTTTATGTCAGTACTGATGAGCAATTCAAATAAATATTTTAGTGTGTGATGTTGATGTCAGGACTCCTGTGTGTACTGCTGTACCATCTAATAGTGGTAGCACTGTTATTTTGTTAGCATATGTTGGACTATAGTAGTGTAGGTATTAATTGTTCATGTGTTTGTTGCTTATTATCACAGGTGATCCTGACAACAGAAGTGCGGGACTTCTACCACCTGATGTCAGAGTATCAGCAGACTTTGATGATTATGATGGCCAAACAGAGGCACAGTCAGGGGGAGCAGAGGTTGAAGCTGACACTGAGGTTGACATACAGCCATCCCCTGAAATTCTATTGGACACATCCAGTAGGCCTATGCCTAATCATGCCAGTGAGCCCACAGATACTGGACAGGTGGAGGGTGAGATGATCAATCAGTCAAGTATGTCTACTGAAGCTTCAGTACCTGTTGACTCCAGTTGCAGCCAAATTGTAGGTGAGATGCCATGCAGGAGGGTTGTTAGGGGTGCTCGGAGCAGTCGTGCTATCCATCCTCCACCTGCTTCAGGTGTCTCTTCCTGTGCCACTCAATGTAGGTTTAGGGCTGCCATGAAGGCACAGGCACAGTCCCATAGGTGCCCCAGACAAATGCTCAGGGTTGTAGATGTGGCACAGGCTGACATGTGACTGCCTTCACCATGTTACTGGTTCAATGGATCAGATGAATGACATGTTGGAACAAGTGGCGTCTGTGATGGAATGTCTGCTGGGAGGTGAATTGCATCCTTATGGGTGTAGGACAGCCACATTATTTGCTGTTAGCCAGCATGGCCATACCTGATGATGATCCCATAGTGACAGTACTTCCACTGCTCCATAAGTGGGTGAGTTGTCCACACCTAGACATGCAAGCCATGGGATGATGGTCCTAGGCATACTCATGAGGGGACCTCATCCAGCAGACATAAGTCATGTTCAGGTAGCAGCAGTGCATCTGACCATGAGAGTGGGCATGCCATTGCAACTCCTGGCAGAGCCAGGTCTCATGGTTGGGGATGACAGTGATGAATTCCCACCTCTACCATGCACAGCTCATGCCTGTTTGACATTTGACTTACAGCTAGCACAGAGCTTAGCTATGTTCATGCAGACACTCACACACCTAAAGACACACACACACACACACACACACACACACACACACACACACACACACACACACACACACACACACACACACACACACACACACACACAACAGGTACATGGTTCAGCCATGTTGCTTAAAACTAATTTTGTCTCACTGGCTATTTGTTGCTTTAGCCAAATGTCTGCCTGCTTCTATTTCTTACTCACACATACCCACCTATCCTTTGTGTCAGCCTAGGCTTCCTGACCCCCAACACCCTGTGCAAGTGATGATAACTATGCTATATTCCTATTTTGTATCTTTTGGATTCAGGGATAGATAAGCTTTGTGTCTGAATCTCAGGGTGCATAGCTAACTTAGTGATTAGTATATCTGCATTTGTGCTTAGCATATCTGCATTTGTGATGTTGAACTGGTAATTGTACCTTTGACTTTTATTGGTCTTAGAAAGTTAGTTGATCGCATCAACATTTTCCAACTTTATTTGAATGATCTTGTGAGGGTTGTGAAGTCTGAAATTGCAGTGTGTATTATTACTTTCTAACTTTTCTCTTTAATGATTTTCCAGTACAAATGTTTGTGTTAAACTGAGGGCATGCAGTGACCTTCACTACTTTTGAGAGGTATGACTGTGTGAATGTTTGATGCTTGTGGCCTACTACGTAATGATGGACACATATAAGTCACATAAGTCTCTGTTGTCAAATGTTAAGATCATTTCTGTAGAAATCTCCTACCTTTTACTTGCTTACACTACCAAGTAACAAAATGCAAGGATATGCCAGTCATTCATATTATTACACAATATACTCCAGGTTCACCACTTACCTTGTAAATCCAGCAGTTGCAACAGTTTTAGTTCAGGGCTGACTTTGTCTGATGCAAGCAGTACGCAGCCGATACATGGGGAGATACAGGCTGTGAGAATTGCTTGGGATCACTGTTACTATATGTATGTGTGTAGGAGGAAGGTTTAGGCCCTTAGGTGGCAGGTGAGTGTGCTATGCATTGTCTCTTAGTCTATGTGAGAGCATATTGAGCACACCTACATCTGCCTACACCCACTGCAGCTGTTGATTCCCCCTTTGACTCCTTACCTGCATATGGCTGTGGTGACCTTGGCATTGGTGGTGGGATGTGTACTCCTTTCCCTTGTTGATCCTGCTGAAGTTGTTTTCTCAGGATGATGTTGTGTAGCATGGCACATACTGTGAATATTTCAGTACATGTCCAGGGGTTGTACTGCAGGGCTCACCCAGATGTATCTAGGGGCAAGAACCATGAGTTCAGCAGCCCAAACACATGCTCTATGATATTTCTAGGTACCTCATTATGGCATTCTTCAGTGGGTGTGTGTGCATTTCTGATGAGTGTCATCAACCATGGTCCCAGTGCATAACCTGCATCCCCCAGTAAATGACCCTGTTGGATATCCCACTAGTGAACATCTGATACAGTGGGAAGGTGTGCCAGATATGTGAGTCGTGGCAAGTGCCAGGGTTGCCAGCACACACATTCAAGATGATTACCTTGGTGTTACACACAAGTTGGCAGTTAAAAGAGTGAAAGCCCTTTCTATTATTGTAGAGCATTACCTGTTCCCCAGGTGATGCCTTAATTTCTACGTGCAATGTATGGATGATGATGATGATGCAATCTATGGCACCCAGTACTTCAGGGGAGTGTGCTACAGGGTAGAACTTCTGCATTTTTCTGTCCCCATCCTCAGGAGTACCAGGAAAATATATGTGGCCACTAGCATTTTAGAGCATAGCATTCAAGAATTGATGGAGGATCCTGGATGCTGATGTCTGTGACACCCCCAGCATGTCCCCTGTTGGTCTCTGAAAGGTTTCTGTAGCTAATATTCTAGGTGGTACACATACCTTTGCCTTCACTGTGATGGGTTCCCTTTGGTTTGCCCTGGCTCTGAGTTGAGGGCGACAGAGGTTGCAGAGTTCCTAGAGTGTGCCTCTATCCACCCTGTAGTGCTCTACAATTTCCACATCATGTCGGTTGTGATAAATTATCCAGGGTCTGAAAACTCTTCTTCTTGGCCTTGGTCTATTAGCACCAGCAGCCTAGACTTCAGCCTGTTGCACATACACGCGAATTAAAGCAACAGCAGTCTCTAACTTTGTTTCTGTGTGGAGTCCTTTCTGTGGCTGTATTTTAATAGGTTTTATAATTCGCAGGAAAAACCCAGCACTGAGTCTATGCAGTTGCTTTATAGCTTGTTGAATAGTTCCTCCATCTTGGATTGCTTGATTGGCTGCTTATGCTGTAATTTGCATGCCACAGTGTTTACCTTGTTTGCGCAGCTGTGAGTGGCTCTACACACTGTTTAGAGCCGCTTACTGATTCCAAAACATTGCGCTATCATGTCACGGCATGATGTGCACACTATGTAAATGGACCATGTAGGCTTTATTGAATCTGGCTGAATGTTTGCAACTAAAATATGTCAATATGGTTTATTTTCATTTATATAAATGTATGATTGCCTATGCCATAAGTGATAATTTAATAGAAATGTTTCTTGTTTATAAAAACAATGTTGTGAACATGTATAGAGCAAGTGAAGTTACTACAGTTAATAGAATTAGATGAGGAAAAGGCATTTCACAGATAAAATGTGAGTCAAACAAAAAAAGGCTATGATGAAAAATAAATTGAAGATGTGTTATAAAAATGATGGGAAAGTAAAAAGACCACAAGAGGATGTATTGAGCAAAATCTATAGAAGAGAGTATGCAACTGAATTTCAAGTCTGATGTAATAGTTGAGTATAAACATGAGGAAAGATCTTGCCCTGCATTTAGTCAGTCTTTCAGAATCTATAATAAGATGTATATAAGCAAAACACAAATTTAAAATAGTTTGCATGTTGTTGAATGCTAGATGAGTTGCTTGTGGGTATTTTGAAAAAAAAAGAGGGGATATATTCAAATCTGAAAATACCTCTGAAATAATAAGACAGAATGAAATTCAGATTGCTGGCAACAAGTGCAGATAATTAATAAACAGAGTATTTTTCAAGGAGTGACACATAAACAAAGTGAAATATAATATTTTCAGTTGTTTGGCATGTTAGAAAGTCTAGAAATGGTATAGTCAAATCACATTATAAAACCACATACTGCATGTGTGCAGAATCAGTTAAGCAGTTACAGATACATTTCAGGTGATGAGCAAAGTAATAGCAATTGTATAATTTATGACCATGCTGTTTTATTTACAGGCTTTAGAAGTTTGCCAGGAGAATATTATTTATAAATAAATCCTGAGGCTTTGCCAATGATACATACTAGGAAGAAAATATCAGTAGATCTCAGGAGTAAAATGGAGTATGAATACTTAGAGGTGTTATGAAGCAAATATAGCCACTAGAATGAATGAATAGTATCATCGTTGTGAAGTAAGACAAGATATGCATTTGTATTGATATGTAATAGCTGAATAAAGTGATTAAAAGCAAATACATTACAGATGAGGAAGTGGCTACTGAATGTCAAATGCTAAGTTATTTTCAACATTAGATGCAGACTGTGGTTTCTGTCAGATAAAGCTAGAGAAAGCAAACTCTTAACTGTGTATTTTTAACTCATTAATGCCTACCAGCATGCAGGTGATTAGAGTTTGCATACCTGACTGCCAGCAGACTGGACAGTAATTTCCAAAAAGTAAGTATATGTTTTCAAGTAAACAAAGAAAGATTTTTTTTACATGTCGTGTTCAAATGAAGTCATTTTCTCACATTTAATGTGTTTAATTGCAGCATGGATTTTCCCACAGAGGGTGTGCCCTACGTTTATGCTTTCCCCCTCCCCCAATGAGAGATCAACCATTTCATTCCTTCCCCATGACAGCTACAACAGACATCTGAGTCACTGGTCAAGCTCAGGTTGCCTGGGTTGTATTTAGGGCATTATCCCTGTATGCCAGTAAAGCTGGCTTCTCTAATGGAAAAATATAAAAAAAAATAGCCAAAGACAGAGACAAGAGCCGGAATGCTAGTACTTTAATATCATTATCTTGGCTTTGTGTTCTGTGACAGGTTGTGAGCTGCTACATGGCTGCTTTAGGTGATCTAGAAATATGGCCAGTTCCCAAATCATGGATGAATGCAGTAGAAGTAATTATTATTATTTTTATTATTAATATGATCTTAGTAATTATTTGTCATGTCTGTTTGGCAGACAGACAGCAACATGGACAAGCAGAGTATGAAAATGTGTGTAATGGTATTTCTTAAAATGCAACCTGTCTGCACTGATCATATAATTCTAACATTAAAAAAAAAAACATTGGTGTGATATGATAGAAAAAATATCTCAAGACAGAAAAAATCCAGCATCTGAGAGCAAAACATAATACCTCTATGTGTGCAATGGAAATCAAATGTCTGTTACCAAAAATAATAATGTATTGTAACAATAAAGCTACATTGAGGAAAATAAAAACAAAACAAATATCAATCCCTATCTTGTAGATGCAAATCTGATGCATGTTCTTCTAAGCAATTGCTCAGTACCTCTCTGACTGATATAAAAATGAAAAATCTGTGTCTCATAGCAGTTCAGTACGTTGCATCATTACATGCCAGCCTCAGGCAGTATTTCTATTAACAGGAGGGGGTGGGGGAAGACATTCCATTTATGCATTTTCCCTAAAAGCTAGGTGATATGCTATTTGAGCAAGAAAAGTAACATGGTGGCCAGAGGAACAGAGATTGTGATATTGTGTGGACAATAGTGAAGAACACTAGACCAGATTACTGATTTTCCATAGAGGTTAACAATATAAGGCAGTAGTGTAATTCCTATCCAGTGGCAGGTGATTTGATAGCGGTTGCTGATTGGTTGAGCACTTACTAAGCAATACAACATGACAGGGAAAATGCATCAACAATTGTTTCTCAATATTTAAATATTTTCATCTACATTGGTATTAAACAATATTCATATTAATAAAGTGAATTAAAAAGCAAACTCAAAAAACAAAGCAGAATGAAAATGAACAAACTTTTTAAATGTAATTTAAATAGGATATTGAGAAGAGCCCTGAACCTGTCACTGAGCAATATAGCTGTACATTGAAATGAACTTCTATGTAACTATCTCACACTGAATTCAAACTGAACACTTTTCTTACAGACTTTATAACTAGTCTGCATTCAGTACAAATTTAAGAGGAAAAAAGAAAATAATTCAGCTAAAATGTTATAATGGGATGTGATTTGCAATGCATTCAAGCTTACTTAACAGTTTTATCTTGCCACCATGGAAGATGAGTCTATTTATATTTGAAATGAAATGAAGTGCTTATTATAGTCCCCAGAGCACTATGTATATACCAATCAGAAAAAAGTCACAGCAGCAGTAACTAATACGCCATACAATTAACAGGACATGTATTGATAGAATTCATTAATGGCAGACTCAGGGGTATTTACCGACCTTGGATACTGAACATGTGTGGCATTGGCAAGCTCTTCCCCAGTTTTTGATGGTATGCCCTCTTAGTTAATGAAAAATTACTTACCACTATTAATAAGTTGATAGACATTATGTAGGCTTCTACATCAGTACAAGCTCACTTACCAGACCTCCCCCAACACTGAAAAAAAAAGGTTGTCAGGAAATAGGCAATGCTGTGATCCACATTACTGTTGTTCAGGGACAGCATTTATGCTGGGTCCAGTGTTCCTTATGATCACCACTGTATGTGTGTTGTTTAAACCAAAATCTCAACTGACATACTGAAGCAGCATAGGGTGTTGCTAAATGAATGCAAGGAATATGCTCTAACAATAATTCAAATGGTTTTCTTGTCAGTATCAATGTAAAGCAATAGAGACAGTTTCACCAGAAATGTAAAGACAACCTGGTCTCCAGAACTATAAGATTACATGGGGTAAAAAAAACAGGAAACTGAGATCTGATAAGAAGGGGTGCACAGGCATTCGTACCACTCAGCTGATAAAAGTTTTCTTGCGCTACCTTGCTTCCCTTCTTTTCCATCATGGATCAGGCTCTCTTACTCTCCATTCTTATTTGCCATGCAAAATCCTTGGTAATACAATAATGCTCTCAGACTATTCTTTTGCAGAAATTTGGATTTTGTTGGATTTTTTACCTTAATGACTACATCATTGTGAGGGGATATGATTGTTTCTTTTTTATCTTTTAAAGCCAGTCTATAATTTCTTTAATTTGTCATATATTCACATCCTTCTTTTCTTTGGTGCTGTGGGCCTTAGACCTGTCTAGCCCACAGAACAGAAGCCACTATTTAAAAGTATGCCTGTAGAAGGACTGGATCACCCACTGATGAGCAAATGGTGTGTCTTCTTTGTCTAGCATAGGGACACAATATCTTATATTACTCCCTCTGTGGAAGTTTTAACTGCATTGTGGGAAAAAACTTCCACACCCTGAACAAGGCCTTTTAAGGGCTCCAAGTGCTAAGGTATCATTTTCAGTGTATGTTTCAGATCCATCCAGGGCCATTAAAAAGCTCAAAGTTATTGTTCCCAGAAAGAAGAACCCCTACCATCAGTGACATCAGATACAGATGTGCAGTCAGAAAGGTTCAAATCAGTACAGGTGAAATCACAGCACAATAATAAAATTCCTACAATCCTCATTTTAGAGCCCACCACCTCTCAGAGCATTGTGATCCTTGTCCCTTCAAGGCTCACCCCACCTCATCTTGTTTCAACAGTATATTTTATTGGTTACAAAATGTTAGATGAACCTTTTGCTAAGGAGAAGAGAGAAAAAAGTCTGTGTTTTCCTTTTCCGTCCCCTCCAAGCAGGGGCACAGGGAGAGTCTGCATGAAAGCCACTTTGGGGGCAGCTGTAGCATTGTTGTTTTCAATCAAACAATGCCAATCCCTAAGTTGTCAGTGCTCAGGCCTTTAGTTATATACCCACCACCCAGGCATTACCCTTTCTGCACCAACAACCACACCAGAATCACGTGCCAGTACTTCCACTGATGAGGGACTTAGTGTTGATCTTCGTGGCACTGCACATGTATCTGTCTCCTTACCTGATGTCATATGTGTCACTACTGGCATACTTGGCATTGACTCTGCTGATGTATATAACCCTGCTTTTCAATATCTTGTATGCTGATGTTGACAATCCCACCGTCAGGGCTTGCTATGAACTTCACACCTCTGGATAGCCTAGCACCACAGCACTTGCAGAGTATGACATAGGTACCAGTGTATCTCAAATCGACCCTTTTGCTGCTCTAGATACACTGCAAGAGAACTGTGGGGTGCCTAGACCTATAGGCTAGATACTAGCAACGCAGTCTTATTCTCAGCCAGGCCAGCTGCAGCCTCCAACCCAGAGACATTCCCCAAAAACAGCATCCTCTTCATCTGAAAAGGAGGTGTTACCCCAAAAGACTCAACAAAGCCAATGAAAAAAGAAAGCATCTAGAATTCTTCTGATTTTTCCAAAAATTATCTAGGACCATTTCCATGAAATCTCACCAGAAAAGACATAGTTTACGGAAAAAGAGTATGGCCTGTGGGCCTCATCATTTCCATTAGGTGATGCTTCAGCAAGCCTGCAGGTTTATCCCACAGTCCTCCTGGATGGACCCACCAATGATAGAAATTTAGAAAGATATAACCAAGATCATATGGGTCAACCCAGGAAAACTAACACCAGTCACTTGTAAGGTCTATATTTTACACTCTGTGAGACTATACAATCTGGGCAAAGTCACAAAAACTTAACTCTGTTGTTTATGCAGCAGTCCTACACAAAGTGACAGAACCCAAGAGCCTTGCCATCCATCTCCATGGTAGGGATTCTAGAGCCACTGACATGTTTGATAAGTGTATGTTTGTATTTATTTACTCTTTCCTTGAGGGCACTGAGCTGTTTCACTCTTGTGGCCAGTTTTCAATAGACTATGTCTGATGAAGTGTTCAATGTGCTGAAGGAGGTACCAGATTGGCTACTTAAATACAAACTTCCCCAGATATGTCTAACTTTATTGTCCATGTTGCAGACAATGTGGCAGAAAGTGCAACCAAACAGGATCTTGTATAGCATTACAGTGTTACTCCTGGTTTAGATCTACCTAGCTTTGGGGAGGATACTAAGGTGACCTTTTTAATTCTTATTTAAAGATCCTGTCCTCTTTGTTGACAAAATGAAGAGGCACTTAAGGATGTGGAGGAGCAGAGCAAGACTGCATTCCCCACAGCATTTCTGCACCATAATACAGGAAAGTCAATGCTGAATGAGGTTCAGGCATGGCCCTAGAAAAACCAACAGAAAAATGTCAGAAGGGGCCAACCCCAATCAGGTCAGCTCAAGCACAGTCACCCACCTAGAAGACAAGATACCCACTGCTGACTGGCTGGGCACAGTCAGCTCTATAGCAGACGACAGTGCTGCTGAAGGCTTATCTGAACACTGCCTATCCAACTGCTACAGTGGTTAAAGATAACCAAGGACAGGTGGCTCAGGGAACAATATCCAGAGGATATGTAATCCCATTTATCACATGCCACCACTCTCAATATCACTATCCATTCCAATCATCTCACACTATCTAATATAAGTGGCAGGTAAGAAGGCAATAAATCTCTCACAAAAAGCCATTCAAAAGGTTCCACCATACCTCTCAGCTGTACAGATTTTTACAGAATGTCCATATTTTTGCCTCATAGTTTTGGTCTGTTTCTCATAAAATTGCAGTTTTCTGGCAAATCACTGAGGATTGAAGTCAGAAAATAATGACAGATATTTGAGATTATAACTCTATACCCTTCAGAAAATTTATGCTAATGGAAAACCTGTTATTCTATCAATTTACTAAGTTTGTAAGAGGAACATTTAAAAATTGTCCCTCTTTTTTGGGCATTTGTCCGCCCATTATTTATGGCTTTGTCCAGATTTCTTGCTCTAAGAGGTTGAGCTATCTAGAATGCCTACTTTCACATCAGATTTACCAAATAAATCAAGAGTTCCCTGCACTTCAGGATAAGAACCAGTCATTACTGGTTCAGGAGTCTGCCATTATGTCTCACAATGGTCCCCCAGGGTGTTCACCAAAGGTATGGTGCTTATTAGAGCTCAACAAAAGCTGAAGGATGTGAATATCTTTTCATACATGGATGACTGGCTCTTTGATATTCCACCTGTGGTCTAATTGTTGTGCAAGGTGGAGTCTTAGCTCAAAATGTTCAGTTATCTAGGGGATCACAGTAAGCCCGGTGATGCCCAACCTCCAGTCAATCCATTTCATTGCATTCTTTGGTTACACTGTTGACATCACTCTGTGCAGAGCATTCCTACTGACAACTAGAATTCAAATGCTCCAATAATGAGAGCAGAGCATACTATTTTCAGCCTCAGCCCCAGCAGATACTTATCACAGAACCTTAGGACATACATTAGCAGTGATCTTGGCAGTGGCTTAAACCATGTCACACATGAGAGTGTTGCATCGGATGGTTGGCATGCACATATCAGTGAAGTCAAACACTTTCACAACTAATCAAAATCTCCAAGGCATGTAGTTTATACCTCAGCTGGTGGCTAGATACAAAGAATGTTTTGGTCAGCAACCCTTCCCAAGATCTCCCCCACTGCATCCATGTTTAGTAAGGACACAACTGTCCTTGGATGGGAAGCACTGAGATAAACAATGGTCTAAGATACAAAGTAACCTCGCAAATCCTATTTATGCATCAACATGTGGTAAATAAAAGCTATTGTTCTCAGTCTTACAGCATTTCCAGGACAGCCTACAACAGGCATCTTAAAATCTAAATGGATGGCATGCCTGGTGCTTCAGCAGGCAGGCAGGTACTTACTGCTACTCACTGTGCTGTGAAGCCATGGAACTGTGGCAGTGGCCAACAAAACTGCACTCATATTCCTGGCGAAGCCATCTCATTACTATACTGACTGAACAGATGCCCACTTCTTGCCCACAAATGGTTTCTGATTCAGACTACAGCCAAGCAATCTATGGTGGTTGTCACAAGGATGCAGGGGGCGACGCTTTCCAGTAAAAGCATGACTGGCTCCATACTAACCCAGTGTTGGTCAAACTTTTGCAGAACAGGGATTTTCTGCTCAAATAAATAAATGCATAGTGCAAAACTGCAAAAACAAACTAAATGAATAAGGGGTAATACTTCATAGCACTGTTATAGTACATCACCACTAAGGTGAAGAATTGTATTTATTTAAATGTAATCCACTTTAACAAACTTGATTAATTCCACTTTTCTTTCTGGCACAGGAGATCAATTATCACAATGGAACTATTTTCATGTACTGTCCCAGACTGCTGTGATGTTGGTACAGGTAACACACAGGAGTGGCGACTGATGATATAGGTAGAAAGTGATTTCATGTGTTATATTTAATATTTGTAAAGGTCACTGGAGTGAGCAAGCAGATTTACATAGCTTAATCTGTATGATTTTCCAGATGTTTTAATATTTCACTTGCATGCAAATATATGAATCCCTTGTAATCAAAACAAATAATGCAGTATACTAAAAATGACTTTGTGATGCCCCTGTACAGGCCCATTAATCAAGGAGCATCAGTTCTCACCACTGGCACCAGTGAAGGTCATACACATTGGGAGGGTGACAAGTACACACACAGTAAAGTACAATTTCCCTTAAGGGCACACAGGGATCACAGTCAGTCTGGGAATGGTTTCTCCCTCTTTCTCCAGATCCCCAATAAGACTTCCCACTGGCACAGCTGTAAGGTTAAGATCTTAGTCGAGCGGTCAAGCCAAAACCTCCAGCACCCTCTCTGCCCAACCAATGCTTCGTGTTCCTGCCCAAGTAGCTGATACACACACTTTGAGATCTGATTTATATATAAATACACACTCCTGGGAAAGGCTGGCACAGGTTTACTAGCTATGCCCCCTTCTGCTCAGACTAAAAGGTAGTTATCACTGCCACCAACCAGCTCTTTATCAGCTACTATAAGGCCCTTCCCAAAGGTTGAGCAATCCTACTGTGTGATGTTACTATTATCCAAATGGTGAGTATGACCAAGACTTGCAAGGCTATTTAACAGTGGCTTGTACAGTGTCACCAAATACATATGCAAGTACTCTAAGTGCTTAAATATCTCTAATCAAACCAGCCGCAATTAAAAGGTTTAAATATATTTAATAATAAATAAAAGAACAAGACAATATTCAATAATTCAGCACAGTTCGAAATCACAGGAAATATTTTAAGACAACATTGTAGGACAGTCTCAAATAAATACAGAAAACATCTAAACTAATCTTTACTGTATTCCTGTCTATATCTAAAGAAATACTATACCTAAATCTTACTTGCAGAGCAGGGCAAATGCAGTGCTGATGATGAGTGGATGTTGTCAGATCCAAAGACAAATACAGAATGCTCAGACTCACTCTCTGAGATGGTTCTTAAATTAATAATACACATTACTGCTGGGTTAGCCAGGATGACATCACTCTTTGTCACCTGTCTTCAGTTCCCAGGCTAACAGAAACTTAAAATTTAGCATTTCTCTGTGAAGAATACCTATCTCTCAGATGTTTGCTTAGAACTGGAAGTCGTAAACAGTTAACGCTTTTAATTTTGAAACCTAGTAATTATTTCTGTTTCAAGACAATAGAAAAACCTCCTAGCTCTAGACATCCTGTCTCTTTACATTAACTAACTTTTATAGCACAATCGTAAACAATTTCAACTTATTTTCTTGAGGTTTTGCAAGTTAACTCTGTATGTTCCACTCTCTACCATGAAAACACACATTTGCACAGGGACATAGTCCATATATATTTCTGTTCTTTTCCAGGAGGGTACACTGTGGTTACATTCTTGAAGCTCAGTACATAACATACAGTTCAACACACACTTCTTGCACCAGTAGTTTAATATACACATAACATATAGTTCTCTTACATTTGTAAGACAAGCCTATGGATTATATTAATATTCACAAATGACATGATTATTTACAAAAATCCAGATAGCTGGGCTGGCAGTGTCACATTTCTATATAAATCATATTAATATTTTCAAGTGACATATAATTATTTAAAAAATTCCAGCTAGCTGGGTTGGCAGCATTTTGGTTTGTCACAGCTTAAACCACACAGTTTCAGAGAGAATGTTTGCAGCATAATGGAGTCCTAGCTCACTATTAGGGTACTGTATCTCACTATAGCAAATGCATAGTATGTTTCCACTGCTCACATTACTAGTAGTAGATCTAGTTACAGAAAAGCAACTCTTGTTATCACATTAAGATTTAAATTGTATCTGTTACATGTAATTTATTTTTTAATCTGCAGTCACTAGACATTGTGTACATGACTAGAGCATGACTTCTGCACTCCTGATTTAAATGAGTTAGTAGATACATGTGGCACTCGGGACTCTTTGATTTGGCAACACTTTCTGCTAAAAAAATAAATAAAGTAATTTGCAGTACCAGTCAAATAACATCTATCAGGTGTTAACAGATCTGTATTTAGATTTCTCCTATGCTGACTCAAGAGCCAATAAAACTGCATAGAGCTTTTGAACTCACAGCTGGAAATGCCTGCTTAAGTGCATCTGTCAGTCAGTAAACTAACTAGTCAAGAAGGTATTGCCTTGGACTTAAAGTGATTCTTATGTGAGAAGTTCCCAAATGAATGGGCATTTCTAAAGTATATCACCACAGGATGTAGGAGTTTGGGAAAATTGTTAATGGGCTTAGACTTCATAGTTAAGGATTGTGGCCTTCCCTTCAATGTGGATTAGAAGTAATATGATGTCAAGTTCAAAGCCAGAGTGACATACACACATACTTACAATGACATCACAGACACACACACACACACACACACACACACACACACACACACACACACACACGCGCCTGCACACGCACACACACACACACACACACACACACACACACACACACACACACACACACACACACACACACACACACACACATATACACACATGCTCACATGCAGACACATCATACACATTCATAGACAGCAATCTCTTAATTATGCACTGACATTTCTCCTCATACATGAAATGGGCTGCAAGTGGCTCCTAGTCTCACATTCACCCTAACTTTACAGTACGTTCCCTGACTCATTCTCTGACCAATCCACATAGCTTCATAGGTTCATAGGTAGGTACTAGGCTATCGGCCCAAGGGCCTATGTAAGCTTAGCTGTCAAGGTTCCCCTGGCTTACGCCACCAAAGAAAGTTATTTTTCCTGTGCCCCTGTCGAGCAGAGCCACAGAAGTGATCCCCGGGGTGTATTTCCTATTTCCCATCCACTTATCAAGATTTTCTTGAAGAGTGCTAATGTGGAACTTTGCTTGACATAGATGGGTAGCTTGTTCCAGAGTATGGGAAGTCTCTGGAATAGGAATCTATCCCTCCAGCATGCCCTGTTTATTGTGGTGACAAGATTTTGGTCCCTAGAGCATGTAGCTCAGAGGGATTGGGATTTCTTTAGGGGTTTGACATAGCTTTATATGTTAGGCAGAGATCACCTCAGAGTAGGTGATATGGTACCAAGTAAAGCTGGCATTTTTTGAGACGGTCAGTGTAGGTCATCTGTTTGAGGCCAGTAATCCTCTTTGTCAGGTACGTCTGTGGCTTTTCCAGCTGCTGCAGATGTCTTGTGAGGTACATTCTAAAAGGGGCATTGTACTCTATAATGGGTCTAATGAGTGTCGAGCAGAGGGGAACAATGACCTCTTTTTTCCTAGATGAGAACCTTTTTGTGATGAGGTGTGCCACGTAGAAGGATTTCGTGACTACTGTGGCGATGTGATTATCAAAGGAGAGACTACTGTCCACCTGAGTCCACAGGTCTCTTATCACACATTCAGCATTAAGTAGACTGCTGCCTATGTGGTAGTTCATGGGTACAGAGTTTTTACCAAAGGGAATGACAATGCACTTTTTGGCATTGAGCTTGAGGCCATGGCTCTGACACCAGGCATCTGTCTCAGTGAGGCCCTTCTGTAGGATGTCCACATCATTTGGGGACTCAACTATGGCTCCTAGTTTGCAGTCATCTGTGAACTTCATTAGCCAAAGGTCTTCTGTGTTAGCCTGTACTTCAGAGAAGTAGATACCAAACAGGAGAGGTCCTAGGACTGAACCCTGTGGTACTCCACTTGTCACCGGTTTGAAGTCAGATTTGGAGTCTGCAACTTTTACAGTGTGGGTTCTGTCAGTGAGCCAATTGTCAACCATCTTGTGCTTTACGGATTTATACCTAGTTTAGTGAGTTTAGCTATAATTCCAGAATGGGGGATGGTGTCGAAAGCCTTGGCGAGGTCAAGATAGGCTGTGTGAACCACCTTACCCTTGTCTACAACTTTGGTGACTGCCTCAAAGAAGTTGATCAGGTTCAGGAGGCATGCTCTGCCTTTCACAAACCTGAACTGGGTGGGGTCCAGAGTTTGGAGGTTACCAATGTCTTTGTTTATGAGTTCCATGATGATACACATGGCCTTACAGACCAGGTTCGTCAGGCTAATAGGGCGATAGTTCCAGGGATCAGTGGTGGCTCCCCCTTTGTGGAGTGGGATAACTGTTGCTGTGCGCCATTCAGTGGGCACAAAGTCTGATGTGAGACTATGATTGAACATGGTGCTTAGGTGGGGAGCCAGTTCATTCTGAAGTTCATGTAAAATGCAGCTTGGGATGTTGTCAGGTCCCATGGATACTGTGTTTTTGGCTTTAGGGAGTGCAGCTTTTACCTGCGTAGTTGTGATTACAGGGGCTCTGCATTCTTCCTGTATAGATATGGGCCCTTTAGGGGGTGAGAGGGGGGTAAAGTTAGCAGTGAACCTATCTGCCAGGACTTTGGCAATATCAGTTGTTTCTGTAATTTTCATGCCGTTGTACTGTAACTCAGAGTAGATCTGGGAGTTGCCATTGAGATTCTTAACATAGCTATAGAATGCTTTGTGGTTGTCCCTTGAATCAGTGGCGATTTTGTTTTTGTAGCTAGCTTTGGAGGATCTTATAAGGAATCTCAGCTTCTTATTGAGGCTGATTCATGGAATTTTACTCTCTTTTGCAATGGTTTCTTCCTTCTGTTGTAGAGTTTGTTTATGGCAGGGGACCACCAGATTGGCTTCCTTTTTTTGAAGGATAGCATCTTGGTTCTGTTTGTGATAGCACGATCCATGCACTCGTGTAAGTGCTTATAGAGTGCATCTGTGTAGAATTCAGCAGTCATAACTGTATTGTCCACCTGCATGGGTATCATGAAGTTTGCCACTTCTGTCTTAAGAAGCATGAAGTTGGCTTTGGAGAATGTTTTTATCATGATTTTCTTAATGGGGGTGGGGGTGGGATGTGGATATCTAGGGTGATTAGCTTATGGTCAGATCTGACCATCAAGGAGTTGACTTCAGGTGTGGAACACCAGTCACTCATGTTGGTAATGACTAGGTCTAGGATATTGTTGCCCCTGGTGGGGGTGTGGATAAGTTGATCCAGAGCATTGGAATTTATGAATTCCAGAAAGCGTTGAGCAAAGGAGTTGGTACATGAGTAGTTTTCCAATGGTGGGGTAGTTGAAATTGCCCATTATTAGGGTGTTTGGTTGAACCCTAATATTTTCCAGTATATTAAGAAAAGAGGAGTGGGAATCCTGGGGTATAGTGGGGGATCTATAATAAGCTACAATTTGGATTGCAATTTTGCCCAGAATTAGTTGCACTTGGATAACCTCGGATGCATTATGCTGAGCAACTAGCCTGTAGATGGATATCCTTAATGAATATGGACACACCTCCGCCTTTGGTATTCCAGTCCAGGTTAGGTGGCCGAAAAGTGTGATATGAGTTATAGCCTGGTAATGCAGGGGTGCTCTCTGGAGCCTTGAACCAGGTCTCAGTCACTGCACAGATATCGATGTTCTCCATTTTAAGGAGTGGCACGAGGGAGTGCATTTTGAGATTTAGACTTCTAGCATTGAGTAGCATTACCCTCAGTTTTTGCTTGCCTGTTCCTATTACAGTGGTGAATTTGTCATTTGAACCTTGCTAAAAAATGCACTATAGGGGCAGCAAGAGCCTTAGCCAGTATCTGGGATCCCAGGGGTGACAGATGCAGGCCATCTCTGGCAAAGCATCATGGTCTGTTGATCATGTCATCCAAAGCAGACAGATACTGACTCCTCTTAGAATGACACCAGAAGCTTAGCCAATTGTTGAAGTCAGTCATTCTGTCCTTGTACTGCGGTATCATTCTGGGTGATGGCAGGATGCTACTCAGGGCTAGGGTCATACCTGCCTGGGCTACAAGATCAGAGAGATCTTCCATGTCTCTTTTCATGTGGTCCAGGGAGGTACGTCTCAGGTCATTCACACCAACATGGACAATGACAGAGTCATATTTGTATTTGTTGTGGAGTGACCTGAGTGTGTGGGTTAAGTCTCCTTGCTCCTTTATATGTTTAAAACTTTAATTTAGTGGCTCACTGCTGATTTTCTGCTGTGATAAACATTTCTGCCTAAAATAGTGTAGCTAGTAGCTGTAGTATAGTCCCAGTTCAGATTTGTTATTTATGGACCTATTTGTTTTTTTGCAGTGGTTGTTTGTTCTGAGCACATGTCCCAGGCCATCTTGAATTAGTAGAAGTCTTTCTTTACCTTGATGAGAGGATTGTGTTGATTGGCTGCTGGCTGGTAGAAGTTGGCTGCTCTAAGACTTGGAGTAAGCACTCATTGTTTTTTTTGAGCTTTTTTAAAAGTTATTTCAGGTTGCATCTTCTGGTATTTAAGCCCTAACTTTGAGAGGATTTCTGTCTATACACACTGAGCTGAGTGGAGGAAGGGGCATTGACCACAACTCTGATCTGTGATGTACAACAATAAGTATTCTGTTTTTTTTTTTTTTGCTTATTTTTACTAGTTATTGATTATTCTAGCCATTTATAACACATTTTATTGCCTGCTGCATACTTTTTACTGTATTTTATTGTTGTAAACTATTCAGCACAATTGTACTGAAATTGTCTGCCTTACAGGGCCTGATAAATAAGGTTTTTACTGTCACAGTTTGTAAAGCTTTTTTTAGCTAGTTTCACTGTGTGAAAAGTATTAACTGGAATTTTTCACCATTTGTTAATCATCTGTTTGTTCTGATTTCCTGCTAAGGAGTGTATCATGTAACTGATTTGTTTGCAGTTAAAAGCATTTTCTAGAGTCTCCTTGCTCCTTTATATGTTTAAAACTTTAATTTAGTGGCTTACTGCTGTTTCTCTGCTGTGATAAACATTTCTGTAGTGTTTTCTCTCTAAAATAGTGTAGCTAGTAGCTGTAGTATTCTTCACCCTTCCTCCCTGTAGTATTTTCTATCTAAAATAGTGTAGCCAGTAGCTATAGTATTCTTCACCTTCCCTCCCTGTTGGTGTCTTGTTCTTTTACTTGGTGGCTTTGCAGTTGCCCGCCCCTACTGTAAATTTGATCTGGGACACTCCTCCCAGTCTAGTGCCATTAGCTCATTCTACCTAATACAGGGAGAACATTTGAGAAGGCCAACCCACTTAGTTTTTTAACCTTAAATTATCTTCTGTTCCTCCTTTCTCCCTTTATACTTTATATAAAAAACACTTTGCTAGAATCTACCATTGCTAGAATCTCCTTGTGTTCTGACTGAGTGTGCTTCTCAAACAATCTGGAAATATAGAGCTGATAAATATATTTTTGGCACTTTTAACTGTTCAGAGTTCTGCACTGTCTTAAGTTTTGCTTGACTGAATTATTTATATATTTGCTGGCATTGTTTTCTGATACTCTAAGCGCCTCCATTTTGATTTTTTCCTAATTTACTGCTTTATGCACTTGTTTTTAGCAGTGTTTTAATTTAATTGCATTTATTTAAACTGTATTTGCTTTAATATTGCTACACACTCATGTGCTAACTTGCACTGCATTTGAATTGTTTTTACTGCTGTTTTAGCTGCTTTTGTGTTTTAATTTAATTGCATTTATTTAAACTGTATTTGCTTTAATATTGCTACACACTCATGTGCTAACTTGCACTGCATTTGAATTGTTTTTACTGCTGTTTTAGCTGCTTTTGTGTAATAGTAATAAAAAAGAAGTTCTAAGCTTGTTTCTCACATTTCCTATACCTAGTTTAGTCCATATACAGATTTGCTGTATCCAGGGCTGTTTGTAAGCTTCCAAGCCCCACCCAGGCCTTTCTGTGTTGGAGGGAAGCCTTCTAGCTTATCAGTGGGAGTGGTAAGCACTAGGTAGCCTATCTACCACAATAAGAGTGGTTTCTGGCCCAGAAATTATAGTTTATTGGCCGTTTTGGGCAGTCTTTCCATCCCCTTCAATGTTCTGGTTTAAAAGCCTGCGTGTGTGCTTGTTTCTCATCTTTTTATTGTGGCAAGGTAATAATGACAACTTTAATAATTTTGTGACATCTTTACATGAGAATACTGAATTCTTGGTATTTGATACACAGACATCATATGAGAAAATTAATTTCTTGGATTTGGATATTGTTAATACTGGTACTAGTTTTGAAACTCTGATTCACAGAAAAAATGTACAAGGTACAAGATATTTACATTCTAATAGTATGCATCCCAGGCATATATACAAGGGAGTGGTAAAAGGCCATTTCTTAAGAGCAAGTAGAATATGTACCCAAGAAGAGTCTTTTAACCTTGAGCTGGATAATATGGAGAAATAATTTTTAGATAAATGTTATGATCAGGTACTTGTTAGTAATATAAGAGAGTTAGTGAAAAGGGAAAGACCTACATTAGCAAAGCCTTATATACACCTTGACCCATTTATTGCTACACAGAGTAATTATGAGAGAAATAGGACTTTTGATTATAATTTGAGATATACAATGAGATATAATAGATACACAAGCCAAGTACAAAATATTATAAGGAAAAACTGGAGTACATGCAAAGAACACACATCCAGAATCAGTGACCACAAACAGACATGGCAACATAATCCATGCAAGTCTTATTTCCTTATGTCTTTCTACAGGTATATTGTTCTGACTTCAGCTAGACTGCTATATTTCTCCAAGTCATCTGTATTGCTCAGGTAATTTGACAGCTGATGTCAATTTAGAACTAAAAATGACCAAAAAAATCCCATACTTAAAATGATTTATCCCCCCAACCTACCAGTGGCTTCTGGATATCTAACCTTTGCAGCCTGTCCATTCTTCCATAGTACCTCTTTAACTCCACCAGACAATCTCAGATATGTATCTGTACCAGGTGAGCCCCCTGGTAAGTTGGTCTGATGGCAGAAATCCTACAGCCAGGGAGATGTAAACCAGGTGCTAAGAGCAATCAATCTCTGGCAATGACTGGTCATGATCCCTACTAGCATGTGCAATAAGAAACATACATTTAGAGGTAGTGTTGGCACTTAATGGGTAGAATTACAGTCCATTAGTCCCCAGTTCACAGAAACATGCTACATTTAACTTACTAAATGCAAATGGGAAAGTATAAATTAACATAAAAGTGAAAAATGTTTCTTTTGAAAGGCAATATTTTAAATGAAAGGAAGCAATAAATTAAAGGAATCTTCATATTGGACAGGTGACATTGGGCATCATTTGTTATCATGACTAACAGAGCTACACAGCTTTATGTATTAACAGTAAGAAGTTACCCAGGTTGCTTTAAAGTTAGAAAGTTTAAAAGTAAGGCTAAATTATGTATTTTATAAACCCATTTATCTGTGATTATATATAGGAATTATAATGTAGTTCTGCAAACTGTAACACTGAAGCTAGTGTTGATGAAGTGAAGGACAGGAAAGGATAGTTCAAGAAACAGTGGAACTGAAGCATGGTATTGCAATTAACTGAATGTCAAGGGATGGATACAAAGCTATATATTTAACTTAAGACTACAGAGTGCATAAAATTGTCAGGCTAGCAGACCTAATTTGTTCTGCAGCTGCAATGTCAAAGAAAAAAGAAGTAGGTTTCAAGTTTTGTAATATCCTTTCTGTGTTCCTTATGCCCTTAGATTTTATAATCATAATATCCCTAGGTACCCCAACATCATCAATAAAATCCATTACCTGCCTACCCTTAAATAATGTGCAGCCATTCTAAATGAACCACTGGGTTTCAAGGTTATACTCAAAGTATACATTAAAAAAGTTAAATAAAACAGGGTCAAAGTAGGAGTAGATTAAAAGGCAGCACAGATGCCTTTAGCAGCGAGAATACAGAAAGACTTTGAGCTCTGTCTTCATCTCAGATACTTAGATTCATATTCATATTTAGTGATAACACCATAATGCAGCACATATGTGTGCACACACACGTGTGTGTGTGTGTGTGTGTGTGTGTGTGTGTGTGTGTGTGTGTGTGTGTGGTGGGGTGACATTGCACTCCTCAAGTGCTGGAATTCAGATGTTAAAGTTAAACTGAATTTCCACCCAACTAAGTTGTTGAAAGCACAGGTGGATGTTAAATTTTCCATGCCACTGACTGAAAAAATAGAGGTTGTTTATTATGACATATGCTCATTTCAAGGACATTGTCATAAAAACATCTTTATTCAAAGAGTATCAAATTTCAACATTCACTATTTCTTTGTCATGCTTTTCTCCTTCTTTTCCTATTTTAAATTCATACATCATTTAAAACAATCCTTCCTCCCTCCCTTTTGTTTACTTCTCATTGTCATCAAAAAATCCCTCACCTCCATACAAGCTTTCTTATTACTCCATCCCTGACTGGATAAACCATGTCTACCTGAACAAAGTTTCTATGGAAATACCAACATTTGTTTATCATACCGTGTATACAAAATGCTGAGCAAAGACTACTTTGCTATATCTCAAATTCCTTCATTTCTTTTGCACAATGGAAAATATTTTTTAAGTTTTCTTTTATTTCTTCCAGGAACATTGAATATTTTTTCAGCCCATGGGTTTTAGCATCAGCTTCAAACATCTCTTTATGTCCCATTATCCATACAAAGTCACATAGTCCAGGTTCTTTCCTAATTAATTTTATTGATATTTTAATGCTTCCTAAATTTGCATAGATTCTGCAACCCAGTTTTCTTCTTCAGAATTATAAATTCTAATGCTTTTATACAAACCTTCAACAACGCAGAACATTGGTTAACCAATTCTCGGCTCCTACCAAATGTTAAAGAAGACAAGGTTAATCATGTCTGAATCTGCCTCTAACAAACAGCACATCTATTAGTCACCACTGTCAGTTATGCTCACATTGAACAAGTCACTTATACAAAAGTCCTTGGAGTCACCATCAATCAGAAACTCCACTTTGACAAACATATATAACATGTCATGTCCAAAATTAAGAAAAAACTTGGTATGCTATACAGATCCAAATTCTATCTAACTGATGTATCCCTGTTAAACACTATCCAAACATTATTTTATCCATGCCTCTTGTATTCATACTCTATTATAATCTACCATTCCAAAAACATGGCTACTAAAATTAGAGCAAGTTTATGATAAAATTGGAAAATATGCTGCTAACATCTCCAGTAAAACTCATCACTGCACAGCTCTCCATAAGATCCATTAGCGTGAGCTAAAATATATTTTAACTCTCAACCAACTAAAGATAGTTTGTAACATGGTACATAAACCAAATAGATGACCAACAATTTCCTGTATAATTACTATATATAATTTACCCAGATACTTACAATCTCAAAACAAATACCTCATAGGTGACAAAATCAGTCTCTATGTGGATTCATTATACTGAGTTCAAGCAGCCAGACTATGAAACTCCATCCCACAGATCTAATAGGGGAACCCTCACCTACATATAGTCACCCATAAATTAAAAAAATATCTTACTTTTAAATGGCATTGCTCCTGTGTTCTTCCTCTCTTAAATAATACACTGTCTCTATTATACTTCATCATCCTGCCACAGCAAAAATTACTCTAATAGACATCTGCATCACATTGTAAATATATAAATCCTGTACACTCATGCATGTGATTATATGTTTTACTATAATCCTTGTATGCTACTGAAAATTTTATGTATTATACTTGCTGGTTGTACTGAATATATTTTTCACTTTGGAGTTATTCTCCACAGGCCTTTTATGAAAATGGTCTTCTGCTTAGTAGGATTATCCCGTGAAACAATTGGGAACAAACAAAGAAATAAACAAATAAATAAATCAATTATGTCTGTCTTTCCTTTCATGGATTCTTATACTTCACCTTCTATTACTCTAATCATTCACACACTCTATCCGTGTCTTTCCTTTTATTTCTGTATTTGACCCTTAACATTGATGTACTTTCTTATAAAACTTGTAGAAAATATTCTCCGACCAACTTCTTTTGTTCATATCTTATACATAATGAAATATTTGTATTGTAAAACAATCTATGGAATGCACTATTAGCCACCATGTTTAGTTTTCATATGCATTAACCCACCTTTACAAGGTTTAAAGTGTTCTGCATGAACTGAACCAATTCCTAATACTTTTGTTTTTATATTCTCTGATAATATAACTGTATTAGAAACATAGATCCCTAACTGTAGTAAAACTGTATATTTTAATTATGCTTGTTTTTATTTTTGCCATATTAAGCACCTTCCAGCATTTTAGTGCTTCTTGCATTCTTTCCACCAAGCTTTCAGTCTTCTTTTCATATTATTTTAGATAAAATATATTCCTAAAGTTTCAAATCTTCTGCTTTGGGCATTAAACCTCCTGTATCGCCTCTTGAAAATACTTTAGATATAATATATTCCTAAAGTTTCAAATCTTCTGCTTTGGGCATTAAACCTCCTGTATCGCCTCTTGAAAACCAAGCCTTATACTTTTACTTCTGTTTATCATAACCCCTCATTTCTTTGATCTATTTCAAATGTATCTATTATCATTCCTCATTTCCTCTGGCTGGCTATGATTATACGAAACTTTATGCCTTCTCCCATACTTTGCTTTACTTTTCTTCCCCTTTGTTAGTCTTCCTCATTGTTTTATTCATACCTATATCAACTAAAAATGAACTTAAATTGCATCCTTGGTTTATCACTTACTTTACTTTATAAATATGTTCATCTTGAAAGACACAGTCAGCTAGTGATATGCATCTTTTATCTGATTCAGAAATTGTTTTCCTATTCCACATTCCTCCACATCCACTACTAATCTATCATGTCTGATATTGCCAAATACTTTACTCAGGTTCATAGACTATCAATCTTTCTCTCTTCCTTCTAGAGTATGAATTACTTCTTAGTTTGTCTATTTTTCTTCCAACATCCTTACGATCCCTTAAAGCTCCTGTTTCTTGTTATAGGTCTACTTTCATTATTTTTCTAGATTTCTCTCTAGCATTTTGTCAAGTGATCTTACAGTAAATATTAAGGAAAACAATGTTTCTCATTTTGTCTTGGTCATTTCGTTTTCATTTCTTGCACACAAATTTAAGTATTATTTTGCATTCATTTTTGTTTTCTTAACTCACTTTCTCGTACTACTGTTTTCTTGGAGAATAATCTTTACTGAACTTTGTATAGTATCCAACAAGAGAATGGGAAAGGAGCAGTACTTGGAAGAAGGAAGGATGAAGCAGATAAATGGGGGGAATTTCAACAATTAAACTTGTACAGAATTGCACTGTGAAAACAAGATAAATAACCCACAGGTAAAAATTCAAAGCATTTTATTTATCATCTTGTGTGAAGCAATATATTTCTGAATGGGAAGAGTTTGTACAAAGTTTCATATAAGGTGAATGATGCCTAAATAATTCTACAAGACTCTTAGAGCTAATTGACTGAGGATAAATTATGCAAGAATAGACCCAGATCAGACCACAACTTAACATTTGAATTTAGTTGACCATTAAAGATTTTTAAGAAATCTCGAAAACATAGTACTTATCAATTTGTTTTTTTAAACATTCACATCCTGGAGGCTCCATTTGTTTTCAGCTTTTAGACTTCCTTGCCAGTGTCAACAAACCGTAGCAGGGTAGGGTCTGTGATATAGGGACATTTACAGTGATAAGGAAAACAAAATTCAACTCAGAAAAAAATTCACATTTTCTGAATGTAGTCACATAATGGGATGATTTTATGATAATCTCTCCAAGAATAGGGGGTATCCATCTGGTCTGCCAGCTTTCCTCTTTCATCTTGTATGCCACTTTCCTTATCTCATCCCTTGTCATAGCTGAATTCAGCCTGAGTGTTTGTTAATCCTCCAGTATGCACTCCTCTGCACTCTTTCACCAGTTCTATTCTGGACTTCTGTCATTGCCTGTTGTGTATAAATCTCACCTGCCCCCCTACCCTCATCACCAGGGAGCATGTCCTTAATGCCCTCTCAAAGACAAAAAGTACAGTCTCCATGGGACCCAATAACATCCCTGGCTGTATCCTACATGAGCTCAGGCATGAGGCTCTCAGCTCCATTAGACACCCTATTCAACCAAAGCCTGAGCACCAGCTTAATCCCAGCTGAATGGAAGACAGTCACTGTCATCCTTCTACACAAAGGTGGAGCGTCCACTGACCCAGGCAATTATAGACCCATCAGCCTAACTAGCCTGATCTGCATGGCCATGGAATGCATTATCATGGACCTTATAAACAAGGAAATTGGCAACCCCCAAACGCTTGACCCCACACAGTTTGGTTTTGTCAAAGGGAACTCATGCCTGTTAAACTTGATCAACTTCTTTGAAACAGTCACCAAAGCCATGGATGAAGGGAAGATGGTGCACACAGCCTATGTTGACCTAGCAAAAGCCTTTGGCACTATTCCCCACTCAGGCATAATAGATAAACTCTCTCAGCTAGGCATCAACCCATATGTTACCAGATGGGTAGCTAACTGGCTCACTGATAGAAGCCACTCAGTCAAAGTAGGGAAAGCCACCTCTAGTAATAGACCCGTAATGAGTGGTTAACCCCAAGGATTGGTCTTGGGACCTCTACTATTTGGGATATACTTTTCTGAGGTGCAAGTAAAACCCAGTGGTCTGTGACTAACCAAGTTTGCAGATGACTGCAAGCTGGGCACTGTCTTAAATTCCCGTAGTGATGTGAACATCCTCCAAGAGCGCCTTACTCAAACTAATGACTTGTGCCAGAAGCATGGCCTCAAACTGAATGCCAAGAAATGCATCATTATCCCCTTTGGGGAAAATGTCATCCCCACTAATTATTACATTAGTAACAACATACTAAGCATGCAATCAGTCATGAGGGACTTGGGCACCTTGGTTGATAGCAACCTGGCTTTTGACCACCACGTTGCCTCCATTGTACAGAAGGCTTTCTACATGGCCCACCTTATAAATAAGGGTATTTCATCCAGGAACAAGATGGTCATAACATCCCTGCACTCCTTCCTTATCAGACCCATTGTCGAGTACAATGCCCTCTTTGGCATGTACCTTGCCAAGCACATGCAGCAGTTGGAGAGACCACAGAGGTTCCTGACCAGGAAAATCCAGGGTCTCAAACAGCTATCCTATACAGATAGGCTAAAAGGCCTGTCCCTCCACTCAGTGTCATACAGACTGCTCAGAGATGACCTGTGTCTGGTATACAAGGCCATTTCAGCCTTGATGGAGTTGCTGCATATCTGTAAGACAAACTCCAGTAGTGCAACCTGCAATAAGGCCTTAACCTGGCCTGTGACATTAATAGAACTTGTTGGCAGGATAGATTTGTGTCCCAAATACTCCTCCATCTGTGGAATAGATTCTCTCTCCATGTCAAGCAGAGTACCTCTCTAACAGTCTTTAAGAGGAACCTGGATGACTGGATGGGAAACAGAAAATATACCCCTAGGATCCCACCTGTGTCCCTGCTGGACAGGGGAAACAGGTGCTGACTTTGAGGGAACATGGGCAAAATTCTTGGCTAGGCTTATAAGGTCCTATGGGCCAACAGCCTAGTATCATCCTATGAACCTATGAATCCTTAAAAAGTAAAAATTAGTATTTCTTGAATCCTTAAAACGTAAAACTACCATGAGTAATACACTTATAAAAAGTAAAGAAAAATGCCACCCCTTCCTTGAATCTCTCCCTGATTATCTCATCCTCTTCTAAATATTATCCAACTCCTCCTCTTACCTTCCTTACCCCTCACCGCTGATTTTTCTTGTATTTCTTGGCTAGCTATTTTCTTTGCATCTCTCCAACTATCCACCAGTAGCTCCTCCACAACCATTGTTGAATTTCTTACTCCATAATAACTTTACTAATTCCAGTTGTATTGCATTTTCTCTGACCTATAGTGCCTCTCTTCTACTTTAATTTCTAGCAGCTTCCATGTCTATCACTTCTAGATCTCACTCCAGCTCCTTAGTCAACCTTCCTTCTTTCCTTCTCTTCTCATTAGTTTTCTCCTGACAGTGACCTTGGTCACATCTCTCCAGCATTCTTCCAGTTTGTCTTTGTTTTTCATATTGTCCTGTTGCTGTATTTACTCCTTTAACAGTCCTTGCTGTTTCCCTGTCCTCTGCCACCATCCATTTATAGCTATCTCACCTCCATCCCCTTCTTATTTTCTTTGCCTGCACACTTACCTTAAGTCTCACTGCTGCATGACCTATTCTGTGTCTCTCTAATATTTGGATCTCTTCCATTATTTCCATTTGATTCATCTTCCTTATCAACCTGTCTAACCTACTTGTTGGTACCAAAATGTTGCTCCTGAAGGTGTATTCCCTCACATTTAGATATCTTTCCCACCACATGTAGAGCCACCCTCCCTTTTTCATTACATGGGTTAGTTCTTGCCTCATCTTTTTATTATATTCTCTCCTTCCATACAACCTGTCTTTTTCTGGTGCTGTGAGGATATTGTAGTTCCCCGCAATTATCTCTGTTTCATCTCCTCTTGTCTGTGCACAGTTAGCAAAAAGATCTAGTAGAACTGTTTTTCATCCATGTTTACTGCATATATGTTTCCTGTTCTCCAGCATATACTTTTCACCCTTCCTTACCAGATGATCCATCTACCTGTCTCACTTTCTATCACTTTCTGTTTGGATGTCGGAAGCACCCTGTGAAATACATTTGCTACGCCCCTCTTTCATCCCCTACCTTGTTGTCCATTCCCCCCTGCAGGTAATCATAACACAGTCTCTTCTCCTCATCTCTGATTTTCAGTTTTGTTCCTTGTGATAGATTGTTGTCTTCCCCATCCTCTTCCTTCTTCTGATGTCATGAAACAGCAATGTTGCCTGTAATTAAGTGTATTTTCTTTGCCGTTTTTGTCTACGCATCACTGATTTCCTAATGGCTGCCATTCAACACATTCCTTCTATTATGTTATTTGGCCGCTGCCTTTGCTCAGACCCCCACACCCACTTCACCCAGTCCTCTGCCTCTGGATCCCTGCCTTTTGGCTATTGCATGTGCAAGAGTATATCCAGTACTGATGTCACAATCTTTTTATATTGTAGAATTCCCATTCATTGGTCTCCCCTCCCCACAGTTGCTTACCAGTCAGGTGTGCCATCTTTTCTGTTATTTGTGGGTTTACTATTCTCTTTACCCACAATTTATTTATTTCACATTTGTGTGCAGGTTGTTCTTTACCTTGCATTTCCTTTGTTTCTCCCAAACATTGCTTTTCATGCAATCCAGTTGTTATGTCAACAGTTATTACTTATTTTTTTCTAAGACTTAGATATTCAACTTATGATTATTGCAGTTTATTATATATCAATAAGTAGCTATAAAATATATCACTTATCTTGGAGGCTTCCTCCTATTATACACCCTTGAGTGTATTATCTATCATTGTCTCAGGAGTTGACTCATTTCTTCCAACTGCTTGCAAAGTTTTTTTATGCTGTGTTCCCTGTGACATGTTCCACAGGGTATGATCTGTTTCATTTTACCAACCTTCCTGCACTGTCCACTGTCACCTGTCTTTCAATGTCCATTCCTTTGACTTATTTATTGCTTATCTTTCTTTCTGTGGTCACTCAAAGTCCTTCTGCAGTCCTGCCTCCCACCTCTTTGACTCTGCCATCAATCATAAATTAGTCTTTCTAGATTGTTTAGCCCCTCATTTGTCCATCAGTTCACTTCTGAGTAACTTGAGCCATCCAAAGCACCATCCCCCATCTCCTTATAGTTCTCCCTGGTTTGGCTCTGTTTCTACTTATTCTTCTTTCTCTATTTTTGTGTCTAAATCTCCCTTGACAGAGATTTCTTGTTCATCTGTCCCTTTGATATAACTCTTTCACTTGTTTCCCTATTTCCCTACCACCATCTTGTCTTTTTTCTTAACTCCTTGTGGTTGCCTTTGGCCCCCAGTGTTGTGCTCTTCCCTGCAGGAGTTTCAGTATCTGACATGTCCTTCCAGTGTCTCTGTGTCGCCTCTCCTATGTCTAACGTTGCTCTCCCACTCCACATATGGAAGACGATTCAGATTTTTACTGCTTGAGTTGTTTAGATGTCTGTAATACCTTTGTTTAAACTTTTGAACATTCTCCACATTGTCCATCCTAAGCCATTCCCCTTTCTGCTGTACTTCCAGAATTGCAGGGTATTTCAACCATGCAGCTGTTCTATTCATTCTTTGTTCGTAAAGCCGATAGATTCTATCTGAGTAATTCTTGATCAGCTTTATGAACTTCCCCTGCAAATGGGATAATTTTAAGTCTTTTTGCCTCCTTATTATTTCATTTTTAAAGCAAAGGAATTGAAACATGCCAAAATATATCTGGTTCTTCTTTCTGCTGCAATTTCCCAACATCCCACTCTGCATATCTTTTCTATTACTGTTTCGTAATTTCTTAGTATCAGAAATCTCTCATCTAATTGCTGCAAATTGTTTAATTTCACTGCTGCTCACACTTGTTTGTATTCCAATTCAAATTATTAGAGTACAAAGGATTAGTCCAGATAAAACTACTTTAGCTAGCAGATCTAGGAGACTCTCTCTCTCTCTCTGTCTCTCTCTGATACCCTCCCTATGGAAGGAATAAAGACACTTTGTTGAAGTTTCCAGTGGTTTATTTAGTTAAGTTGATAGAAGATGGAATAATATCAAGAACAAGAATACTAATCCAGCTACCTACTTAACTGAATAAACTACTTGAAACTTCATACCTACCTGTATTAGGAGGTAAAATATAGTTGGGCAAGAAGTAACAAGTTATAAACTGATGTGAGGAAAAGGTAGCTCACCATTTTTTTTCTGACAGCGTTTGTTACTAAAAGTCAAAGTTTAATGGGAGCTCAAACATCTTTAGAGATAGACAGATCACCTATTCAGTTTTCCTAAACCAGCATTTAGTATGGTAGGTTATCCGAATCATAATCAGAACTCACATTTATTGGCTAAGTATGTGCACATAGAAGGAATTTGACTCCAGTTTTGATGACTCTCCAAGTATAAATTACATAAACAACATACGTATAATTATTAAAAACAATACAAAAAATGTGACTATACATATATATATATATATATATATATATATATATATATATATATGTACAAAGTGCTAAGTGCAACTCAGTGCAAGAAATACTTAAATAAACTCTGAAAGACACATGCATTAACAATAAGTAAACATTATTGCAGATCCTTGGAAGCTTGGGAAAAGAATACCCAGCCTTATAAGCTGAATTAACCATTTATGAACTTAATGGCCTGTGGGGGGAAAAAAAACTGTTCTTATACCTACTTGTTTTGGTGAGTATTAATCTATAACACCTGGGCAATGGTTATAGTTCAAAAAGATGGTGACCTGGATGTGAATGGCTGATGATTTTCCCTGCCCATTTCATGACTCTGAGATTGTACAGGTCCTGTAAGGAGGGCAAAGTAGTACCAATGATATTTTCATCAGACCTGACTATTTGATGTAACCTATGTTTGTCATGTTTAGACACAGATCCAAACCACACTGTTATGTATGAGCAAAGAACAGACTGAATGACTGCCGTGTAGAACTGAATCAACAGCTCCTGTGGGAGGTTGAACCTTCTTAGAAAGTGCATTCACTGTTGTGCCTTTTCTCTGCTGGGCCCTACACTGGTTTCCCACTTCAAATCCCGGGAGATTATAGATCCCAAAAATGTAAAGGTTTCCACAACTGACACTGCAGTATTAAATTTAAAGAGGGGGATGATATTGTTGGACCACTCCAAAAGTCCACTGTCTTCTCCACAGTTTTAAAAGTGTTCAGCTGCAGATTATTTTGACTACAACAAAAGGCAAGCTGCTCAACCTCCCATCTGTATGTAGACTCATCAGCATTCCTGATGAGCCCAATAATGGTAGTATTGTCCACATATTTAATAAATTCAACACAGGGGTCCATAGAGGTGCAGGCATTAGTGTAGAGGAAGAATAGCAGTGGAGAGAGCATGCATCTCTGGGGGCACCCATATCGATCATGTGATAGCTAGATGTAAATTTC
Source organism: Protopterus annectens (assembly GCF_019279795.1). Classification (NCBI taxonomy): domain Eukaryota; kingdom Metazoa; phylum Chordata; order Ceratodontiformes; family Protopteridae; genus Protopterus; species Protopterus annectens. The sequence goes on from NC_056735.1 coordinate 1,465,461,650, forward strand.
CCCAGTTTCACGTGCTGTTTCCTATTAGTAAGAAAATTGGTGCTGCATTGACAGGTGGAAGCAGGAATGGAATGCTAGGAGAGTTACAAGTGAAGAAATTCTGGAATTATTGTATTAAATGCAGAGCTGAAGTCCACAAACAGAATCCTTGCATATCTCCCTGGATTGTCAAGATGTTACAAGATATATTGTAGACGCATATTAATTGCATCATCCACTGACCATTTCTCTCAATAAGCAAACTGAAATGGGTTCAACAAGAGAGCTGTATTATCCTTCAAGTGAGCTAACACCAGCCTCTCAAAAGTCTTCATGACTACCAGCAACTGGCCTGTAGTCATTCAGTCCTATTTATGCTGGATTTTTTAGGGACTGGAATGACTGTGGCTTGTTTGAAACATAAGGGAACTTCACACAGCTCTAATGATTTATTAAAATTCCAAGTAAAAACAGGAGCCAGTTGATCAGCACAAATTTTTAAACAAGAGGGTGAAACTCCATCTGGACCTGCTGCTCTCTTATTGTACTATCTTTTAAAAACTGACACACATCCTCTTCAGAGATAATTAATCCAGACTGAATGTGAGAATGTGTGGACAAGACAGTCATATAAATCTGAACACTGAAAGAGCTGGTAACAGTGTCATTTGTAGCCTCAGGCTTATCAAACCTAAAGCAAAAAGCATTCAATTCATCAGCCAGTTGGTAATTAGCTGCAGAAAAGGGGGGGTTGTTTCCTATAGTTTGCAATGTTTTGTAGACCTTTCCACACTGATGCAGGATCATTGGCTAAAAACTGTTTTTCAGCTTTTCAGAATAGTTCTTTTTAGCCACTTTAATTGTGTTTGTCAGTGTGTTCCTTGCCTGTCTAAAAGTGTTCTATCCCCACTTCTATAGGCATATTTCTTAGTTTAGTGGTGAACCAAGGTTTGATGTTGTTAAATTTTAACCAGGTTTTAGTGGAGACACACATATCTTCACAGAAACTAACATAAGATGGTATTGTGTCTCCATCCATTCATCCATCCATCCATCCATCCGCAACGTCTTTTCCCATTTTATTTTTGTTCACATGGTTGGGCTGTCACTTCAGCAGTGACAATCATCTCGAGCCAAGGTTTTACACTGTCAGGTAGCTTGCCTTGCCACTGTATTTCATTCTTCCAGTCCATCTACTGTATGTCTTTAGAATGTGGAAGGAAACCTGGAGGAAACCCATGTGACTGCAGGGAGGACATGCAGATCCCACACAGAAGGCACTCCAGCCGAGAATTGAAACAGAGAACCTCTTGCTGTAAGGTGACAATACTAACTGCTGCACCATGTTACTGCATCTGACAGTTATAAAAGGTGAAGAATCTTTGGAATGTGATAGACTTAGATATGTGAGTTTTTGCTCAGGTGGCGTCCAGCAAATCTTCTAGTGATAGATGTGTTGATTCAAAAAATGTCAGTTTCCTCAGACTTTCAACTTTTACCTTTAACTAGATCTGAGGAAATTCAAGCTGTCAGTTATATCACAAATCTTTCCATTCAATTAAACTGAATTAAATCTTTGAACTTATTAAGTAGAGGCCTAAAAGCGACTGGGAAAGTAGTTGGTTTACTGAAACTTACTTGTATGGCTGATGTTTAAACAAAGGCTTGGAATAAATGTCTAATATTTAGTAAGTGGTTTATAAAATGGAAAACAACTTGCATTTATGATGGAATGTCCTCTGCTTTTTTCTAGATACTCTTACAACAATTACCATGGGTTCAATAGCCAATGCAAATAAATGACAGGAAATAGGGCATCCCTGCCTAACTCTGCAAATCACAGAAATGTTCTGGGATAAAAAGATGGGACTATAGTATACTGACTATAGGGCCTCAGTGAAGACACTAGGAAAGGTCATTATTGATACCACCATGAAAAGCTAAGTCCAGCTCACATTGTCAAATGCTGTTTAATAAATTAATACCAAGTGCAAAAAAGGTACTAGACAAATGTAGCATGCTGTTATAGAAAGTAGAAAAAGTATCCTGTGGATAGTATATTACCCTGCTTGTTATAAAATTGACTTGGTTAGAAATTTTCAGCAAAAAGGGGCAAAGTAACCAGTCTTAAGGTCAAAATGTTATTGTACTTTAATAGTGTGCATTTGTGGCAGAAATGGTATGAACCTCTGTAACTTTATGGGTCTTTTCTAAGTTGGGAGTAATGACTACTAATGTTAATTTCCAAGAAAGCATAGGGAGTTCGGTATGTAAAAATTACAGATGGGAAACAGTAGGTCTAAAGAATCATCCTTAATATATTTATTTATATTTTGAACCATAGTTTTCAATGTTAGGTGATTTACCTGGTTTGAAGACACCAAATGCCTGACAGTACTCAACGTTTCCTTTTGATGAAACTTTCTAAGAGCTCTCCTTCTCTGACATTAGAGCAATGGATTCATTGACATTATAAGAGCTGTCTCATGCTTGCCCATAACTCACTATGGATCAATCTTATAAGGTCTATGTAGTCCAGGATCAAACTATTCAGAAAAGGAGAGTCTTCTTTTTTCTTTTTGTCTGTGAAATGTTCAGTCCACAAGGAAATGGATAACCATATGCAAAACAGATATTAAGTGCTTTGGTCTCTATCTCTCAGGACTTAATCAGAACATCAAAAGCTGCACTTCTCCTTACATTTAAATACCCTGCCCTATTTCATCATAGCTTAATTGATTAATTTGGTAGAATACAACATTTAAAAATATAGTCACTCAGATTCTAAATAGCTGTCTAAGTGCCAAGAAAAACAAGACACTTTTGTTACAAGAGCAAATTATAATAACAATATCATCAAGACTAATATGTTTAAAATAGTATTAAATATCTATGATTTAAAAGGCTAAAATTCAAAATCCAATGAACCTGAATAGATAAAAAAATGTTTAAGAAATTTAAAAATATTAAAGATCCATTTAAAAAAAAGTATAATACTCTGTGAAAATGTTGAATTTGTTTGTGGGGGTTCATAAAAAATCTCAAATTTTAATTTTGCTGCTCTCATCTTAAGCACTATGTTTAGACAAACATGATCATTCAGCCCTAGTCTTACTGTGGCATCTAATTTTATCTGCCAAAGTAATTCCCTGTATTCCAATTTGTTTTCTCAGTTACCCCTTCTCATGTTTGACTTACCAATCTCCAGGAAACCACATTTAAACATGCTGAATCCTGTACATGTTAAAGAGTGTTTAAACAATGCATTTTTTCATTGCATATTTTTAAATCATTCAGATGTTCGTAGATTCTTTTACCTAAACACCTTTTGGTCTTTCTCACATAGTAAACCTGGCACTGACTGCAGGTAACAAGATAAACTAATCCATTAGAATCACAATTCCCTTTCTGAAATCTAATCTGTGACATACAATAATTGTCTAAAATAAAATGTTATTTTCGTTAATGTAGGGGCACACTCCACATCAACCACACTTGGTGATGCCAAATAATTCATGTTCTTTCCCTTTCTCTAAAATACCCTTAATATTGTTTTCACTTTACAAATAAAAGTTGGGGTTTCACCTACTGTATCAAATATATGTTTATCTGTTTTTAAAATGCACCAATTGTTTTAATAATGTTTATCACCTCACCCCTACTCTCATTAAATTTAATAGCAATAGCATCTCAGAACATCTTCTTGCTAACTATATCTTTCAAAACTGGGGCATCGTATTCAGTCCCTTTGTTTTTCCCTAATGTTGGTGGGTACTTTGTACCCATTTGTGACAATTTCTTTCTCAAGCTCTGGCAATAAATCCAGTGGGTATCCTCTCTGTAAAAACATATTTCTCATAGTTTCAAGTTCTTCCAAGAACTTTCTGTCATCTTAGACCATTCTGGATGCCCTAATATACTGACCTTTGACCATGTGTTTTTATAGTGCCATTTGTGACTGCTATTATGACACAGATATGAGTTTTAGAAAGTCGCTTTCCTACACGTACTTGAAACCAACTCTATGCCCTCTATTGCCAAATCCACATCCAAATAGTGGATTCTGAAAGCATTGTTGTTCCGCATAAACCTCAAAAAGGGAGTAGTATTTGTAATATATGATATAAAGTCATCAAAATTCTTTGGGCTCCCTTTCCAAATACTGAATATGTCATCCAATAATCTATTGTACAATGACCATAAATCATTATGAGGTGGATTAAAAACATACCTATTCTCTCATGTAAGCATAACCAAATTGGCAAAGATGGGGGCACAAGCTGCCTCCGTTGCTACCCCACTAATTTGTCTGTAGAATTCTCCTTCGGAATATAAAAAGTAATTCCTAAGCAAAATTTCCATCAGTTCTGCTAACAATCTTACTTTCCTGACATCTATCAAATTATACCCCATCAGGGCTTCTTCAAAATATTCCAACCTTATGTCATGTGGAATACATGAAAAAAAATCCATAACATCAATCATCACAAAACTGTAATATTCTTTCCACAATTCATAATGAAGTTTGTTCAGGAAGTCCCGGGAATCCTTTAAAATATAACCATAACTGTGTAAAAAAAGCTTTAATATCCTGCAATGTATACTGCCATGAAGATATGTCTTAGGTGCCTGTGCAGCTGCTATCAACCTATAAGAGGGATCAAATACATTTTTGTGTATCTCAGGAATTCTGAACACTGCTGGTATTAAGGGGTGTTTGTTTAATAAAAAAAGTCATAACTGCTTGGGACAGGGCATCAAACAGGAATAAATCAATTTTCATTTAAGCTACATTAATCTCATTCCTGGAGACCATAATATAGCCACTTTAATCTTGTAGTATTTCTAAAAATCTTCGTACATAATCGGTTTGGTTTGCAATCATGACTCCTCCACCTTTATCAGGTTTCATTATTCTGACATTTTTATTGTGTGTGAGCTTGTTCCTCTAGAGTGAGATTTAAATAAAATCTCTTTTTCTATGAAAATAAGTTACATACATCACTCTCACAGACTTTTGCAAAGAAATGAATTGTTTGGTTAAGGGGAGGATTCACCATACTTTTGTTTTTCACTTCCTGACTAGGTTGAATACTCTCCTTCTTACTGTGTATTTGTGAGATATTTAATTTTCTAGTGAATAATTTGAGTTCCAAAATTATTCTGAAGCATTGTCATTTCTCTTAGGAACAAATTTGAACCCCTTTTCAAATAATGTAAAATAATTATGATCAATGTCTAACTCACTATAATTGAATATATGGAAACCTCTTCTGTTGATTGTTCTCCCATCATCAAAATAAGTGATATTATCATCATTAGGTACTTTTACCACCTTATTCTCTTTTTTGTTGGTGTGTTTTATCCTCCATCTTTGAGGTTTGTTTTTCTTCCCTCCTCCTCTTGTTTCAGTGTTGTTCATTACCCGCAGACCTTTGGGGGGTGATCTTCCTGGTTCCTCAACCTCTCCAATCTCCTGGGGGGGTGTTGGGGGCCCAGGGGAGAAATTCTAAAGAGGGAGTAGTTGTAGGGTTGGAAATATTAGTGTTCACTTCCCTAAGAGTTGCTGAGGTTTCTCCTCCTGCTCCTATGTATTCTGCCTGCCTATCATCTCTACTGATATTGTGACCTGACTTTGTACTACCTTGGTAATTGTTATTGAATATGGGGTACACTTTCCCTTGTACATAATCATTCTGGTCTCCAATTAATTTCTTTTCCTTCCTCCTCTGTGTGTTGACCACATGTTGGTTCACAGATCTGATAATAGTGCCATATCTGTGATTATAATGATCAAACAGTAAATCATTAGTTATACAATAATTTAAAACAGTGATTTCATCAGTAAGAGAATTAATTTGTGTATCATTACATTTAATAATAAATTCACATAATTCACTTCCATGTCTGTTGAACATGTTCACTAAATATTCATGTTCCTTGATTTCTTTATTGACCCCAAGTGGAAACCTAAAAACTCTTAATCCCCTTGGAACCTGTTCACGTTTAAGATAACCATTGTCAATCTATAGGGAATGCAATTTCTTAAGGTTTGTCTGAAAGTCATGTAAACAAAATGTAATGCTAACCTGTTCATCTTGCTTGTAGCTTGCATTGTGTGATATTGGTGAGCCCTGGTCCATTCAGGACGTAAGATCAAAGTTTCTTCCAGTTGTCACAGAGTTGAGTCTCCCTTCACTGGTGTTGCTCTTTTCCAGTATGTTTCTGTTGTTAGTACCATTTCTGCCAGCTTGTACTGTCAAGTTCAAACCATTGCAGCCTCCTTCATAACCAGTTCTTAGTTCACTTAGATCATTTTAAGGGTGATATTGGCATAATCCTTCCTCCATCATTTTCTCCTCGAGCAAAATCGTTTGTGGGGGGCACATAAGCTTTTAGTCCTTCTAACAACTGGCTACATTGCTGTGTTGAAAGGGCAATCCATTGTGTAAGATTCCCTTCATGTTTGGGAACAAAGATCACATCCCTTCCACTATATTGAAAATAGTATGGCTCACTTTAAGCGTTGTTAGGTGACAGGCACAGCTAACGGTCAAAACCAGTGGGAAGAAAAATACAAAATTCTTCAAAAATAGTGTGCCAAAAAATGGTCTTCTATATCAGACCAACAAAAGGCATGTCAAAAAAAATTCAATAGTCTCCTACCAACTAGGCTTCTCAGTGACTGTCCATAAACAGCTTATTCAGGAAAAAAAAATAGTTCCTTATAGGAATGTTTGTTCCTTAAAATAACTGTCAAAAGGCATTGTGCTTGAAAAAGTCAGTTCTTTGTGGGAATGTTCATTCCTAAGTGAAGTTCAAAACATTGGCTAGGAATCCTGAATGACGCACAATGAGAAAAACTAAGAACCTAACTTCAGTGTGTAAACCGTGCAACTGAAATAAAACTAATAACAAAAGAAGTCCACATAGTCCACAGAGTCTTCTTTTTTCCTTTTTGTCAGTGCAGTGTTCAATCCACAAGAAAATGGAAAACCAGTAATAAGTTTATTTCAAAACAAATAACAGCTCTTTCGTCCCTATCTCTCTGGACTTCATCAGAGTATCAAAAGCTGCACTTCTCATTACATTTAAATACCCTACCCTATTTCATCATAGGTTAATTGATTAATCTGGTAGAATACAACATTTAAAGATACAGTCACTCAAATTCTAAATAGCTGTCTAAGTGCCAAGCAAAACAAGACAAGTTTGTTACAACAGCAAATTATAATAACAATATCATCACAACTAATATAATTGTTTGGCTTGCTTGTACTCTGCCTGAATATTGCTCATCTCTGCATTTTATTTTGATTTGAAGTTTTTCATTTAAGATTTGGTTACTTCTATTTTTTATCTTTTTATTGTATTAAGTTTTGTTTTGTTTTAAGTTTTCTGTTCTGTTGGAGTCTTAAGAGGTCTTGGCTAGGGTCAGTGAGAAAAGTTAGCAAACAATTCCTTTGCAAACAGTGAATAACATCAGCAAATTAGCGGGTGTAGTTGAGAAATAGCATTCCTCATTTAGTTTGAAATATTTGGAGGCATCTCTATTTAGCTGGAGTGCTTGTTTGGCTTGCTTGCTGTACTTTGCCTGAATATTGCTGATCTCTATCTGCATTTTAATTTTCTCACCCACCTGCCCAACTGTTGTATTCTTAAGCTTGGTGGCTTCTGAGTTGTCCGCCCCTACTATAAATCTGATTTTGGACTCTCGTCCCAGTCCCATCTCATCAGCTCATTCTACTTAGTATGGAAAGATCAGCTGGGAAGGTCAATCCCCTTAGCTTCTTAACCTTGAATTATCTTTTCTTTCTTCCATTCCCACTTATCTTAAAATATTGTACTTTAGTCATCTGATTTTATTGTATTGTGTTTCGTCCTACTTTTTAACTTTATTTTGCTTTTGCTGCATGTTCTTAAAAATGTCAGTTGCATTTATTCTGCTGCATTTTTACTGCTTGTTAGTAGCCTGATTAAATTGTAACTGTTATTCTCAACCTCTTAGTTTTGGTTTAATCACTTGGGATTCAGGCTAGTTGTTTTACACTAAGAAGATTTGCGGTCTACACTCTTGTGGCAGGAGAGGTAGCTTGCATCCTTCTAAGTTAGGAATTGCTAGTTGAAGGCTTATTGTGTCTGTTATTCCAAAAGTGTCTTAGTTCTGGCTTAAGCGCTTGGGCTTCAGGCTAGTTATTTTATATTAAGAAGGTTTGTGGTCTACACTCTTGTGGGAGGAGAGGGTAGCTTCTGCCCTTCTGAGTTGAGAATTGCTGGTTGAAGGCTTATTGTGCCTGTTGTTCTAAGTGTCCTTGTTCTGGTTTAAGCACTTCAGTTCCAAACCAGTTATTTTACATTTGAAAGATTTGTAGTCTAAACTCTTGTGGAAGGAGAGGATAGTCTACAACCTTCTATGCTGGGAACTGCTAGTGAAGGCTTATTGTGCCAGTCATTCTAAGTGTCTTTGTTCTGGTTTAAGCACTTGGGTTCCAGACCAGTTATTTCGCACTAGAAAGGTTTGTGGTGTACACTCTTGTGGGAGTTGTTGTTGTTGTGTCTTTCGGCTTTTCCTGGTTAGGGGTCGCCACAGCGGAACTTCAGTCCGCTAATGATTGGCAGTAGATTTTTACGTGCCGAGTTGCTGGCCCTGATGCACAACCTTCAACGAAGGTACACCCATTCATGCATGTCTCCACACAGAAGACGCTCTAGCTGAGAATTGAACAGGACGTCTTACTGTGAGGCGACAACGCTGCCACAGCACCAACTCTTGTGGGAGTATTCTACTGAATTGCTGCTTTAATTAAACTGTTTTTTTTTTTTTTTTTTTTTGTTGTTGTGACTGCAATTTCTGCACTTTGAATTTCTAGTACTTCTGCATTTTATAGCACAGACTAGATTCAGGTTTGCTAAATCAAGACTGTTTGGTATCATTTGAGCACTAAGATCAGCCACTTTACATCAAGAAGGGCCCCCCTGCACCCTTGTGGCAGAGGTGTGCAGCCAAGGACCCATTTAAGTTGGGGATTGCTGGAATAAGGCTCTGTCTTGGGCTTTCCCTTTGGCTGCTTTGTTTAAAATTGTTTAACTTTGCTTGTATTTAAGCATCATGTTTGCATGGGTTTCCTCTCAGTTTACTGGAGCTGCTCAGAGATTGCACTGCTGTGTTACAAGCAACCCAGTTGTGCATTGTGAAGCACTGACACAGTTTTCTACCCCTAGCTCTCCACAGAATAGCTGCTTTTGGTTAGTCTTACAGCAAAATCTGGTCCATCTAGCCCACTCCCCACAAGTTACTACAGTATATACCTGCCACAATGGACAGTTTCCCACCATTTCTCCAGGCAGCCTGATTGACATGGGCATCCTGAGGCAATGTAGCTGACAACCAGTTACTCCTAGAACAAACAAATACTACATGTGAGAGATTTATCTATACTATGAATTTGGAATCAATTCGCTTACATAACAACAAACCAGACATCAAACAGATTTTCAGCAGACACATTTCACCTCTTGCACATAACAAGCTCACAATACATAAACCCATATACGCAGAGGAACTTGCTAGAAGCATACCTAAAGATCAGAGGCCTCCAAGTGCAAACCTATTGCACACACCGCAGACCCAACAAAATCCAATACACATAATAATACACACAACAGTGTCTCAGCCAATAAGCCCCTAAGGCAAAACACCTCAAAACCAAATGTCTTGGTTATAGGCGACTCCATAGTGAGACACACAGATGTCCCACTCACCAGGCAAGACAATGAGAAGGTCATGGTCTGCTGCCTGTCAGGTGCCAGGATCCATCAGATCACACACACACTCAAGTCTCTCAACAAATACTGTTATGACTCAGTCATAGTCCGTGTTGGAGTGAATGACTTGAGACGTACCTCACTGGACTATCTGAAGAGAGAGACATGAATGAGCTCTCAGATTATGTATCCTAGGCAGGTATGTCCCTAGCCCTAAGCAGCATCCTACCTTAACCCAGGATGATGCGTCAGTATAAACAAAAAATGATTGACTTCTGCAATTAGCTTAGCTTCTGGTGTCAGTCCAGGGGGATCCAGTATCTGTCACCCTGAGAACATATGGTTGACACACCACACTGCTTTGCTAGAGATGTTCTTCACCTGTTGCCTCATTTCTTTCAGTTACTGGTAAAGATACTTGCCTTCCTCATAGTGCCTTTTTTAGGCAATGTCATAACAACAAAGTTCCCAACGTAAAAAATCCACTAAAGACAAACTCAGGGTTATGCTGCTTAATGCTAGGAGTCTAAATCGGAAACAGCAAACACTGGAAGCACTCCTTACCTTGGAAGATGCCATTGTCTGTGCAGTCACAAAGACATGGTTCAAGGCCACAGAAAGCACCCTGGCCATGCAAGGCTATAATGTCTTCCACACGTTTGGACCTCAAAACGAGTGTGAAAGACCCAAAGGTGGAGGTTTATCCAACTTCATTAAAGACAAATGCACCTCAAGACTGGTCAAACAGTATGACTCCATAGAGCTACTCCAAGTCCAACAAACTGTAGGTAAAATACCCTTCTATATCATTGTTAGCTATAGGTCCCCCAACCAAGAACCATGAAAACCACTCTGTCTACCTGGACCTACTTGAGTCACTCACTATACAGCCAAACACCTTGGTCATGGGTGATTTCAGCTATCCTTCCATCAATTCTCATTTGGAGAGATTGACATCTCCACAAATGATCACATTAATAACAATGTCCTAAGCACACAATCAGTCATGAGGGATTTGGACACCCAGGTTGATAGCAACCTGAATTTTGACCACCATGTTGCTTCCATTGTACAGAAAGCCTTCTACATGGCCCATCTCATAAGTAAAGGTATCTCATCCAGGGACAAGGAGGTCATAATATCCCTGTATTCCTCCCTTATAAGGCCCATTATTGAGTACAACGCCCCTTTCGGCATGTACCTCACAAAGCACATGCAACAGCTGGGGAGACCACAGAGGTTCCTCACCAGGATAATCCAGGGCCTCACACCTCTACCATACACAGATAGGCTAAAAGCCCTATCCCTCTACTCAGTTTCATACAGACTCCTCAGAGGCATACAAGGTGATCACGGACTCTGCCTTAATGGGACTGCTGCATATCTGCAAGTAAAGCTCTACTCAAGTAACCCACATGCGCAGCCTCAACCTGGTCTGTGACATCAATAAGACTTGTTGGCAGGACAGATTTGAGTCCCAGAGACTCCCCCCATCTGTTGAATAGACTTACTCTCCATGTGAAGCAGAGTACCTCTTTACCCCTTTTTAAGTGCAACTTGGATGACTGGATGGGAAACAGAAAACACACCCCTAGGATTCCACCCGTATCCCTGAATTGAATTGAATAATGGCATAAAAAAATCAGCCTAAAGTTTGAATTCAAGAGAGGCCAGAAAATTATTGGAGCAGAATGGCACCATGTCTTCAGCAGAATGCAGACAATGGGGTAAGTCGAGATGGAGTTTGTTAATGTAGATAGAAAATAACAAATAAACAAATTACAGTAGAGAGAGACAGATTTGTCATGCGGTGACTATCTCTTCTCTAGAATAAACTTCCTGCCCATATCAAGTAATAAGGCACATTCCTTTAAGAAGGAATTATACTTTGAATGGGTATTCATAAATTCAACCCAGGTATGAAAGCCTAAGGGTGGGTACTGGCAAGCTGTGACTGGTTACATGGCCCAGCTGCCCTGCACATTCTATGATTCTATGAGTCTATTATAATATCATTGTTATGTTTAGCCAACAAATTCAAAACTAATTTTGGCTATAGGAAATACATATACCTCTCTCTTCAGTCTAGACAATAAAAGTATACTCAACAACAGTGGGATAATTAGAAGCACTGGATAACTGTTGCCAGTGTGCATGCAAGAAAGAAACAGCAGTGGAATTATTTATTGTGCCCCATTAAGGATGTAGATGCAACTATTGATAGATACCCTTACTCAGAATCTACTCCTGACAGATATGTTTTACCTCTAATAAGTCCTACAAACACATACATCATCCCTTACTTAAATGACAGGAGAAGCAGTTGTTGATACATTAGCATTTGAAAATGAGACCAAGTAATTGGAGACAGTGCAGTCTAGGAGGTAGCCATGTTTGCACATCAGCTGATCATTAAGTAGAACGCCCTATTGGTATGTACTACCTGTGCAAACATTTGTCAGAACTGGAATGCTCATGATGCTTTCACACTGAAAGAACAAAAGGGCCTAAATCGTAAAAATTATGCAAACCACCTCAAAACATTGTATCACTCCTCAGAATCATACAGGCTACTGAGAGGTGACCTCTGCCCTGGTTATAGTCACTCCTCTGCATCATACAGGCTACTGAGAGGTGACCTCTGCCCTGGTTATAGTCACTCCTCAGCATTATACATGCTACTGACAGGTGACCTCTGACTTGTGTATAGAATTTCAACAGACCCTCTTCTGTCACAACCATTACATATTCACAAGACCAGTGGCATTATAAGCACCCACTCAAGGGATCTTAATCTCTTTTGCAAAATAAACGGAACATGTCGGAGGGATACGTTTGTATCACAGAGAATACCACTTCTATAGAACCATCTTCCACTCAGCATAAAGCAAAGTACTTCTCTTACTCTATTCAAATGTAATTTGGATGAATGGATGGGTAACCACAACAATTTCGACAGTAGTTTTCCACCCCCATCCCTCATGGATAGGGGAAACATGTAAATGTACCAACATATCCTTGTAAGGCCTATCCTTGGGTTATTTCCATGCAAAATATAAACTATCATGGGAATGTAAGGTTAGGTTTCTTTAGATTCTTACAGATCAGTGGCCTAATCGGGTAAGTACCTATGAACCTATAAACTATGCAATATACAGTTCCACTGGCAATCTGAAAATCAGGTGGACAAAATAGGACAAAACATTTGATTCTTCAGTTTTAACAGTTCATCCTCATTATTTTTTATATAGTATTAATAATACAGACATGTGACCTCTGTTTATTCCATTTCTTCAAATTTCAATAGCAGGAATCAAAAATACCTGCAATGTTTTTTAATCAAGGCCATCAGGGATTAGACTGATTTAAACAAAAGTCCACTACACCCTGAGAAGTTTTAACTCTTGCCTATAGCTACTATCTATATGCCACTCCTCCATTTGTTCAGATTTGGGTAACAGCAAAATGTTAAATGCTTTCACTTGATTATGTGTAAGGAATCCCTTGGGTAATAGATCTTTAGCTGTGTATACCTTGGAATCTTGTTTTTATCTCCATAGTGACATAAATGTGAAATAAAGTCTCAACTAATTTATGAGCAGAAGTTATATTAATTGTTGTCAGGATATTTTGCAGCTGTCAAGCAAAATTCATACAATTCCATTTTACAAGAGTGATATCAGAAAAATCAGGAATGCAAAAGGGGATGCTCAGTATCTGATCTATAAGATCTGACAGCAGTATTAAAAAATAAACATTGGCTATTAGTAATCCAAAGAAGGTGAGTGGATGTGTGGGTGTTTGTGTGTATGTGCACGCGCCACATGCATGTGACCCCTTGCACATGAAGTTCTTTATCTTTTTAGATCCTGTATGTCCTCTTAATAATTTCTGGTTTTGTATCCTCTCTATATATCAATTCCATTAGTTCACTGCACTTCTTTTGGATTTATGTGCTGTATTTTTTTTTTCTTTTTTCACTGTTTCATGAATGTATCTGTGTCTTCCATATCATGATTAGGTACTCTGTTCCATTTAGAAAATAATTTTTGTTCTTTATTATCAGTATCCTTTGTTGTTAATGTTTTTTCCTTTTTTCTTAGGTTTGGAGAAGGATTGCAGTTTCACCATGTATGCACGCTACTTTGAGCATAGGGAGTTTTCCAAAATTTTAATAGCATAGTCTGATGATCAGATGCTACATTTGGCACTATTCCCCTTGTCTCAGTTTTATTTTGCCCTGACAATTGCACTTGTAATTTTAAAGCATTCCTACAATGTGTCATGTTTTTAATGCCAGTTATTGCACTGAATGCTACCTTTTCCGCCATTTTACAGCCCCCTCCCAGCGAGCTCTCCAAGGATCCTGTCTCAAATACTATGCCAAGCAAGTTTCTTCAAAGAAGGAGAAACCAGAAACCCATTTCATTTTTTTTTTTTTTTGTTATTTGTGGGGATTTACATTTCTTTTTCTAAAGCTCCTCTTAAGTCTCTTTTCTATGAATAATACTGCATGTGGGTTCTGTTATGGAAGTAGAGCTGTCGGCCTGAAACTCCATGTTTGTTTGTTTATTTATTTGTTTTTTAACTTGGGGCACAAACCTGAAGCAGTTTTGCCAGGCTGGCTGTCCATGAGTGGAAATAACTATGTTCCTTTTCACTGTAGCATTTCTAAGCAAGTGCAAGGAAGTATCTTTGCCATTTCCACCTAAAAAGGGGAAGTAAAAAAAACTACATAATATGAAAACATTCTTTAAATCCAGTTATTAAGCAAGACTTAATCAATGTAGGAGTGCTATGATATATGTGTACTCTGACAAATGATATTTTGACTACAGTGGACAGTGGTACCTTACCCATCAAGCTAATAAAATCCTTTGGCTTAGCTGATCATAATAAACTTCTTGTTTCCTTGTCAGAGAGATAGGCTTTGGCTCAGGAGTATCTAGCTGGTTTGTTAATTTATTATTGTAAGGACCATTATAAGTTCAACTTTGTGCATCTTTCATTGCACCTGCAAAACTGTACTATGGAGTTCCCTAAGCCTCAGTCCTTGACCCTTTCTGTTTTCAATTTTTGTAAACTACTTAGGTGTGTGTGATCTTCCTTCTTTCAAACTAATTATGTATGGCAGTGATTTATAGGTTCATAGGTTCATAGGTGTTTACTAGGATAATGACCACAAGGGCCTTTTTAAGCCTAGCCATGCATCCCAAGTCTCCAGCAAGTTCTGATACCCTTGATAAGTGTAAGCATAGGCCTGGGAGATAAACTATTTGCAGGTTACCTGTTTGCATTAGAGACATAGGTGCCAAACCAGGGAAGAATTTCCAGTTTCCCATCCAATTGTCCAACTTGCACTTAAATTGGGTTTGGGAGGAGCTCTGCTTCACATGGATGGAGAGCCTCTTCCATAGACGGGGTAGTCTCTGGGATACATACCTATCTCTCCAGCAAGTCCTATTTATATCACAGGTAAGGTTTAAGTCTTTAGAACATATAATTCTGATACTGTTTCTTTTGTGGATATGTAGGAGGTCCATCAGAGTGGGGTCTGACAATGCCCTGTATGCCAGGCATAGATCTCCCAGAATACAGGGCTAGGGCCTTGAGACGGTCTGCATACGACATATTACTTAAGCCCTGTATTCTTTTAGTGAGGAACCTCTATGGATGTTCCAGGTGTTGGATATGCCTGGTTAGGGACCTTCTAAAGGGTGCATTGTACTCAGTGATAGGTATGATGAATAATGAATACAGCGGAACAATGACTTCCTTGGACTTAGATGCCATACCTTTGTTTATAAGTTGCGCAACATAGAATTATTTCCTCATCACTCTAGACACGTGATGATCAAAGATTAGATTACTATCTATGTATGTCCCTATGTCCCTGACAACTAGGTCAACTCTAAGGGGTGTGTTGTCAATATGATAGTTACCAGGGATGAATGACTTCCCAAAGGATGCTATTATGCATTTCTTAGCATTTAGTTTTAATCCATACCTCTGACACAAGTTGTTTGTTTGTGTCAGCCCCTCCTGGAGAACATTTGTGTCAGTGTGAGATTTAATGACAGCTCCTAATTTGAAATCATCTGCAGATTTAGTCAGCCAGAGGCCACTGACATTAGCCTTCACTTCTGAGAAGTAAATGCCAAAAAGGAGCGGTCCATGGACTGATCCCTGAGGTACTCCACTTGTGACTGGCCTCTTTATAGAGGTGGACTCCCCAATTCTAATTTCCTGGTTCCTGTCTGTGCGCCAGTTGGCTATCCACTGGGTGACATACGGACTTGTACCTAACCTCTTGAGTTTATCAATAATGCCTTGGCCAGATCAAGGTATTTATAGCTTCCCTATATCTTTCACCCCCCCCCACACACACAAAAAATAGGCTTGAAAAACATCTAAGCAATCTTTTGTTGTGGTTCTAAGAAAATGTTTGGTACTCAACTGAAAAAAAAATCTAAGGGAAGTGCTGTTTGATATGGCATCTAGGCTCAGATATGTACCTTCTGAAGATTGCTATCAGTAACTTAGTTAATATCCTGGTTTAAAATGTTCATAGCTTTAAATAACTATTCCTAAAGTTTGATCTACCCCTTACTATGGAATCCCGAACATCTTAAATCAAAAATTAATAAAATGGTGTTGCAGTGCTGGAAATTCCAAAATTATTTATGCCAGGGAAGGGGAGGCAGATTGACAGCTGGAATGAATGTACCTAATAAATTAATGGCAGGTTAATACTTTATGGACCCTGAAGCCCTTCAGCTTCCAGACAACAAAACTGGCAGTGTCATGTTTGTTCTCCTGAAATAGAACTTCAAGTGCATAATAACAAAGCAGGCTGGCTGGCGTCCTATTGAACATGTGCTGACTTATTCCTAAGCAGTCTGTTATTGAAATTACAATGTCCAAACCGATACCCACCTTTACCTCAGAAATCAGTTGTAAAATAGGTGCCTTACCTTCTTAGGTCACAGTACACAGACCAACAAATAAGCTTAAAATTAGTACCACTCCTCATTTCTAGGCCTGGTTACTCAAGAGATACTTCCTTTTTCATTTAGAGATATTACTGAATCCAAGTGATTTACAAAAAGCCCGATAACTCTGTAAAGAACAAATCTGTATGACAATGCTTCTCCATTGCTGTCCTTACCGATTGTAAAATTAAAACTCAACTACTTTGGCAACATGCAATATTCACAAGAAAAGACATTGATTGTAGAAAAGATAAAAGGCAAAAGATGGGACCAGCAGAGGTTAAGGTGGATAGACAGCATTAATTAAACAATACACATGCATTTGAAAGAGATAAACAAGCTGGGAATGCTGAAGTCCTTGAGGTCACTAAGGGTCAGATTTAAATAAATAACAACAGCAAATTAGTTTTTGGATTCCTAATAAGTACAAAGATCAGATTACTGTTTACTCTAGATGTTCAGCACCACATTTTATCCTAATTATCAGGTCTGAGGTCATTTTATTTACTCACCTTTCAAAATAATATATCAGTGACATTTTGTTTGAATATAATTTAAGTTTATATTTTTTACTGTTTTTGCCTTATCTTTTCAAAAAAACCAAAAAACAAAAAAAAAATCCTTGTTTCCCACCTTTCTAAGCTAGTATAGTCCAGTTTTCAGACTAGTGCTGAATTCAGAGCTGTAATACTAGTTTCTGAGTTGCCCATACCTTACTTGGATAGAAAGAAGTTTCTCTGTTCACCTGTGAGAGAGGGGAGCTTTGAGCAACCTATCTGTCCCTGGAGGAGTGGTTCCAGCCCAGAAGTTAGCAGTTTATTGGCCATTTTGGGCTAATTTCAATCTCTTTCATTTCCCTACTATAAAAACCGCGTTTGCACGGTTTTGCGCACTGGGCAGCACCAGCTAGCTACGGTTAAATTATTCCCGGCTCCACTAGGTCTCCTCTTCAGTTTTTCCCTTGAAAGTAGTCTAACTCTCAACCTAAGCACTCAAAAAGCATCCTACAACCCAGCACTTGCTCAGACCTAATAGCAAGCACTAATATACCCTGACACTGATTCGTTATTCACCCCTCACCAACCAAACGACTAAGCAGCTCACTCTACTATTCAGGCATGACCAAAGGGCAATTTCAGGTGTACTCTCCAGTCCAGCTGGTGAATCTGGGTATCCTGAGACAATGTTACAACTGCCTCATGTACACAGACAACCCTCTCCTCCTTCCACAAAACACTAACATATGCGAGAGATGCAATTATACAGCCAAACTGGAAGCTAAACTCTCTCCACCCAAGACTGGAACAGACAGTCAGGAGGAGAAGGTTAACACTTGCACCACACCTCCAGCCGCACACAGACCTACTAAAACAGCACGGGCAAAAAATACGCATACATTTTTATTTTATTTATTTTTTATTTTACATTTGTTGACCGGGATAGTCCGACTGGATGCATGTCCATTTTCAGCGGAGGCCCGGGGAGAAAAGCTCCAAGGGTAAGCAGATACAGCATTACATAATACCAGCATTACATATTACAAACAGACTATTTACAGAGATTACATAAGTAAGCAAGTTAAACAAGTTCCACAGGTTAGAGTTAACCCCGAGCGTAAGTCAGGATTAAATTAAATTACACAGCAAGCTGGTTAACAGCTTTTTACACATTCTAGAGAGAGTTAGCCAGGCTTGATACATTGACATAGCCAGTTAAGTGACAAATGTTGTTTGAGTCTAGTTTTAAATTGACCTAAGGTGGAAAGTAAGGTAATATCAGCTGGAAGAGAGTTCCAGGATCTACTTACAGAGTTTGCAAAGAGCGAGTCACCGGCTGTGTTATTAATTTTGCTAGTCTGAATTAGTAGTTTATTAGAGGATCGAAGTGGTCTAGGATTGCTATAGGGGGTGATAATATTTTTAAGTGCAGGAGTATTGTCTGGATTATCGAGGATTTTATAGGTCATAATCAGTTGGTTATACTGGATTAGGCTGGGTAGTTCAAGCCACCCAAGCTGATTTAGATTGATGCAATGATGTGTCTTAGAAGGCAGCCCAGTGGCAAACCTGGCAATGTGGTTGTAGCAAATTGAGAGTTTGTTAAGGACAGTCTTGTTTAAATTCGAGAGTAGAGGGGATGCATACAGAAGGGTTGAAAGAAGGTGAGAGCGAGTTATGGCAATTTTAGCTGGAGGGGTTAGGAAGGCTTTTATTCTGTAAATGACCCTAGTTTTTTATTGATGGTTTTGATAGTTTGGTTAACATGTAGGTCGAATTTTAGATTATTATCTATGATGACACCTAATAGTTTTGTAGAGGGGTCAGGGGAAATTATTATGATTATTAGATTATGAATTTATGGTAAAGGTGAAAGCGGTAGACCTACGTGTTGGTGAAAATAACAGCATTTTAGTTTTTTTTGGGATTTAGGATCAGACGATATTTAGAAAGCCAGTTTTCTATTGTATTAAAGGTGGTCTGGGAAGCTGACCATAACTCTATTGGAGATGTGGCTGAGCAAATCAGAGTAAAGTCATCAGCATATTGGATACAGCTGACTTTTGGGATGACAGTATAAAGGTCATTAATGAAGATGGAGAACAGCAAGGGCCCTAGTATAGAGCCTTGTGGTACTCCAAGGGTGTTAGGTAGAAGGTTAGAGAGTTTGCTCTGCCAGAAGACAGCCTGTTGTCGACCATTCAGGTAGGATTGAAACCATTGAAGGGCTCTAGTATCTAGACAGAATGTTTGCAGGGTGTGGATTAAAAGTTTGTGATCAACCATATTGAACGCCTTGGAAAGATCCAAGAAGAGGGCTGAGGATGTATAATTATTGTTGTGATTATGGTTTATGGTGTTGGTAAAGGCTAGGAGGGCTGAAGTAATGCTGTGATGAGGACAGAAGCCATGCTGAGTGTCTGCCATAAGGTGATTCTGGATTGGATGGTGCATGAGTTGTCTTTGAATACATTTTTCCATAATCTTTGCAAGTGGAGAGTATAGCTATTGGCCTATAATTGGAGAATTCAGTAGAGCTGCCTCCTTTGTGAAGTGGGATTACATAGGATATTTTCCAGATGGTGGGAATTTTAGCTTCTACTATGGTTTGATTGATTAGTATTGGGACAGGGTAAGCAATAGCATCAGTTGATTTTTGTAGGTACTCGACAGGGAGTTGATCAGCAGAAAGTGTAATGGGTTATAATTTTTTGATCAAGGTATGGATAAGTGAAGTGGTGACTGGTTGGAAGCTGAATGCAAGTTGGTTTCTAGGGGTGCTACTTTCAGGACCAGGGGAGCTAGGAGGTAGTTGGCTAGCTAGGGCTTGAATTGTCTCAGTAAAGAATCGGTTAAAACTGTCAGAAACATCTTCAGGGGTTTTATCAATAGTAGCAGCAGGGATTGGGGTTGAAGTTTGTCCAGGATGTAGTAGATTATTTAAACCTTCCCAAAACTTCTGAGGGTTATTTTGATTTACTGTCTGTAAATTACAGTAGTATTGTTTTTTGTCTTGTAAAATGGATGTTTTAGTTTTGTTCCTGGATTGCCTGTATTTAATGTGATCTTGGGGGTCTTTAGAAGAACGCCATAAAGCCCATGCTTTGTTTCTAAGGGTAATTTTGAGTTTAGACTCTTTAGAAAGCCATGGTGCAGTTTTTGCCTTTGTTCTCTTTGAACGAACAGGTGCATGCAAATCAAGGATCTGAAGGAATTTGTTGTTAAAGTATGCTACTGCTTCCTCTAAGGGGAGGTGTTTTAGAACAGACCAATTACATGAGTTTAGTCCTTGTTGGAATTTGGCAGGGTCATAGTTTTTATTGTTTCTAACCTTTCTGAGTAAGGGTTGTTGGGAATTAATGGCTTTGTGCTTAATTACATATGTGAGAAGGTGATCGCTTAGGCCATCAGGGAGGGTACCAGAGGTGTACAGTTGGGGGTGACTATTTATGAGTACCCAGTCAAGTATGCTTTCTTTTTGGTTGGGTTTACCTATCCTGGTAGGGGTGGATATGATTTGTGCAAATGCATGCAGGTTAATATGGGTGGTTGGGGATTCTGAGGAACAGGTGCCCCAGTCTATGTTAAAGTCTCCAAGTAGTAGGGTTTCTTGGGGGTAGTGACATGATAGCCAGTGCAGGATATCTTCAAGTGTAGATATATTGTTACCTGGGGGAATGTACATACAGATGATATTAAAGCATTTATTTTTATTAAGTTGCAATTTGGTGGCAAGAATCTCTGAGTTATTAATCTGAGGTGGTTGTATTACATCTATGGTGAACATTCAGCTCAGATTTATAGAGTACAGCTACCCCACCCCCCCTTCCTCGAAGCACGATCCAGCCTGTGTATGTTGTACCCAGGTGGTAACACTTCATTTTCTGTAGTGTTAGGTTTTAACCAGGTTTCAGATAAACAGAGAATCTCAGGGGAGTGGACATCCAGAAGTGCATGCAATTCATGTACCTTGTTATTAATGCTTCTAATATTATCTAAATAAAAACCTGCAAAAGCATCAGAGACCTCCAAAGCAGACCCCCAAACACCTGCACCACCTGTCCCAAACCAGACAGCACATAAAACACAAAATCAGTGTGCCGCACAATCACAGCCCTTAAGGCGAAATAACATACCTAACACTAGTAATAGGTGACGCTATAGTCAGGCACACTGACATCCCACTCACTAGGCTGGACAAGCAGAAGATTAATGTTAGCTGCCTGTCAGGAGCCAGAATCCACCACATAAAACAAGCACTCAGGTCACTCCAGAACAAGTACAAATATGACTCTGTCATTGTTCATGTTGGTGTGAATGACCTGAGACGTACCTCCCTGGACTACATGAAAAGAGACATGGAAGAGCTCTCTGATCATGTAGCCCAGGCTGGTATGACCCTGATCCTGAGTAGCATCCTGCCCTCACCAAGAATGATACCTCAGTATAAAGAAAAAATGATCAATTTTAACAATTGGCTAAGCTTCTGGTGTCATTCAAAGGGGATCCAGTGTCTGTCAGCCTGGGATGACATGCTCGATAAGCTGCATTGCTTCACAAGAGATGGCTTGCACCTGTCACCCCTAGGCTTTCGAATACTGACCAAGGCTTTTGCTGCCCCCATAGTGCCTTTTTTAGGCAAGGCTCAAAAGTCAAACCCACCTCCGTAAACAGCACAATTAACAAAAAACTGAAGGTTATGCTACTCAGTGCCAGGAGTTTAAATTTCAAAATGCACGGGCTTGAAGCACTCCTCAGTATGGAGAATGTCAACATCTGTGCAGTAACTGAAACCTGGTTCAAGGCTCCAGAGAGCACCCCAGCACTACCAGGCTACAACTCATACCACAAGTTTCGGCCACAGAACACGGACCGAAACACAAAAGGAGGGGGTGAATCCATATTCATCAAGGATACCTACACCTCCAGGTTAGTGGCACAGCGTGATACCTCTGAGATCATCCATGTGCAACTAACATTGGTCAAATCTGCAATGCAAATTATGGCCTACTACAGATCACTATCCATGACCCAGGACCACCACTCCACCTTTCTGGAGACACTGGAAAACATGAAGGTCCTACCGAACACCCTGATATTGGGCGATTTCAATTACCCTACTATTCACTGGGAAAACTACTCAAGTACAAACTCCCAGGCCCAGCGCTTCCTGGAATTCATCAATTCAAATGCCCTGGATCAGCTGGTAAACTCCCCTACCAGAGGTGAAAGCATATTGGACCTGGTCATCACCAACATGGGTGACAGGTGTTCCACACCGGAGGTCAACCCGTCACTGGTTAGATCAGACCATAAACTAATCAGTCTGGATGTCCACACCTCATCACCACCCCAACTAAGGAAACCACAGTAAAAAACTTTTCTAAAGCAAACTTCACCTTACTTAAGACAGAGGTGGTAAGTTTCACACCCCCCACACTAAAGGATAACACTGCCCAAGATGCAGAAACCTTTACAAATGCATTCTATGAGCACCTACAAGGATGCCTGGATCGTGCCATCCCTAGCAAAACCAAGACTCACTCCTCTAAGAGAAGGAAACCAGTTTGGTGGATCCCTGCCATAAACAGGCTATACAATAGAAGGAGGAAAGTAGTTCAGAAAAAAAGCAAATCCCAAGAAGGAAAGAAATCCCTGATCAGTATCAATAAGAAACTAAAGTCCCTCATGAAATCATCCAAGGCTAACTTCGAAAGAAAAATAGCCAAGGATTCAAAAGATAACCACAAAGCCTTCTTTAGCTATGTTAAGAATCTAAGTGGCAACTCGCAGATATGCACTGAACTAGTGCAAAATAGCACAAAATATACTGAATCTACTGATATTGCGACTTGCACCACACCTCCAGCTGCACACAGACCTACTAAAACAGCACTGGCAAAAAATACACATAAATACACAAAATCATACTCAGAAGCTCTAAATAAAAACCTGCAAAAGCATCAGAGACCTCCAAAGCAGACACCCAAACAACCTGCACCTCCTGTCACAAACCAGACAACACATAAAACACAAAATCAGTGTGCCGCACAATCACAGCCCTTAAGGCAAAATAACATACCTAACACACTAGTAATAGGTGACTCTATAGTCAGGCACACTGATGTCCCACTCACTAGGCTGGACAAGCAGAAGGTTACTGTTAGATGCCTGTCGGGAGCCAGAATCTGCCACATAAAACAAGCACTCAGGTCACTCCAGAACAAGTACAAATATGAATCTGTCATTGTTCATGTTGGTGTGAATGACCTGAGATGTACCTCCCTGGAATACATGAAAAGAGACATGGAAGAGCTCTCTAATCATGTAGCCCAAGCTGGTATGACCCTGATCCTGAGTAGCATCAAGCCCTCACCAAGAATGATACCTCAGTATAAAGAAAAAATGATCAATTTCAACAATTGGCTAAGCTTCTGGTGTCATTCAAAGGGGATCCAGTGTCTGTCAGCCTGGGACAACATGCTCGACAAGCCGCATTGCTTCGCAAGAGACGGATTTCACTTGTCACCCCTAGGCTTTCGAATACTGACCAAGGCTTTTGCTGCCCCCATAGTGCCTTTTTTAGGCAAGGCTCAAAAGTCAAACCCACCTCCATAAACAGCACAATTAACAAAAACTGAGGGTTATGCTACTCAATGCCAGGAGTTTAAATCTCAAAATGCAAGCGCTCGAAGCACTCCTCAGTATGGAGAACGTTGACATCTGTGCAGTAACTGAAACCTAGTTCAAGGCTCCATAGAGCACCCCAGCACTACCAGGCTACAACTCATACCACAAGTTTCGGCCACAGAACACGGACCGAAACACAAAAGGAGGGGGTGTATCCATATTTATCAAGGATACCCACACCTCCAGGTTAGTGGCACAGCGTGATACCTCTGAGATCATCCATGTGCAACTAACATTGGTCAAATCTGCAATGCAAATTGTGGCCTGCTATAGATCACCCTCCATGACCCAGGACCACCACTCCACCTTTCTGGAGACTCTGGAAAACATGAAGGTCCTACCGAACACCCTGATATTGGGCGATTTCAATTACCCTACCATTCACTGGGAAAACTACTCGAGTACAAACTCCCAGGCCTAGCGCTTCCTGGAATTCATCAACTCAAATGCCCTGGATCAGCTGATAAACTCCCCTACCAGAGGTGAAAACATATTGGACCTGGTCATCACCAACATGGGCGACAGGTGTTCCACACCGGAGGTCAACCCATCACTGGTTAGATCAGAACATAAACTAATCACTCTGGATGTCCACACCCCACCATCACCCCCAACTAACTAAAAAACTTTTCTAAAGCAAACTTCACCTTACTTAAGACAGAGGTGGTAAGTTTCTCAGCCCCCACACTAAAGGATAACACTGCCCAAGATGCAGAAACCTTTACAAATGCACTCTATGAGCACCTACAAGGATGCATGGATCATGCCATCCCTAGCAAAACCAAGACTCACTCCTCTAAGAGAATGAAACTGGTTTGGTTGAACCCTGCCATAAACAGACTATACAATAGAAGGAGGAAACTCGTTCAGAAAAAAAGCAAATCCCAAGAAGGAAAGACATCCCTGATCAGTATCAGTAAGAAACTAAGATTCCTCATGAAATCATCCAAGGCTAACTTTGAAAGAAAAATAGCCAAGGATTCAAAAGATAACCACAAAGCCTTCTTTAGCTATGTTAAGAATCTAAGTGGCAACTCGCAGATATGCACTGAACTAGTGCAAAATAGCACAAAATATACTAAATCTACTGATATTGCCAACATCCTGGCAGATAGATTCAGTGCAAACTTCACCCCCCTCTCACCTCCAAAAGGGCCCACAACAATACCAGAAAAGTGTAGTGCCCTAAAAATCACAGATGCACAGGTGAAAAAGCCCTTTTAAAAGCCAAAAATACAGCATCAATGGGACCAGATGGTGTCCCCGGCTGCGTTTTGCACGAACTACAGAACAAACTAACCCCTCACCTAAACACGCTGTTCAACCTCAGCCTCTACACAGGCTATATGCCCATAGAATGGCGCACAGCAACGGTTATTCCTCTCCACAAAGGAGGGGCCACAACTAACCCTGGTAACTATTGCCCATAAGCCTGACTAGCCTGGTCTGCAAGGCTATCGAGCGCACCATCATGGAACTCATTAACAAAGACATTGGGAACCACCAACCACTTGACCCGACCCAGTTCGGCTTTGTTAAGGGCAGATCATGCCTACTAAACCTGGTTGACTTCTTTGAGACAGTCACCAAGGCCATAGATGAGGGAAAGGTGGTTCACACAGCCTACCCTGACCTTGCCAAGGCTTTCGACACCATTCCCCACTCGGGTATTACAGAAAAACTCACCAGCCTGAACATAAACCCCTACATCACAAGATGGGTTGCCAACTGGCTTACAGACAGAACTCACACAGTAAGAATAGCGGGCTCCAGGTCCCACTCTAAACCAGTCAAAAGTGGTGTCCTGCAAGGCTCGATCCTGGGACCCCTACTGCTTGGCATATACTTCTCAGAAGTACAGGCAAACACAGGAGGACTATGGCTAACCAAGTTTGCCGATGACTGCAAACTGGGAGCCATAATTGACTCTCCTGCTGACACGGGCATCCTCCAAAAGGGCCTTACTGAGACGGACACCTGGTGTCAAAGTCATGGCCTTAAGCTAAATGCCAAAAAATGCATAGTCATCCCGTTTGAGAAAAACAAAACACCCACGAATTACCACATAGGTGGCAGCCCCCTTAATACAGAAGAGGTAATAAGAGATCTGGGGACCCAGGTAGATAGTAATCTCTCCTTTGACAATCATATTGCCAAAGTAGTTAGGAAATCCTTCTATGTGGCCCATCTAATTACTAAAGGGTTCGCATCTAGAAATAAAGAGGTTATAGTGCCCCTCTACTCGTCACTCATCAGATCCATCATAGAGTACAATGCTCCATTTGTGATGTACCTCACAAGACACTTCCAACAGCTGGAAAGACCACAAAAGTACCTCACCAAGAGGATTACTGGCCTCAAACATATGTCCTATGCAGCCCGACTGAAAAAACTCTGGCTGTACTCAATGGCATATCGCTTACTCAGAGGTGATCTCTGCCTGACTTACAAAGACATGTCCAACCCAGAATTGACGGACATGCTCCACCTAAAGAAATCCAAGTCACTGCGAGCCATGCACTCTAGTGAGCTAAACCTCGCCACAACAATAAATAAAACATGCTGGAGGGATAGAGTCCTGTCACAGAGACTCCCCATGCTTTGGAACAAAATTCCAAACTACATTAGGCAGAGCCCCTCACTGACACTCTTCAAGAGAAACCTTGACGAGTGGATGGGTAACAAAAAATACACCCCTGGGATCACTTCATTGGCTCTGCTTGACAGAGGATCAGTTAATTAATCAATGGAATGGTGAAAGCCGACACACTCTGGCTAGGCTTATAAATGCCCTCGGGCAGATAGCCTAGTACTTACCTATGAACCTATGAACCTATAACTATTGCATGCCTTTTGACTATATGTCTTACTATCTCATTAACACCTATATAGTGTGGAAAGTCACACCTCTAACAGCCTAAAGTACACACACAGCTTGCATTCCAGAACATTTTCTGAAAAGTAAACTTAAAAAGTACAAGATAAACAAATATAAATATTTTGTGAACAATAAAACCTATTAAAACTTTACAAATAACAATGTTATCAGTAAGCAGTATTCTTTATAGTGGTAATATTCAGTACTTTCATAGTCCTTACATAAATAGTATAATTTATAATAATGCACACAAACCCAGAACTATATTTTTGTTAAACTTTCACAAATTGTCATATATTAGAAACTGTACTACCTAGGCATATATTGTGAGAACATTTTAATTAACCAGACATAAGCTTTTCCATGACAACAAGAAATTCCTCCATGAGTGCATGTTTATTGAGAGATTTACAGAAGTATGAAATTGTATGCTTAATTGTAAAATTAACAATATATATAGCACTGAATATCTCTAAAGATGTGTAACTTATAGGGCAAATATCAGACAGTTTTCTTCAAGAACATCTAATGTTTCACCTGATGTCATGCAACAGTTTGTAAGCCACTGTTTTGAAGTATTAAGTACATATGAAAATATTGTTTATTTATATAATTACTAACAAACAACCAGCAATATCTCAGGCATAGTGTGAAATAAATGGATGTTGGCAATTTTCCTGCCTCACACCATGACATTTCACACAATATCCCTCAAGAGCATGTAGGACTGTCAGTTATAAAAATATAAACATAAACATGAAAATATGAATAACAAGTGACATATCAGTTGATTCATTTCATCACTACAGGACATCCTAGATTAATAATATTATTGCCATTTTGTTAATAACTCTTTTGCACTTTCTAATTCTGACTATTATTAGCTGATACATGCCATAAGGAGCTATAGGTATGAATTGGAAGAATACAAAAATGGTATTATAGACTATAGTTTAACAATTGGCTTAGAGTATGGTATCATTAAAAGGAGGTACAATATTTGTCAGCCTGGGAGAACATGGTCGACAGACCATGCTGCTTTGCCAGAGATGGTCTATAGCTGTCTCATCTGGAATTTTGACTATCGACTAGAACCTTATCCATCCCATACTGCCTTTATTAAGCACTGCCAACCGGATAAACCTACTGAAGGTGTTATTGCTTAATGCCAGGAGTCTAAACAAGAAATTCCACTTCCTGCAAGCTTTTCTTACCCTAGAGCACATAGATATGTTTTAAAGCTGAGGCAAGCACTCTGACATTGTAGGGCTACAATGCCTTCCCCACATTTAGACCAACTACTGCACAGAAAGAGACAAATGGTGGCGATGTCTCTGTTTACTTTAAAAACAAAAACACCTCAAGGCTCATACATCAATATGATGCACTTGAGCTTATCCACTTTCAAATTACCTTATGCAAAGTCCCATGCCATATCCTTGCAAGTTAAATGACCTCTTCTATGACTCAGGAAAACCATAATGCATACTTAAATGTACTAGAGACACTCACCATTCAACCTAACACCATACACATGGATGACTTTAACTACCCCATAATAAACTGGGAATCATAAACAACCCCTATCATACAGGCCAAAAGATTTCTGGACTTTGTAAATGCAAACGCCTTGACCAGTTAGTCCATGCATCCACTAGGGGCACAAACATCCTTGACTGGTCCTCACAAACATAGCAGAACATTGTACACTCCTTTGTGTAATGTCTTCTCTAATCAGATCAGATCATAAAGCTGTCTTCTTTGAAGTAACGGTAAAACCAGGGAGAACAGGTAACCATGAAACATTTAGGGAATTATTCTAGGGCAAACTTCCTACTACTAAGTGACACCCTGGAAAATTTTCAAGACTGCCCAAACCCTGAGAACACTGCTGCTTATGCAGAATCATTCACAAAACCCTGTATAATCATATTAATATTTGAAAAGAGACAGCTGTAACTATTCAGATTAAGCACAAAATCAACTCAAAAAATAAGACACCCTGGTAGAATCCTACCATCAGTTGATTGTATAACAAAAGGAGAAAATTCATGGAAAAAATATGGGAGTGAAATGCCCATTAAGGTAAAAAAAATCGCTCATCAACCTAAACAAGCAATTTGGGGGTCTAATAAAGTTCACCAAAGCCAAATCTGAGGTATAATTAGCCACCCAGACCATGGACAATCACTTCAGCTATGTCCATAACCTCAAAGGTAATACACAGCAATGTGCCAAATTAATTGTAAATGGTGCCACCTTTACAAAGCTGGAATATGTTGAAAACCAACTGGCTGACAAATTTAACTCCAATTTTACCTCCCCACGAGATACCCCCTCAGGAAATACCCATATCCATAACTTTCCCAACTATCACTAGAAGTGCAAAGTGATCTCTAAAGCCAAGAACACTGCACCCATGGGTCAGGATAATATCCCTGGAAGTCTTCTTAATAGCATGAAACATTAACTATCAGAACTACTAGAAACACTATTTAACCACAGCGTCCAAACAGGCTTTGTGCCAAAAGAATGGAGGACTGCAATGGTGAGCCATCCATGAACATGGGAAATTATCATTCCATATGCCTGACTACCCTGATATGCAAAGCTATGGAGAGAATAATCACAGATAACCTAAATGACAACATAGGTAACCTACAAACATAGGACACAAATCAGTTCAGGTTTGCCAAGGGCAGGTCTTACCTACTTAGCCTGGTGGACTTCTTTGAGAAGGTTATCAAAGTAATGTAACAAGGCAAAATGATCCATAGTGTGCCTACTTTGACCTGGCCAGAGCATTTGACACAATATCTCACTTGGGCATTGTAGAAAATCTCACTAAACTAGATATAACCCCCCCCCCCCCCCACATCACCCACTGGATAACCAGCTATCTTACAGACAGGACCCATGAAGTTAGAATATAGAATTCTTCCTCCACAATAAGGTCAGTGACTAATGGGGTTCATCATGGCTAAGTGCTGGGGCCACTCCTGATTGGCATATTTTTCTCTGTGGTCAGGGGTAATGTCAAGGTTTCTGATTAGGTTTGCAGATGATTGCAAACTGGGTGCAGTCATTGAATCCCACAAGACACAAATATCCTGACATAGACTAATAACTGGTGCCAGAGTCATGATCTAAAACTCATTGCCAAAAAGTGCATCATAGTATCCTTCACCATGCCAGCAAACTACTATATTGACAATACACCCCTTAAGAGTAGACTCTGTAGTCAACAGATTTGGGAACACATGTAGACAATGATTTGGCATTTGACCATCACGTGTCTACTGAAGTGAGGAAATCATTCTATGTTGCACAACTTATAAGCAGAGGTATGACCTTTAGATCCAAACATGTCCTCCAGCCATTGTACTTTGCTCTCATAAGTCCATTCATTGAGTACACTGCCCCCTTCTAGATGTACCTGGCCAGGCATATACAACAACTGGAGTGTCCACAGATGTTCCTCTCAAAAAGAATACATGTTGTGGAAAACAAGCCCTGTATGATAGGCCTCAAGGCCTTGTTCTTATAGTCAGTCTCCTACAGGCTGCTGAGAGGTTACCTATGCCTGGCCTACAAAGCATACTCTGATCCAACTCTAATGGGCTTGTTGCACATATGTTAAACAAACAACATCAGGAACACCTTGTCTGTAATATAAATAAGACATGCTATAGAGACACGTATGTGTCTCAGAGGCTCCCCTTCTTTGGAACAGGCTTCCTATCCACATGAAGCAGTGTTATTCCATGGACTTATTCAAACAAAACTTGGATCAGTGGATAGGGAACTGTAAATATACCCCTGGTCTGGCACCTAGGTTTGTATTAGATAAGAAGCTTGTAAATGTTTAGCCACCTATGCCCAAATATATATACCCCCCCACACACACACACACACACAAATCCCTTGAGAACCAAAGTATATCAAATTTTACTGGGAAGCATGAGAAAGCTTAAAAAGGCTCCTTGGGTTAATAAAATAGCATTCTAGTGTGATACTATGACACCAATAGTTATTGCAGGGCAATTCAGATTCTTCAAGCAAAACTGGTTTAGAGGTGAAGGGCAGCACTGCGGTTCTATGAGTAACACTGTCAACTCACAACAAGAGGTCTTCTGGTTTGGATCTCAGCTGGGGTACCATCTGTGCAGAGTCTGCATGATCTTCCTGTGTTCATTTGGGTTTTCTCCAGGTGCTCCACTTTCCTCCCCTATCCCAAAGCCAAACAGTATGCATATTGGTGACTCTAAGTAGTCCGTAGTTGTAGGTATGACACACTGGAAAGGCCCAGCAATTGTATTCCAAGCCAGAGTCACTAAGTAAACATATTAGGTGGCAGTGGCTGCTCACGGAATCACTGCAGGAATTAACTATGACTCAACAGCACTGTACTGATGGCTGGATGGTTTAGAAATGAGAGCATATGTCAGTGTATGACAGAACTGTGCAGACAAGCAGAACATTGTTTGGAGCCAAACATTATGAGACATTTCACAGTGGATTTTTTTGTTACATGATTGTGGAAGTACTCAGGAAAATAAAAAGTTACTGCAGAATAAGGAAAAGGTATGGGCCTTTGTGAAGTTTATTAGTATCAAATGATCCTGCATCAGTAACTCCAGAACACTAATTTCTACATAGCTGTTGGTGCATCCTTGGTTTTTGTTCTCTTGTATACAACTCCAGAACACTGCAGAGACTACTGAAATCATATGAGGCCAAGACAATGAAATTACTACGAGTTCTTGAAGGTGATCATCTTGATTCACAACTGCCTGCCAAAGACAGCAGGTCATAACTGAGAAATCGTGCACATACATGCTTATAGCGCGTGTGCTCAGGTGTTTACAGTTTATAAGCAAACACTTGAAATGAAAAATAAAAAAACATGTTTAGTAAGGGGCCAGCCCCCTGCCCTCCATATATAAGGAAGTCCTTTGCCCACCGTGTCCCCTTCACTGCATTATTCTCACTCCAAGGTCAATGCACCTTGGAGAAAATGTGATCAGCAGCACACAGTAAACTACCTGCATAAGTGTTTCTCCAGAAGGATGCAGTCACGGAAAATACAAACATATAGGTTGCAATTACCAATATGCTGCTTCTGCAAGGACTGAACAACAACACATAAGCAACTACTGCCTCAAAATGTCAAGCGAACAGCACCTATGACATGAACAATCTTAAACCAAGCAACAGAATCCATGTTAAGATCAAGAGAAAATGTTAAATGCTTAAATTCCATAAAATAAGTCAGTTTTGAAATCAAAGTATGTCTCAGTGTATGGTAGAACAATGCAGGCTAGCATACACTGTCACTTCAAAGGTGGACATTCAAAGAAATTTTGAAAGACTCTCCCATCTTCTACTACTGTGCTAACTTCATGTCACTGGTAAAAGTTGATCCTGTTCTCTCTTCCTTTAGATATGTTTGAAACAAACACAGTGAAGAGTACTAGACCCAGAGCCAACTCCTGCTTTACCTTCATTGCTGCTTGCCTTATTTTTGACAACCATCTGTGTCCTACCATTTAAACATGTAACAGTTCAGTTCCTTGCCCTTCATCCTACCACAGCACCTCCGAGTTTCCTTGTGGTCACCTCTGCAAGACTGAGTAAAAAATGTTGTTTAGTCCATTTGGATTTCCTTTACCAGTACCTCCCTGTCCAGTTCTCCTTGAACTTTGTCATAAAACTAGATCAGGTTTGACTGATAACTTTTTCTAGATGTTAGTCCATGCTGGCTATTGTTCTGAAGATTGTTGTCTTAGAAAGCTGCCCACCTTTCTGTATTCTCTTCAGGACTTTCACTGTAACTGAGGTTAAGCTAACAGTCATGGGGTACATTGATTGACAACCTCCTGTCCTCAGACATTTTTGCAGTGGCCAGTGACCTGTTGAGAACCTCCATTAGGAGGTGTACCAAAATGCTGGCCAGATTCCTAAGAACCCTGAAAGGCTGCTCATGTTGACGCATGCTCTCTTCACCCTTAGGTAAGCCATTTCTTTCTCACCATCTTCCCTTTCTGTCCTGGTGAGTATCCATTGCTGTCTCTACTTTCTGGCATATACATCCTAGCCTGGCACCATCCCCAAAAAAGGAGTGTTATCCATCACATTATGGTCCGCAAGAGGTTTACCTTTCATGTGTGACATACTTTTTTGTAGTTAAGTATTTTTTTTAATTGTTTTTTAATTTTATTTATTTATTTTACTGTTTTCATTATAGTACGTTTCGTTGCATAGTTGTTCGGTCAGGAGCTGAATCAGAGCCAGTGTACAGCTGGTACAGGCAATGTCACATGGAAAATGAATGGAGAACATATTCATAGTGTCAATTTACCAAAAGACGTAACACTTATTACATGGGAGCCAAGCTATGATAATAAGCCAGATAACCAGACATACTTCTAGATGGATGGACGGATGCTCAAAGCCACACTCATTTCAGAGTAATTCCCACAGCATGTTGAGTTACTACAGTCACAGCCAAAGAAGAATGTATGACCAGATCCATACCCCAGAAGGATGGATGGTCAGTGGCCAAAACCATGCCTTAACCATGAAAGATGATCAAGATTATGCCTCTTGAAGGATGTATGGCCAAACATCTACTCCAGGCATAATGGATGACTCCTTACACACTTCATGATTGTTGGTAGGCTCAGGTGTCTCATCAACAGAGAATGATGACCTCTTCAGTTCTCCAAGGGTGTTGGTATTCAGCAAGCCTATTCTAGAACTCTTGATAGAGAACAAAAGTACGGTGGTAAAGTCACTCTATGTGTTGATGCCAACTGTGACCCAAACCCAAAATGTAAGCCCAGAGGTGCTATCCAAAGCACTAGAGGAGACACTCCATACAGTCTATGATAGTAAGGGGGAGTAGTACCATGAACTGAAAATAAAAGTTATGATGGTATTCACAAATGAGGAATAACATGCTTTTATGCAGTGGTAAAGTTCAATTTGCCAGTAAAGTAAATAACTGCATACTATAGTATAATAACTTGCATTACTGAAAATTCCATCAGCGAGGATTGATACTGATTTAAAGAGTGCAGCTAAATTACTGAACCTTGACCCTGCAAAAATAATTCCTTGTATTAGTGCAATTCAGCATTTAGATCGCAGAATGTACTGCATTAGTGGCACTGACAATAAAAGTGCCATAATGTTGTATTTATATACCACATATAAATGTTTGCTGTTTTGTTGTAATGAAATATTATTATCTAAATGTGCTACATCATTGGCTTCAAGTCTTGCTGGTAACATGGGAGGAACTGTGGCATATTGAGACTGTTATGCATGGCTGGCAACATCTTTAGTAATGGCTGTACAGCACACAAATGGTAATGTCAGTTACCTGCTGGTCAGTCTCATGTTTGTTTATATGATTTAGACTGTACAGTACAGAAGGTGTGTCACGAAAGATAATGCTGAAGCATTCTGCTACATATGGATTTCTTTAAATAGTTCTGAAAAAAAAACACTTTTCATATGGAAGGGGTGTAACCTCCTATAAAACCCTACCTGAATATATTAACTCCAAATTCACTGTGTCACATAGTAACTTCATATTTAGTGAAATTTCATATTTGTTTAGCTGAAATTTTGACTTCAGACTTACATTTGTAGGTTGAGTGAAGTCTGACATGAAAAACTGACTTTTGTCACAATGGAATATGAGAAGAAATCTATACTGTAGTTATACAGTAGTAAACATATTCCTTCCAATTTCTCCACCAGCATACTTTAGCATCCCAGTGAAAATGCTTCCCTGTATAACACTGTACATCCAGATAACTCTCACTCGAGACTTCTCCTGCCCTCTCAGTCAGGAATTCAAACTCATTACTGCTATTATTTGATTTGTACTGCCTACATCTGGCTGCTCTCAAGTGGTTACTAATGAAATTCACCTCTTTTTGGGCCTGCCCTACCCCAGAAAAGACACTATATCTCCTATCACTGACCTGAAACCCTCTCCCCATGAAAATACCACTCTAGCTGCCAGTTGTAATATATACAGCAGCTAAAACCTCACTTTGCTTTCAAGAAGCATTCATTGTTAAGAAATATATAAGGTTTCCAGTCTTATTGTTGAATGCAATGGTTGTCAACGGGTAGGATAAGGGTCTCTACCCACTGAGTTTATAGATTACCAAATGGTTCTAAACCTAACTCTCATGACAATATCTATAGTGCCGTATTTGGTATTTTGCTCAAGTCATGGTTGTGTGACCAAAGGATTAGTATACATAATTAAGGTGATATAGGGTGGAGGAGGCAAAGCTCCTCTCTTAGTAAAGTGGTTACAGTTGCAGTCTTGGAACCTGATAAAACCATCTGACATTGTAGTGAAAGAAGTGAAATTGGAAAGCTTTTAAACTAATGTGCAATGGGTAATTATACTAATCCTCTAAAGCTGCACTGCAGAAATGACAGAATGCATATGTATAAAGTAAGCATTGTAAAAATTGTGGGAAGGATGCCTACATTATCTTGTGACTAAAAAGTAAAGCTGTTGCTAGTACTGTATTACCTTACATCATACGGGAGACATTACAAATGGAAGAATAATATCTGTGGAGTTTGTATTGGCTGTATGATTTATGACTTGTACATGTAGTTGAGGATGTAGGATCAATAAAAACTGATGTCAGTATGTCACCTTGTGACTATTACATTTAATTGCAAGAGCAAGAGCAGTCAAGTTTCTGTTTGAACGGACAGTATAACGTAAGTCCACCAGTTTTATTAATTTAGTTACTTCTGGGTCCTGATGAATCAGATTTAACACACCTGTAATGATCTTTGATTTTAACTCATTCTGGCTTCCTCCTCCCCCTATATAATTCACCAACAATTAGTAGTTGCAGGCATCCAAACTTCTATTCTTCTATTTGCTGATTCAGTAGAAAGCTTAAGGTGCATATTAAATATTGACAAATATTTGTCATATGTCTTGACTGGAGACATTATCTAGTTAATTGTTTTGGAGGGCAGTTCACTGCTAACAGCTGAATTTTTAATTTCAAAGTTCCCATGCTTATTGGGGTGATAATTCAGCATGTGCTGCTATTAGATATGTCCTCTCTCACTGCAAAGAAAGCATCTTGATTACCTGGGTATGCATCATCGCTGGAACAGGAAAGGGACTGGGTATGTATCAGGCTGACTCCAATGTACTGTAGCTAACTTCATTTTGTCTTCAAGACCTACATTCTGCAGGAGGACAGGACCTGATAGCATACTGCATGTGTGTATGCAAAACTCTGTGAGCTACTTTATTCATGATATGTAACATTCACATTCGGATATGAACAGCCTGCATAGTGAATGAATAAAAGAATTGCTCTCATTACCATTTATTTTTTTAGTCTTTGTTGACCAGGTTAGTCCCACTAAGCTAGTAACTTCTTTTCAGAGGAGACCCAAGGTGGCATTTACGCTACTAGGGCAAATTTAACCAGGGCATCTGGGAACTTCCTGTAGTCATTTTGATTGGCACCATAGGACCTTTTACATCCACCTTGTAGAACATAGTGTGTGCTGTGTCTTTAAGATGCATAGAAATGACTAAAGGTGCATATATAAATAGAAGGCATGTGCTATACCTGGTAGCATTTTGAAAGTGCAGCCAGAGATTGTGCATGTAAGAATGAATGTAACTAATTTGTATATAAGTTACTTAAGTTAAAGTTAATAAGCTTCAACCGTGATGTGTTTGTACATAATAAAGCTTCTTGAATAGAACCTACAAAGACCAGTCTATTACATCCTGACTAGATGAGCGGCATGATGTTTCAGTGTGCCATGCACTGTTTAGTCGCAAAGTGCAGTTACTTCGAAATGTTTCTTACTCCAAGCTTCTTCTGCCCAATTCACTCGCACAGTGTAGTTAATTTGAAATGTTTCTTACACTGTTAAGAGGTGATTTCTTGCTGTATGGCAATTCCGAGAGTGTTACAGTGCCCGTGAGACTTATCTCACAAAGTTCAGTCATTCAGTGGCTTGTTGTGCCATTGGGCAAAGTTACAAGTACTGGCATAAATTTCTGGATTATGTGTATGTGTGTGTTCATGCATATTTGCAAAACCCTTCATTGGTATGTGTTAATATGGCAGACAGATTTCAAAAGCCTTCACCATTTATATTTGATCAGAATATTGCAGAGAATTGGAGAATATCTGAGCAAGAGTACAATATTTTTATACAAGCAGCTTATTCTGACAAAGATGCTAAACCTAGCTGGGTCAGAGGCCATTGAAAGAGAGCATTCATTTGTGCATGCACCAGCAGTGTATGAGGGAGAAAGTGAAAATCGTCATACTGTTGTACAGGCTGAACCAATGGAAGATCCAGAGTGTTTGAAGTGCAAATTCAGGGAGATGTGCAAACCCCAGACAAATATTGCATTAGAGAGGGATTTGTTTTACACAAGAGATCAGAAACCAGGGGAAACTTTTGCAGCTTGTATTAATGACTTGAGAAACAAAACTAAAACATGTCAGTTTGGTGACTTAAAAGATGAGTTAATAAAGGACAGGCTTGTGTGTGGTATTAATAGTGTGCTGTGAGAAAGATTTTGCTTTGTGACAGTGATTTAATGTTGAGTAAATCCACTGAGATTTGTCAAATCCATGAAGTTACAGAAAGACACACAAGTATGCTTGCAAGTGACAAGAGCAAGGTTTCAGCAGGCTTCAGAGCAAATGTATGATAGCATGCAACACGTGGCAAACAGAAAAAGGCCTAAGCACATGGCAGCCACAGTCCCTGCTGGTTCACCAGGGAAACCACATAGTTTTCCAGCAAGTTCTATGAAAGGAGCATTCTCAGTGCAGTACAAGCATAAGTAAAAAAAAACAAAATCCAGCTTTATTGTTAAGTGTCACAATTGTGTGCTAATCATGAGTCTAAAAGATCGAAATGCTTAGCATTTTGTCAGCAATGCCATAAGTGTAAAAAATGGAACCATTTCCAGAAGTTTTGCAAATCAAGTAAGCCTCACGATTATAAAGAAGGATCACTCAAAAAAGCAAGTTGATCATATAGAGAGCTCCAATTCCACTTTCTATGTAGATGGTGTATTTGGAATTGATGAAAGGGTCAATGCATTGAATTTGTTGGCAAAGAACAAAGTGATTTGTATTGTCCAGATCAATGGTAAATCCACTGAGCTCAAAGTAGACACTGGTTCAAAGTGTCATGTTATATCAGCAAATACATTTGCTAAGGTGAGAACTAATGAACAACTCATTGTGGCTAGTAGTGTGAAACGTTTTGCTTATGGAGGTGAAAAAATTCAAACCAAAGGCTCAGTAGTGGTTTTGTGTTATTTGGCTAGGAACTGTTCCAGCTTGTAATCCTATGTAGTTTGAAGACCTGTGCAGTCATTATTGGAACTCAGAGACAGTTTTAAAATGAATCTGCTTTCTTTTACCAAAGAAGCTCATCATATAAACACATCTCCTAGTTCCAGTTTTTCTGAAGCCATTTTCTTAGAGTATGCTGATGTTTTCAATGAAAAGTTGGGCAGACTTCTAGTTGTGTATTCTATGAAGTTAGATCCAGTGGTCAGTCCATTAGTCAGATAAGCAAGAAAAGTTCCAACAGCTGTGCAGGATAAAGTCAAAGCTCAGTTGGATAAAATGGTGCAGCAAGGTATAATTTGTCCTGTTACAGAACCAACTGAATGGGTGTCATCCATGGTAGAAGCCCACAAGAAAGGCTCAGACAAAATCAGAAAATGTATTGACCCAGGAGATTTGAACAAAGAATTAAAGAGGCAGCATCATCCAATACGTACAACAGAAGCGGTCACAGCCCTAATACCGAATGCCACTGTTTTTCTGTCTTGAATGCAAAAAGTTTATTTTGGCGAATGATGCTTGATCACAAATCTTCATTACTGACGACTTTCAGTACCCAGTTTGGCAGATATAGATTCCTGAGGATGCCATTTGGAATAGATTCCGCAAGTGAAGTCTTCCAGCATGCAGTGGAGCAATTTTTTTCAGGTTATCCTTGTGCAATAATAGTAGACGATTTATTGGTTGGAGGCAATGGTGACGCAAAGCATGACAGAAACCTTAACAGAGTTCCAGACGGAGTACGTGAAGTGAACTTAAAGCTCAATCCTTTGAATTGCAAATTCAGACTACCTGAAGTTACATATGTAGGTCACTTATTTACTAGCACTGGCTTAAGACCAGACCCATCTAAGCAAGCAGCTATTCTTGAGATGTCAGCACCAGATAATATTCAAGCTCTATAATGTTTCCTTGGCATGGTCAACTATTTAGGCAAGTTGACTTCAGTGAGTTGACAGCACCTTTAAGAGAGCTAATGTTCAAAAATGTTACATGGTCTTGGCTGGAACAACACCAAAATGCATTTGAAGACCTTAAGCACAAAATTACCACCCCATCTAAACTAAGATACTATGATGTCAATAAACCAGTCACTCTTTCCTATGATGCTTCTAAATTTGGTCTTAGCACAGTTATTCTGCAGGACGGCTGACCAGTAGCCTATGCATATAGAACACTTACCCAAACTGAAATGCAATATGCTCAAATTGAGAAAGAACTTTTGGCAATAGTATTTGCATGTTCAATGTTTCATGATTGTATATATGGTCAAGCTATTCAGATTGAAACTGATCACTACTCCCTAGTTACTATTCTAAAGAAGCCTATGCATTCAGCTCCAGTGGGATTACAAAGAATGATACTCAAATTGCAAAGGTACAACTTCAAAATAATCTATACAAAAGGCTCCAGTGAGATTACAAAGAATGATACTCAAATTGCAAAGGTACAACTTCAAAATGATATATACAAAAGGCAAACTTTTTTTTATCTGGCTGATACCTTATCCATATCACCCAGAAATACAACTGAACAGCTTGACACAGAGAATTTTGACTGATATAATGGCAGTGCATATTTTTTTCTACCACAAGACTTGATGAGCTGAGAGGTCATATAAAGACTGATCCAATTTTGCAAAAGCTAGACCACTTCATTAATGTTGGTTGACCATCAAAGCATTCTAGTGTACCACCTGAAGTGCAAACCTATTTTCCTTACAGAGATGAGATGTTGATGAAAGATGGCATTATATTCAAAGTTCTTAAAATTGTAGTTCCTGCTTCCTTACAACATGAATATATACATATTTTGCATCATGGTCATTCAGGTTCCAAATCTCCCAGAAAAAGGGTGAGACAACTAGTATTTTGACCTTCACTAGTGAAAGACATTGGTAAAGTCCTTTCTTCTTGTTCAATTTGCAGTAGTACTAAACCGCATTTTCAGAGAGAAACCCTTCAGCTAAGTCAGGTTCCTGAACTACCTTGGTCAACAGTAGCCACCTACATATTCAAGTGGAACAATCAGCATTACTTAGTGTTGGTAGACTCTTATTCAAACTGGTTTGAGATTGATTTACTACCTAATCTAACATCCACTACTTTTATTATTAAGTTGAAACGTCATTTCTCAGTCCATGGTAGCCCACACAAAGTTATTTCTGACAATGGTACTCAGACATTTACAAGAGAATGGGACTTTGTACAGTACATGTTACTAGTGGTTCAGAATATCCACAGTCAAATGGACAAGCTGGACATGCAGGGCAGAGTGCAAAGCAATTACCTGAAAGGTCAAAGTGTGACAATACTGATATCTTATTGAATCTACTTAATCTCAGAAACATACACTGTGATGATGTACTTGGCTCGCCTGCTCAGAGACTTCTATCCAGGCAAACCAGAACAACATTGCCTATTAGTTCCAGTTTATTAAAGCCTAAAGCTAAAAACAACAGAACCATCAGAGCCCAATTATTCAGGAAGCATTCTATCCATTCCAGTTATGATAAATCAAGTAGATTTCTTCATCCATTGAAAGAAGGAGAGACAGTGAGGATACAAACGGTGAAAGGTTTCAACTGGATTGGTCACGTAACAGATATATGTACCAAACTGAAACCCTACTTTGTCAAATCTGAGGGTATGGAGTACAGGCAAAATCACAGGCATCTTCTTCTTGTACAGGAATCGTTATTGCAGCATTATTCCTGTGATACAGACTCTAGATCTCAGAGCAATCCAGACAATGATCCTGTTCCAGAATGTGTCTTACCTTCTACTTCCATTCTGATAATGTTCCTGATATTCCCAAGGTTGAACATTTAGCAGATATAGCTCCAGTTGCTAAGTCTAATTTTCAGTTTTATGTCACACTTTATGGTCATACTTCCAGACCTAGTGTGAAATACATAGCGACTTGGACATAACTGTATATACATGTACCTAGTTCTGTATAACTGCATGGCAAAAAAAGCTATTTATATTATTTGCATGTCAACTGATATTCTTAGCATTGCATTATCTATTTCTCAAAGAGGGAGGATGTAGAACATAGTGTGTGCTGTGTCTTTAAGCAGCATAGCAATGACTGAATGTGCATGTATAAATGGCAGGCACGTGCTATACCTACTGCCATTTTGAAAGTGCATCGAGAAAGTGAGCATGTAAGAATGAATGTAGCTAAATGGCATATAAGTTACTTAAGTTAAAGTTAATAAGCTTCAACCGTGATGTGTTTGTACATAATAAAGCTGCTTGAACAGAACCCACGAAGACTCATCTATTACATCCTGACTAGATGAGCGACACACCTGTACTACCACCAATTCAAGCCAATGGTGCCTCACTTTAACATCTCATGCAAAGGATGACACACTTAGGAGTAAAGTGCTCCCTTATGCAGAGCTGCAGTGTCAACGATCCATCTACCTGGTGTGAGCATGGAATCCACTGCCTTCTGTAGCAAAGGTGAGTGTATTGTCTGTTGTACCACTGACACTGTAACATTCAGTTCTGTGCTAACATATGTGAAGTTTTCCAGTGTTACAAAAAATATTTTCCAAGTTCCAGTGGACCCAGCCTACTATAGTGTCACAGAGATTTGATGCTTTTAAAAAGAAAGTCATCAATAATTAAAGTAAATTAAGTAACCAACAATACTATACTGAGCTTATCTTTAAAGGTATGGTACCTTCCCTCCCTGTCCTCAAGGATATTATTAATGTTCTTGTGAACAAACTAATTTTCATCCTCACTCTGCCACCTTTTCTTTTGCCACCCATCCCCTCCCTCTGAGAGCTCCCCTCCAGAAATAATTCTTTTGACATTTTCCAAAATTAAAACTACCATTTCCATTGTTCCCAACAATATCCCTGAATGCTTGCTAAGAAACATTACATCTTACCTGCCTAAACCACACTATCAACTCTTCAGCCCAAGTTTCACCACTGTTGACATCTCTGAAGTGTAGAGAAGAGTTGTTGTGGTGCCCTTGCATACAGGCAGTCCTTGGTTGGGAGGGTGGCCTAATGGTTAAGGTGTTTACCTTACAAACACAAGGTGCAAGGTTTGAGTCTCACAAGGGATAATTGGCTAAGCTTAAAATGGCTAGCAAGGGCAATTAGCTTAGTATGAATCTAATGAATCTAAGAAATCTATGAAATTTACTGTCCCTGGGAATTAGTTTCACTAGTATAATTTGCAAGGTTATGGAATGTATTGTAGCTAAAGTAATAAACAGTGTTACAGATTAACTTAAATCCCTGGATACACACCAGTTCAGCCTTGTAAAAGGCAGACCATGCCTGTACAGCTTGCTGCCTGTCTGAGTTCTTCAAAAGGGTGACCAAGGAAATGGATAAAAGGCATACAACCCATGTAGCCTACCTGAAGCTTGACAAGGCCTTCAATGCTATCCTACATGCTGGAATTATTCACAATTTTTTTACCAAATCAACATTAATCCATACATAGTTCTCTTGATAGCTTACTGGTTATCTGACAGAACCCATTTTGTTAAGGTCAGGGCTATTTGCTCTATACCAAAAAAATATCTGTGTCCTACATAGCTGTTTCTTGGGCACTCACATGGTATCAGATTTCAATATACTATGGCTAACCGAGTTTGCTGATGGTTATCAAACCCATTCTGATACTCAAATTCTCCAGCAAGGGTTAGACCAAACAAATGTTTGGTGTGCTAACTATGGGCTTACTATAGTTTCCTTTGTTAAATTCACTATTCTTACCACATACCATATAGAACATATTCCACCTAAATTTGATCAGAGACTTGCTACCCATGTTGATAACAAATACTCTTTTGTCTGCCGAATCTCTTTCTTGTTAGAAAATTCTTCTAACTTGTACAATAATGAGAAACCTGCAGACATTGGACCCAACACAGTTTGGTTTCATCAAGGGCAGGTCATGTCTACTCAACCTGGTGAACCTCTTTAAGAAAGTCATCAAAGCAATAGATGAGGGCAAAATGATTCATAGTACGTACCTTGATCTGGCCAAGGCATTTGATTCAATATCCCTCTCTGGCATTGTTGACAAACTCATGGCATTGGATATAAACCCTTATGGCATCTGATAGATACCCAGCCAACTGAAAGACAGGACCTTGGAAGTTAGAATTGGGGAGGCCACTTTTACAAAAGTGGCTAGCCAGCAGTGGAGTCCCTCGGGGAGTGACAAAGAGTCTCCAACTGGCCAAATTTGCAGATGATTGCAAATTAGGAGCAGTTATAGAATCTTCCACCAACACTAATATTCTCCAGGAAGGGCTGACTCAAACAAATAAGTTGTTTCAGAGCCATAGACTAAAACTAAGTGCCAAGAAGTGCATAATACTATTCTTTGGGAAGTCATCCACCCCAGTAACTATCATATTAGCAACACACCTCTAAGAGTCAGCCCTGTAGTCAGGGATGTGGGTACACACATAGACAGTAATCTAGCCTCTGACCATCAGATGGCTACAGTATTGAGGAAATCATTGTATGCTGTACAACTTATAAACAAAGGTATGACATCTAGGGCCAAACAGGTCATTGTTCCACTTTATTCACCATTCATCAGACCTATAGTTGAGTACAATGCCCCATTTGGTACCTAACCAGGCGCATCCAATAACTGGAACATCCACTGAGGTTCCTCACTAAAATAATACAGGGCATAAGTAACATGTCATATGCAGACCACCTCAAAGCCATATCCATGTATTCTGTCTCCTACAGGCTGTTGAGGGGAGATCTATGTCTGGCATAGAAGATATTGTAGGACCCCACCCTAATGAACCTCCTGCATATCTGCAAAACAAACAGCACTGGAATTATCCACTCTAAGCACAACCCTTGCCTTATAGTGCAGGCTTATAGTGCCTGCATATTTCAACTGTTTCTTACTGAAATTGGTACACCTTGTTTGCTGTAGCATAGACTAGATCCAGGCCTGCTGAATCTAGCTTTGTTTGTATGCTTGTTGTCTGTTTGCTTGTTAT
Organism: Protopterus annectens; assembly: GCF_019279795.1. Classification (NCBI taxonomy): domain Eukaryota; kingdom Metazoa; phylum Chordata; order Ceratodontiformes; family Protopteridae; genus Protopterus; species Protopterus annectens. The sequence goes on from NC_056735.1 coordinate 1,465,505,862, forward strand.
TTCCCTGAAATGCTAATACCACCTAAACGCGGCTTTTCAGTGCTTCTGTGGATCCCTAGTGATATCTGCATTGCTTACTGTACTTATTTCCTTGTTTCAATTAAAAGAAAGTTACTGTTTCTCATTTTTGCATTTAAGTTACCTGTAACACACTGCATTTAAGTTACCTGGCACTTGCTCACTAAAGCACTAAAAAATTAAAAGCACTACACCCTCACAAACTCACCTTGAGTACCTTGTTCCCCATTGGCCCTTTTTTTCAATTATAAAAAAATTCCCAGTACTATTCTAGCATGTCCAAAGGTCAGTTGTCAATCTCCTCTCCGGTCCAGCTGGTGAATCTGGGAATCTTGAGGCAATGTTACAACTGCCAAATGTACACAGACAACCCTCTTCTCTTCCCAACAAATTCCAACACATGTGAGAGATGCATCCATATAGCCAAACTGGAGGCTAAGCTCTCTCAACTCAGTACTGGCGTAACCAGTCAGGAGGAGAAGGAAACCACACTCACTACAATTCCAGTCTCACAAAGACCTACCACGACAGCAAACCAAACACATAAACACACAAAAGCATACTCGGAGGCTCTAAATAAAAATCTGCCTAAGCAGCAGAGACCTCCAAAGCAGACACCCAAGCAACCGCTACCCCAAAACAAAACACGTGCAACACATAGCTCACAAAGCCAGTGTGCCGAACAGTCACAGCCCTTAAGGCTAAACAACACACCTGATACACTTGTAATAGGTGACTCTATCATCAGGCACACTGACGTCCCGCCCACCAGGCTGAACAAGGAGAAGGTCACGGTGAGCTGCCTGTCAGGCGCTAGGATCCGTCACATAACACAAGCACTCAGGTCACTCCAAGGCAAGTACAAATATGACTGTCATTGTCCATGCTGGTGTGAATGACCTGAGACATACCTTCCTGGACTACATGAAAAGAGACATAGAGGAGCTCTCTGAGCATGTGGCCCAGGCCGGTATGACCCTGACCTTGAGTAGCATCTTACCCTCACCAAGAATGATGCCACAATATGAAGACAAGATGATCAATTTCAACAACTGGCTTAAGTATTGGTGTCATTCAAAGGGGATCCAATGCCTGTCAGCCTGGGATGACATGCTCAACAAGCCACGATGGTTCACTAGGGATGGCTTGCACCTGTCACCCCTGGGCTTTCGGATATTGGCAAAGGCTCTTGCTACCCCCATAGTGCCTTTTTTAGGCAAGGCTCAAAAGACAAACCCACCTCCATAGGTATCACAAGAGATAAGAAACTAAGAGTAATGCTACTCAACGCCAGAAGTCTAAACCTCAAGATGCACGCACTCAAAACTCTCGTTAGCATGGAGAACATTGATATCTGTGCAGTAACAGAAACCTGGTTCAAGGCTCCCAAGAGCACCCCAGCACTACCAGGTTATACCTCATACCATGCTTTTTGGCCCCAAAACTTGTACCGAACCACAAAAGGAGGGGGAGTATCAATATTCGTCAAAGATACCCACACCTCCAGGTTGGTGGCACAGCACAAAGCATCAGAGACTATCCATATGCAACTAACAGTGGGTAAAACTGCCTTCCAGTTTATAGCCTGCTCCAGACCACCCTCCCAAACCCAGGAACCCCACTCGGCCTTCCTGAGAACACTGGAAAATATGAAGGTCTCTCCAAACACCATTATATTGGGCAACTTCAACTACCCAAACATAGACTGGGAGCATTACTCTAGCTCCAACACCCTAGCCAAAAGGTTCCTAGAATTAATAAACTCAAATGCTATGGAACAACTTGTTACCACTCCCACAAGAGAGGAAAACATACTGGACCTGATCATCACCAACATGGGGACTCTATGCTCCAGACCAGAAGTGTATCCCTCACTGGTAAGATCAGACCATAAACTAATCTCACTGGATATTCACATCCCGACCCCACCTCCTGCCCAGAAAACCACAGTGAAAAACTTCTCTAAAGCAAATTTCACACTCCTCAAAACCGAGGTGGAATCCTTCAAAGCCCCGGGCCTGTGGAAAATACGGCCCAGACCACAGAATCCTTTATAAATGCATTCTATGAACACCTTCAGGAATGCATGGATCATGTAATCCCAAATAAAACCAAGACCCAATCCTCCAAAGGCAGACATCCTGTCTGGTGGACCCCAGCCATAAACAAACTATACAATAGAAGGAGGAAGCTACTAAATGATAGAGCAAAATCCCAAAAAGGGAAGACATCTCTGATCAGTATTAGCAAAAAACTACGGGCACTCATAAAATCGTCTAAGGCCAGCTTCGAGAGAAAAATTGCACAGGACACTAAAGATAATCACAAGGCTTTCTTTAGTTATGTTAGGAACCTGGGTGGGAATTCCCAGATATGCTCAGAATTAGTCCAAAATGACAAAAATACATCGAACCCACAGACATTGCCAACATCCTAGCTGACAGGTTCAGCGCAAACTTCTCCCCTCCCCACCAAAAGGGCAAATATCTATCCCAGCAGAGTGCTGCCCCCCTGACATCTCAGATGCTCAGGTAAGAGCCACCCTCTCCAAAGCAAAAAACACAGCATCAATGGGACCAGACGGTGTCCCGGGCTGCGTCCTACATGAACTCCAAGAAGAGCTAAACCCAAACATAAAACTACTGTTCAATCTCAGCCTTACTACAGGATATGTACCCAAAGAGTGGCGTACAGCAACAGTGGTCCCTCTCCACAAAGGTGGTGCCTCAACGGATCCTGGAAACTATCGCCCCATAAGCCTGACTAGCTTGGTCTGCAAAGATATGGAAAGGATCATCATGGACCTCATAAATAAAGATATTGGGGACCTACAGACACTAGATCCTACCCAGTTCGACTTTGTTAAGGGCAGATCCTGCCTCTTAAACCTGGTTGATTTCTTTGAAACAGTCACCAAGGCCATTGATGAGGGGAAGGTGGTCCACACAGCCTACCTGGACCTCGCAAAAGCCTTCGATACAATACCCCATTCAGGCATTATAGATAAGCTCACCAGCTTAAACATAAACCCCTATGTCACTAGATGGGTTGCAAACTGGCTCAAGGACAGAACCCACATATTTAGAATTGCTGGAGCCATGTCAGACTCCAAACCAGTTACAAGTGGCGTCCCACAAGGCTCAGTCCTGGGACCTCTTTTGTTCGGTATATATTTCTCGGAGGTACAGGCCAACACGGAAGGACTGTGGCTGACCAAGTTCACAGATGACTGCAAACTGGGTGCCATAATCGACTCTCAAGCCGACACAAGCATCCTCCAAAAGGGCCTCATAGGAAAAGACAACTGGGGCCAGAGCCATGGCCTCAAGCTAAACGCCAAAAAGTGTATAGTCATCCCCTTTGGCAAAAACAAAGTGCCCACAAATTACCACATAGGTGGTAATCCATTAAGTACAGAAGAAGTAATTAGGGACCTGGGGACCCAAGTTGATAGCCGTCTCTCATTTGACAACCATGTGGCCAAAGTGGTTAGAAAAACATTTTATATAGCCCACCTAATCATGTAGGGATTCACATCTAGATCAGGGGAGGTCATCGTGCCTCTTTACTCATCCCTCATCAGGCCCATAATTGAGTACAATGCCCCTTTTGGGATGTACCTTACCAGACACCTGCAGCAACTGGAAAGTCCCCAAAAGTACCTCACCAAGAGGATCAAAGGGTTCAAACAGATGCCATATGCTGCCCGGTTAAAGAAACTCCAGCTCTACTCAGTGGCATACCACCTGTTCAGGGGCGATCTGTGCCTGACGTATAAAGCCATGTCCAACCCGGAATTAATGGACATGCTGCACCTCAGAAAATCCAAATCCCATCGAACTGCATGCTCGAGAGACTTGAACCTCAGCACTGAAATAAATAGGTCATGCTGGAGGGACAGATTCATAACCCAGAGGCTCCCTTCACTCTGGAATAAAATCCCAGTCCAGGTTAGGCAGAGTCCCTCATTGACTCTCTTCAATAGGAATCTTGATGAGTGGATGGGAGATCGTAGGTTTAACCCGGGTATCACTTCTGTGTCACTGTTAGACAGAGGCACAGTATACTAACCTCGAAAAAGGGCATAGCAAAATTAATTTAAAATGAGTAGCGAAAGCCAAACACATTCTGGCTAGGCTTATAAATGCCCTAGGGCAGATTGCCTAGTATGAACCTATGAACCTATATAAATAGGACCTGTTGGAGAGACAGGTATGCATCCCAGAGATTACCCCTTCTCTGGGACAGGCTCCCCATTGATGTGAATCAGAGTTCCTCCTTAAGCCATTTCAAGTGTAACTTGGACAATTGGATGGGGAACAGGAAATTCATCCTGGGTTTGGCACCTGTGTCTCAAATGGATGCAGGAAGCCTATAAATTATTTATCTCCCAGACCCCAGTTTACTATCATTTTTGTAAACGACAATCGGATGGCAGGTATTATGCCGAAAGTCAGATTGTCGTTCACAAAATGTGAAATGTATAGCAAAGTCAAACACACTTATGCAAATGCAGTAGTGCATTCACATAAGTGTGTTCAACAAACTGTACGGAGATCGCAGTACAGTGAGGTGTGGAAATTCATCCATATCCCCACTGTAGTGCGATCTCGGAGTTGGAATATATTGTTAGCAGGGGGTGTGGGGGGTGCAGTGTGATATATTGCGTAGGAGTTTCATTTACATGAGCTCCTATACGGATATCACGTGATGTTTTTGAAGACAATGTCGACTCTGCTGAGTTGCTCAGCTGAGTCGACAATGTGATGCGATCGTGATTCCAGTTTCGATGGTTTACTTCAAAATTGTGAAATGAAATTGTTTTGCCTTTCGCAATTTCGATAGTAAACCCCAGAACCCCTTTTTCAAATGTTTTATCTTCCAAGCCCCTGTTTACAGTTACCAAGGGTATGAGGACTTGTTTGAGATTTGGGATGCATGGCTAGGCTTAAAAAAGTCCTTTTGGTTGTTAGCCCAGTACACATCTATGCACCTATGAACCTTTGTTTGATCTTTTCAAGGTCCAGATAAATTAAGGTCCCACTTTATTTACTCATATCTCACTAAGCACTTAAATCAACTTGAGAAAACCCAGTGCTTTTCACCAAAAAGATCTCAGGTCTTAGGACAATGAGCTACACTGATAGAGCAAAAGTCTTATACTTCAGCTTCGTCTTGCATGTGCTCCTAAACGGTCTTCCATGCAATCAATGACCATGCACATGCTTTGATTTCCTTCACCTAAATAAAATTGATGATAAAGCAAACACCCACACTTGAGACCTAAACCTAAGCTGTCACATTAACAATGCCACATGATGTGACAAGTAGCTATCTCAAAGTATTCTAGCACTTTTGGAATAGGCTTCCCTTACATATCAAACAGAGTATTTCCTTGTCATGTCTTTGAAACTAATCTAGATAATTGGATCAGTGATCACACATTTTCACCCATGACATGTGTGAGTAATATAATTAACATGGAACACGGCTAGCCATTCCCCAAGTATTGGACAATGTAGCTGTGTCCTCAATGACACCCTTGGCTGTCAGCTTAGTTTGAACTTATTATCTATGAATCAGTTAAATTAAACTTAAATGCAATAAGTTCTTTTAAATATTCTAACATTAGTATCCATTAGTCTCTCTGTCCCTCAACCTCTTGGTAGGTTAAGCTGGCTATCTTGCATGCAGGGAATGCTTTATTATCACTATATCTTTACTTAAGTATTTTTGAGCAATATGATTCATAGGTTTATAGGTATAGAGAGCATAAGAACAGTTTTCTAGTTGCCCCAGAGCATTGTCTGGTTAAGTGACTTGCTCAGAATCACATAGTAGGCAAATGAAGGCCGAGGGAATCAAACCTTGAACTATAGGAAGCAGCTCATTAACAGCACATAGTCCTAATCATGTGTGCTAGCTGCCAGCATGTGGTCATTTAAACTCCCTCCAAAAACTCTGTAATAGTCACAGACATCTTAGATATCCCATCTATTGCCACTTGATATTCCCCAGAACAATGGCAAGATGGGTAACAACATTCTGAGCACATTTCTATGTACTGCATGGAATAAGCTTCCACCATCCATTGAATTTTGGAAAATGTTACTAAATTCAAGTCAAAGCTTAAGCAGCACATGCTACATGATCTGGACTGCGCACAATGTGACCAACTGGATAATCTTAGTTGCATGATTTTTGGACCTCCGGTCTTGCACTACTGACATTGATATTGTCTTTGTTCTGCTTGTGTTTTTTTTTATGATACCTAGGGAGTATTCAAAAGTATTTTCAATGATGCAACAGTGTTTTTAAGGATGAAAGTACTTAATCAGTTTATGTTTGTTTTTCAATAATAAATGTTTTTATTTTTCATAGTTTTTCAAGTGAATCTTTGGATTTCGGCTTTTAGGTTACTTCTTTTTTTGTTTGTTTTAAATATCAAATATGTCATACAGTAGCATGGCCTGATGCTGCTTAGGTATATAATAGGATGAGCATAGTCCAGGAAAAGGACTGCATTGTAAGCAAAAGTGGTTGTGTTACTGGCAGCAGTCATGCTTCTGAACTACAGTGAAGTGGCCTCATTATGGGTGATCACATGACCAATGTGACAAGAACAGCAGTGCAGTATGCCTGAGGCTATGCATGCTCATACGTGCAGTGAAGCACCTCATAGCCACAACATTTTTACTATGAAAGCAGGCCACAGAGGGTCAGAAAAGCAAAGTGCTACTGCAGGTCATCATATTAATGGAAGGAAAGGAGGAGATACAGTGGATATAAAAAGCTTACACACCCCTGTTAAAATGTCAGGTTTTTGTGATATAAAAAAATGAGACCACAATAAATCATTTCAAAACTTTTCCCACCTTTAATGTGACCTATAACCTGTACAATTCAATTGAAAAACAAACAAAACTGTTAGGGGAAAAAAATAAAAAAAGTACAATACTCTGGTTGCATGTGTGCACACCCTTAAACTAACACTTTGTTGTGTGTGCACACCCTTAAACTAATACTTTGTTGAAGCACCTTTTGATTTAATTACAGCATTCAGTCTTCTTGGATAGGAGTCTATCAGCATGGCACATCTTGACTTGGCAGTATCTACTTACTCTTCCTTGCAAAAGTGCTCCAAATCTGTCCGATTGCGAGGGCATCTCTTGTGCACAGTCCTCTTCAGGTCACCCCACAGATTTTCTATTGGATTTAGGTCTGGGCTCTGGCTGGGCCATTCCAAAACTTTAATTTTTATCTGGTGAAGCCATTCTTTTGTTGATTTGGATGTATGCTTGGGTCATTGTCATGTTGAAAGGTGAAATTCCTCTTTATCTTCAGCTTTCTAGCAGACACCTGAAGGTTTTGAGCCAAAAGTGACTGGTATTTGGAACTGTTCATAATTCCCTCCTACTTGACTAAAGCCCCTGTTCCAGCTAAAGAAAAGCACCCCAAAGCATGATAGTGCCACCACCATGCTTCACTGTGGGGATGGTGTTCTTTTGGTGATGCGAAGTGTTGTTTTTGCACCAAATGTACCTTTTGGAATTGTGGTCAAAAAGTGCAACCTTTGTCTCATCAGACCATAAAACATTTTCCCACATGCTTTTTGGAGACTTGATATATTGTTTTGCAAATTTTAGCCAGGCCTGGATGTTTTTCTGTGTAAGAAGGGGCTTCTGTCTTGCAACCCTACCCCATAGCCCAGACATATGTAGAATATGGGAGATTGTTGTCACATGTTCATAGGTTCATAGATAGGTACTAGGCTATTGGCCTTGGGGCCTATATAAGGCTAGCCAAAAAGATTCCTTGGCTTTTGCCACCCAAGAAAATTATTTTCCTGTGCCCCTGTCAAGCAGTGGCGCAGAGTAGTACATAACCAGTACTTGCCAGAAATTCCTGCAGCTCCTTCAGTATTGCTGTAGGTCTCTTGGCAACCTCCCTGACTAGTTTTCATCTTGTCTTTTCATCAATTTTGGAGGGACGTACATTTTTTGCAATGACACTATTGTCCCATATTTTCTCCACTTTTTGATGACTGTCCACTGTGTTCCATGGTATATCCAGTGTTGTGGAAATGTTTTTGTACCCTTCTCCTGACTGATACCTTTCAACAATGAGATCCCTTTGATGCTTTGTAAGCTCTCTGTGAACCATGGTTTTTGCTGTAGCAGGCAACTGAGTAAATGTCAGGAAAATCCTACTAGGACAGTTGAACTTTATTTGGGGTTAATCAGAGTCTCTTTAATTGATGGCAGGTGTGTACCCAAGAAGACTGAATACTGTAATTAAATCAAAAGGCACTTCAATGAAGTATTAGTTTAAGGGTGTGCACACACAACAAAGTATTAGTTTAAGGGTGTGCAAACTTATGCAACAAGTGTATTGCACGTTTTTTTATTTTTTATATTTTTTACCCTAACATATATGTTTGTTTTTCAATTGGACTGTACAGTTTAAAGGTCACATTAAAGGTGGGAAACGTTTTGAAATGATTTATTGTGATCTCATTTTTTATATCACAAAAACCTGGCATTTTAACAGGGGTGTGTAAACTTTTTTATATCCACTGTATATAAGGCAGAAAAGGGGAAAGACCAGACAGAAGAATATTTATAAAGGTATCCTTAAGGAGAGGTAGGTGAGGAAGGCAGGGCATATGTTTTTTTAAGAAGACGGGTATGTAGGGAAGATAACAAGGAACTTGTGTGGGAAGGAAAGAGGGAATACGGAAGGTAACAGGAATAGACAAACATAAAATGTAGACAGAGACACTCAGTGGTAGTATCGACACAAAATATCGGAAAAACAATGGATGGATACTGATATACAGACTAGAGGACAATTGGTAATAGAGAGGATTAGGGTGCAAACAGCAAAAGCCAAAGTTATTTCTTTTGCTCCTCTCTCAAAGAGCTAAGAGAACATCAGTGTTCTACAAAAAACCCATAGGCTTTTTTTTGTCTCTTCACAGAGACAGGAGACAAGTCATGTATGTCTGGGAAGCTGATTGGTAGAAAAGCACCAATGTATCAATCAGTTTTTTTTTTCTCTCTTCCTATGAAAACTGTTGAGGTGGGGCTAATTGAGCCAGCAACCCAGCTACATTTCTGGGAAAATATAGGCCACACATTCAGCTTGATTTCACATGTGGGTGGTACAAGGAATAATCCAGAAAAAAAAAATATATATATATATATATTGTGTGTGTGTGTGTGTGTGTGTGTGTGTGTGTGTGTGTGTGTGTGTGTGTATACAGTTTTTAATGATCTACAATTTGAGGAGAATTTGGCAGCACTATTTATACTGGACGTCTGGTCTTGCTTTCATGACTACAGTTTCTTTAAGGGGTACAACTTCAGAAGTTTCTCTGTGCAACTCTTGACTATTGCAGTTTTCCTATTTTCTTGTAAAATGACTGGCTTATCTTCCTATAAATTTGGCTTCAACAGATTCATCTTGCACAAATGTCTGGATGATTTCCTCTGTACAACTTACCATCATTCCTGCAAACTACACAGTATTTTTTTTTAATTATTTTTCCTCCTTTACCTGATAACTGTAGAGCCTCCTCCTATTGGTCTCGCACCCATTCATTCCTTAACAATGGATACTCATTTTCAGATCTACTAAGTTGACAGTCATTAGGAGAGGCCATCATGCAGGTGGGCATAAGAAATATGTACCCTTATTGCCATCTCAGCAACTTTGGGCATTTGTATAGCTTAACCCTCCACTCCTGCCCCCCTGGAGAGGAGGGGTAAGCATTCCACATCACCACAGAGGACTGGAATACCCTCATTTGTAACTGCATGCTCCCACATGGTCAGTAAGAAGGCTATCACTGTCACGAGTAACTTGATGAGTTTAATGCCTGCCCCCAAGCCTATGTATATAATAGTGTCTCCACCTAAAGAAGTATTGTTGTATATGGCTGACTCTGTACCTTCCTCCTTTAAGGATGGGCATTCTCAAACTCCATTGCTTTCACTGTTAATTGCAAATCAAACCTTGGTCACCTGGATCTTTAGTCATGGTTTTATCTCTCTCTGACAAACTACATAGGATCCTGGACCAGTAGCTTTATCTATTACTTCAGCTTCAGGCTGTGGACGTTTTCTATGGGTTTTGGATTCTAATCTAGTTTCCAGCCTTAAGCCTGGCAGTCTTCTTATGTTCCTCCCATAGTAGTATTTCTGTTGATGCTGATTTCTTTTCAGTAATTACTTTATGTTAATTGTCATGCATCAGAAATGTAGTCAAACTATACCCATCAGTTTTTTACCTGGCAAGATACTGAGTCCCAGCAGTGGCATATTTCTGTATTAGAAAATTACAAGATGACAATCCTCATAGGTTTTGCTACAGTACTTTCTTGTGAGATTCATAATTCTTTCTATAATTATTTTGCCTTGCACACTGGATTGAAGATAGTGTGGACTGGCTGTTATGTACTATAACCCCCATTTAAACACAAAAAACATCTAAATTCTTGACAAGCATGTTGTAGATCAAAGTCATATATGACAGCATCAGGAATCACTTTTCTTGAGAATGCAATAATGCACGGATAAAAGCTGCACTTGTGATTGGTAGTTAAATGACTTAATTGACCTAAGGATTATAGTCCATACACACAAGACACATGTCTTCTTTGAAAATAAACAAATCTGTACTCATACAACCTCATGGAAGACCTGTCACTGGATCTGCTATTATGTCTTCCTTTGGGTTGGTGTCATTGTGTATTGCAAATGATGCAACTCATTTGACCTCTTCTGTCTGAACAGACATTCTTTGCCAAAATACTGTGTTTCTTGATCTTTCTTGGCACTTTACCATTCCCAGATGAGAGCCATGTGTCTTTTAAAGCATTCATTGTTTTTCCTTTTCATTTCACTGGAAACAGTTATTTTGTCAGCTTTGAACAACAAGCCCTGGATACAACTTACTTCTTTTAATGAAAAATAAGACTGAATGTTTTCCTTGTTGTTGATATTTGCTTAGGCCATCCCATTATTGTACTTTCTCTCAATAGTTGTATTTCTAAGCAGAAGAAGAATTCTAAAGTTCTTTTACTTTTTTCCCATTACTTGTAATTGTAGTATTGCCAAAAAAATCACTAGTTCTTCTAACTCATCTTCATGCAGATCTGACAAATATGCATTACTCAACTTAGCTGCCATGTTTGGTTCATTGACTGATCTGTATTTCATCTTCAGATCATCCTTCTGTGGATTAAGTAACAACTTCTAGAATCTTGGAGGTTCATTGTACAAGGATTTCAGGATATACTTTGCAAGGATTTGTGGTCTGTTTTCATATAAACTTCTTTGTCACATGCATATTTATGAAATTTATCACATCCATATGCTGCTTCTAGCAGATTCTTTTTCATTTGTACATATTTATTTTGTAAATCTGTCTGTTTTCTTCTAGGATTTTTATATCCTTTTTCTTCAGTTCTTTCACACATTTTTAACTTCAGGCTTTCATTATCTTCTTCATTTAGACTTTTAACTTTCCATTTTTGTTTTTCTTCTAATTAATTCCTAATGCATATTTTCTCTATATGTTTTCTTAGGTCTGCTTCTAAATTTTGAACTTTCAAACTGTTGACTTTTATATGGGCATGACCATAATTTGAAACTTTGAAATTTAAATAAAAAAATTAAACACAAAAAAAACATTTTTTATGTTTTTGCAGGGGACAAGCCCCCCTGCACCCCCATACCCCCTGCTAATTAAATATACCAACTCCAAGATTGCACTACATTGAGGAAAACAATAAATATACTGTTCCACTCTGTACAGCGATCTCCATTTAAATAGTTCAAAGTTTCAAAACTTTGATCTTATGGTCTCGACCATAAGAAAGTAGACATTTTGAAAGTGTGAAATTTAGAAGTAGACCTGTTTTCTTATTACATCCATTATCTTCTGTTACGTTATCACTCTTTCACCCTTCTCATTCTTTAGTTCTATTATTATTCTCTTATCTTCTTTTATTATCTTGCTGAAATATGGTGAAACCTCTTGTTTTTTTTTCCTTGTAGGAAATAACAATGAAAAATATTTTTTTTTTCATTTAGTTCATCTTATATAACTGCCTCAGTCTAATATATATCTTAATTTTTAATGTCTCTTTAAATGCTTCCTGGCACAGTTTTTTATATCTGTTTGTCTTCTGTTCTTTTTATATCTTGTCATTCCAGGAAACATTTTTTTTTCATTTTTCTTTAAAACGTATCCACCAACTTGTCCAATCTGTATAAAGAAAATCTCATATTTACATGATCTCTCCACAATTGATTTAACCCTCTTCTATCTTCTTCATTTAAGTCTTTTTCATTTAGTCTTTTAATACATTTACCTACCCTTAAATATCCTTCCTTTTCTTGAATTTCTATCCAAATTGCTAAATGGTCCAAAAAAACTGTTGTATAACTTTGTTTCTTTTTTTTTAAACAGGTAACATTTTTTAAACAAGAAACATCTTTATTAAATTATCACGTATGACATAGGCAATCATACATTTATATAAATGAAAACAAACCATATTGGCATAATTTTTGTTACAAACATTATACATCACAAACCATATTGACATACTTTTATTTGCAAACATTATACATTGCTTATAATCTATCCAGTCATCATCGTTCAAACATTACATAGCTTATTCAGATCCTGGCTTCTTTTAAACCTCATTCCTCATCTGCATATATTGTTCCCACAATTCACATTTTTTTCTGTGTAATCTGTTCCTACCCTTTTCTAAAGATCACAGTTCCCATTGTTTTATCTCTGTTACTATAGTCACTACTTCTAGTAAAGTTGGTATAGACTTTGATTTCCATTTTTTAGTAATTGCTTTTTTTGGCAGCCACCATAATTAGACTCAGCAAGGACTTACTATGTCTAGGCAATTCTGATTCTGTATCATATCTTAAGAAATCATTTCCTTAGTAACACCAATTTGCTCACCCAGTATTTCTGACAGAGCAGTCTACAGGGAATCTTTAAAGTCTGCCAGCTCATTACACTCCTAGAAAATATGTTCATAATTACCTCTTTCTTCCCCATCACACCTCCAACATTTGCTGTCTACCTCAGGAAAAATTCTTTGGAGTCTACTTGGGGTATACAAATAACTATGTAAACACTTCCAAGCAAAGATCCTTAATCTTCTAGACTTTGTTGTATATTTGGGAGACATACATACATCCCTCCATTGTTTATTTGTGAATTGCTTATCCAGTCTCTCTTCCCAATTATTTCTTTCATTATCTTCTTTATTTAGTCTTTTAACTTTCCATTTTTGTTTTTCTTCTAATTCATTCCTAGTAAATATTTTTTCTGCATGTTTTCTTAGGTCTACTTCTAAATTTTGAACTTTCAAACTGTCGCCTTTCATATGGTCAAGACCATAAGATCGAAGTTTTGAAACTCTGAAATTTAAATTAAAAAAATAAAAACAAAAAAAGTTTATGTTTTTACTGGGGGCAAGCACCCCTGCACCCCCACACCCCTTGCTAATTAAATATACCAACTCTGAGATTGCACTACTTCGAGGAAAATGGTAAATATACCATTCCACTCTGTACAGCAATCTCCATTTAAACAGTTTAAAGATTCAAACCTTTATCTTGTGGTCTCAACCATTAGAAAGTAGACATTTTGAAAGTGTGAAATTTAAAAGTAGACCCATTTTATTACCCCATTATCTTCTGTTGTGTTATCACCCTTTCATCCTTCTCTTTCTTTAGTTCTCTTTTTATTCTTATTTTTCTTTACTATCTTACTCAAATATGGTGCACCATTTTGTTTTTTTCCTTATAGGAAATATCAATGAAAAGTAACATTTTTTATTTTCATTTAGTTCATCTCATATAACTGCCTCTCTCTAAAATATATTTTATTTTTTAATGCCTCTTTAAATACTTCCTGACTCAGTTTTTTATATCTCTGTTTGCCTTCTGTTCTTTTTATATCTTGCCATTCCAGGAAACATTTTTTGTATTTTTCTTTAAAACATATCTACCAACTTGTCCAATCTTTATAAAACAAAAATCCTCATATTTACATGATCTATCCACAATTGATGTATTCATTTTCTTTCTTCATTTAAGTCATTTTCATTTAGTCTTTTAATACCTTTACCTACCCTTAAATATCCTCCCTTTTCTTGAATCTCTATCCAAATTGCTAAATGGTCTGAAAAACCTATTACTTTTATTCCCTCTTGTACAACTTTCTTTCTTTTTTTAAACACGTAACATTTTTTAAACAAGAAATATCTTCATTAAATTATCACATATGACATAGACAATCATACATTTATATAAATGAAAGCAAACCATATTGACATAATTTTAGTTGCAAACATTATACATCACAAACCATATTGGCATACTTTCATTTGCAAACATTATACATCACTTATAATCTGTCCAGTCATCATCATTTAAACATTATATAGCTCATTCAGATCCTGCCTTCTTTTAAACCTAATTCCTCCTCTGTATGTATTATTCCCACAATTCCCTTTTTTTCTGTGTAATCTATTCCTACACTTTTCTAAAGATCCCAAGTTCTAGTTGTTTTATCTCTGTTACTATATTCACTACTTCAAGTAAAGTTGGCATAGACTTTGATTTCCATTTTCTAGTAATTGTTTTTTTGGCAGCCACCATAATTAGACTCAGCAAGGACTTAATATGTCTAGGCAATTCTGATTCTGTATCATAGCTCAAAAAAATCATCTCCTTAGTGACACCAATATGCTCACCTAGTATTTCTGACAGAGCAGTCTACATGGAATCTTTAAAGTCTGCCAGCTCATTACACTCCAAGAAAATGTGTTCACAATTACCTCTTTCTTTCCCATCACACATCCAGCATTTGCTGTCTAGTCTACCTCAGAAAAAATTCTTTGGATTCAACTTGGGGTATAAAAATAACTATGTAAACACTTCCAAGCAAAGATCCTAAATCTTCTAGACTTTGTTGCATATTTGGGAGACATTATACTGCGGTGGTGTTGCTGCGGTAGCATTGTCGCCTCACAGCAAGACGTTGTCCTGTTCAATTTTCAGCTAAAGCATCTTCTGTGTGGAGATGTGCGTGAATGGGCGTACCTTCGTTGAAGGTTGTGCGTCAGGGCTGGCAACTTGGCATGTAAAAATCTACTGCCAATCATTAGCGGACCGGAGTTCCACTGTGGCGACCCCTATTCGGGAAAAGCTGAAAGACACAACAACAACAACTTATATCTCCCCATTCTTTATTTGTGAATTGCTTATCCAGTCTCTCCTCCCAATCATTTCTAACCTTGTCTGATTGATTCTTATAGTTATGTAATATTTTGCATGCTCTACTAATTGTTCATTTTTTAACAGCAGCTTCTGTTCTAGATTCTACCAAAAAGTATACCTGTGCTAGTCTTCATTAGTATCCCCTTATTTCTTTCTCTTTGCCTATATTCTGATATCAATCCTTGATAGAAAAGGCAATCTCTAGACTGCAGTCCAAATAAATTATTGGCCTTTTACTATTTTATTACCTTTCCCTCTCTAATTATTTGTTCTCAATACCTTGGTTCTTTTGCCAGTTTTCTCCAATAACTTCCAGCCCCTCTTGCTTGTTTTCTGTATCTCTAATTCCAGTCATCCCTATCAGCAGAATCTCCTTTCTATATTCCTGTGTTGGCTTAGTTCTTAGAATACTTTCTGCTACTTTATGAATGTAATATTCTGTATGATTATTGTTAGTTTCCTTAAGGATCTGCATCCAAAATCCCAGTCTCTCCTTGTTTCTTGAGCTTCCCTCCAGTGTCATCATCATCCCTTTCCATTTTGAATTATAGGTTTCTACTTGTGCTGTGTATAGGAGCCTTAACTATGTAGCTCTAAAGTACCCCTTCAGATTGAATAATCCCAATCCACCTTGTTCATTTGGAAGGATCAGTTTATTCCACTTGACTCTTGCCCTCTTCCCCTCCCAGCTAATATCCTTCAGCTCTTTATTAATTGGTATCCACAACTTCTCCTCTGGTTGATAAAAATATGCCATTATACTGTGGTGTCATGTAAAGCAGGGTTGGTTTCAGGTGTTCAGTGGACAATATTCTGTGTGAGACCTTTCAGTAGTACAGTTTGTCTGCTCAGGAGACAGTCACACATTAGCAGCACATTTTTCTATTGTGGGGATGGGGAATCTATCACCTGCATCTACATGAGTTGTCACTGCAGTGGACCTTGCAGTTCACAGCTCTCCATTGTGCGATCATGTAAGTGGTGCAGCAATGTACCTCTTAAAATAACCTTCTCTGGTGGACAGTGGCTCAGGGAAGAGTATGTGTGTCATTACAGATGGAGGGAGAAAAGGGCCTAAAGTACCACTGACTAAGTCTGCATGTCTAGTAATGCCCCACTGGGGTTTACAGCAATTATATATGTCTTGTCTGCTTCAGAGAGTAATGTAGTAGAGGATGCTTCTAAGGCTTCTGTAGCCTTTATGGGCTTCCTTTGACTACGTCACTACCAAGTCTGGATTGGGATTGTTAGGAGCTTCTCCGCCTATGGCCATGTAGGAATCCTTATGAGGCTAATACTAGGGGACTGCACTGAAATCATGAGGGATATTCTGGCATAGGCATCTGCCAACTGTTGGGTAACAGACAAAATCACTAATATCACATGGATAGCAATTGTACAGGTGGCTTGCACTGCATCACGGGTAACATGTAAAACAAACCATGTTAACACTGGGTATAATCTTGTTTTGCTGACCTATGGGTATACCTTGTATGATATGCACCAGCTTACCCATATATTTCTTTAATATTATAACTATCCATGCCTGGCACTGCTAGAGAAAGGAAATTAACACTCACTCAGGAAGAGAATGACATCCTATAGCAGGTACTCTCTCAACATGGTTGACAGATGTTCCTTAATGTAAGACCAGATCAAGCCATTGATTACCATGTTTGGCAAGACCTTTTAGATGAATTCATTGCAATTGGGGCAAAACAAAACCTTTAAATAGGTTATGAGAAAGGAAACTGTCATGATTGCACATGCTGTCAGCAATGAAACTCACATGACATAGGAGCAGAGGACCACTGGTGTGGGTTTATCATTAACAGACATAAAGGAGTATCAGACAACTCTGTTACTCACTGTGTAGTACTGGACGTGGGAGCAGAACTGAACGTAGCACCTCAAATATTAGTCAGCAATGCCCAAGGTGGGTATATTGTAACATTTGGGACTATCTGTAATACCAGCCTGACTCAAGGCCCTACAGCTAACAAGCATTGTTGTTACAGGAACATCAGGATTACAGTTACACCTACAATCTCCTCAAGGTATGCTAACATTATGTTTCTGGTAATACTCTGTTGTAGAGGCTTACCTATCCTGGGCTGTGCATGTTGGTGAAGTGTGCATTCATAGATATGGGTATGCTTATGTGTTTTAACAGGCATTGTATTTTCAGGTTCCTCCACCATAGATACAGTTATGTCTGTTGTCAGTGAACTGTCTGGGTTCAATGATGATGACAGCAATGCCGGCACAGGTGTGAATCACCATGGCAGTGACAGAAACCGGTAATGTGATGGTCACATCCTGTCTCCTTCCCACAGACATAGCTCATTTGCCAGTACAGCCAAGCCCTCAATCCTGGGATGCCACAGTAGGGCAGGATGTTGCCAACCCATCAATCTCAGGGAATGTCCTTATCTCATAGGTTTAGAGGTGTTTACTAGGCTAACAACTACAAGGGCCTTTTTAAGCCTAGCTATGCATCCCAAATCTCTGACAAGTTCTGATACCCTTGACATATGTAAGCAGGGGCCTGAGAGATAAACCATTTATGGGTTGCCTATGTCTATTAGAAACATAGGTGCCAAACCATGGATGAATTTCTGGTTCCCCATCCACTTGTCCAAGTTGGACTTGAATTGGGTTATGGTGGAACTCTGCTTCATATGGATGGGGAGCCTGTTCCATAAATGGGGTAGTCTCTGGGATACATACCTGTCTCTCCAGCAGGTCCTATTTATATCACAGGCAAGGTTAAGTCTTTAGAACAGGTAATTCTGGTGCTGTTTTTTTTTTACGAATATGCAGGAGGTCCATCAGAGTGGGGTCTGAAAATCCCCTGTATGCCAGCCATACATCTCTCCTCAAAAGCTTGTAGGAGACAGAATACAGAGATAGGCCCTTGAGGCAGACTGTCTAGAAAATTTTACTTACACCCTGTATTCATTTAGTGAGGAACCTCTGTGGACGTTCCAATTGTTGGCTATGCCCGGTTAGGTACATACCAAAAGGGGCATTGTACTCAATGATAGGTCTGATGAATGCTGAATACAGTGGAACAATGACTTCCTTGGACATAGATGCCATACCTTTGTTTATAGGTTGAGCGTCATAAAATGATTTCCTCACTACTGCAGACACATGATGGTCAAAGGCTAGATTACTATCTATATGTTTCCCTAAGTCCCTGACTAATGGGTCAACTCTAAGGAGTGTGTTGTCAATGATAGTACCAGGGATGGATGACTTCCCAAAGGATGCTATTATGCATTTCTTGGCATTTAGTTTTAGTCCATGTCTCTGACACCAGTTGTTTGTCTGTGTCAGCCCCTCCTGGAGAATATTTGTATAATTTGGGGATTCAGTGACAGCTCCTAAAGTGATATCATCTGCAAATTTAGTCAGCCAGAGACCACTGACATTGGTCTTGACTTCTGAGAAGTAAATGCCAAAAATGAGTGGTCCAAGGACTGATCCCTGAGGGACTCCACTCATGACTAGCCTCTTTGTAGAGGTGGAGTCCCCAATTCTAACTTCCTGGTCTTGTCTTTGAGCCAGTTGGCTATCCACCGGGTGACATACGAGTTTGTACCTAACCTCTTCAGTTTGTCAACAATGCCCAAGTTGGGTATTGTGTCAAATGCCTTAGCCAAGTCAAGGTAGGCAATGTGAACCATTTTTCCCTCATCCATTGCTTTGGTTACCTTCTCAAAGAAGTCCACCAGGTTGAGTAGGCATGATCTGCCCTTGATGAAACCAAACTGGATTGGGTCTAGTGTCTGGAGGTTTACTATACCTCTGATGATCATCTCCATGATAATTCTTTCCATGGTTTTATATATAGGATTAGTGAGACTTGTGGGTCTGTAGTTTCCAGGGTCTGCAGATGGCCCACCTTTGTGCAGAGGGACGACTGTTGCTATTCTCCATTCATAAAGCATGAAGCCTGTTTGGAGGCTACTGTTAAATAGTAATTCTAGAGGCCATGATAGGTCATATTTCATGCTATTTAGAAGACACCTTGGGATATTTTTTGGGGCCTTTGATGCACTGTTCTTGGTCTTAGAGAGAGCATTAAGGACCCATTCACTAGTTATAGTAGGGGGAGTTATATTTGATGGTATTTCCTGAGGGAAGGTTGGGGGAGAGACGGGTAAAGTTGAAGCTGAATTTATCAGCCAGGAGGTTTGCTATATCTTCTGGCTCAGTATAGGTGGCTCTATTTACAATGAGCTCTGCACACAATTGTGTATTGTATATTGCCTTTGAGGTTGCAGACATAGCTAAATAATGTTTTGTGGTTGTCTTTGGCCTGGGAGGCCAAACTCACATCAAATTTGGCTTTGGTAGACTTTATTTGTCCTCTGAGTTGTTTGTTTAGTTTATGTGAGTGCTTTTATCCTGCTGGGTGCTGCACCTCCTAATTTTTGCCATGATTTTCTCCCTTCTGTTATACAGCCTATTGATTTGGTGATTGACTTGTTTTTTGAGTTAGTTCTGTACTTCTTCCTTGTGGGTACAGCTGCCTCTATGCAGCTATTAACATGCTTATACAGGGTTTCTGTGAACAGTTCTGCATTGGCAGCAGTGTTCTCAGGGTTTATGGGGGGGGGTTGAAATTTTGCCAGGTTATCACTTAATAGCAAGAGGTTAGCCTTAGAGTAGTTCCAGTGGCAGAGTCATCCTTGAGTGACATCAGCTCACTGAATGTGAGAATGCCCATAGGGGTCAGAATACTGGTGACTGGCAACACCATGGATAGTACGCTCCTCTTCATTTGAGTGTCTTTCTGGGAACTACTGATTATTTGAGCAAGCTGTTACTGAAGGGCAGATGGAGACTAATGTCACCATAGCACAGCTGGTTGGTGTTGTATGTGGTCTGTGTGATAATCTGTATGAGGATCGGGCACATTTATGTTATATAATAGATAGCCAGTGTAGAGACTCTGCATGCTGTAGATGACCTGTGCAGCTACCCATCATGGCCACTACCTTTCACATGACAGTTCCACCTTCACTTTTGATGGGGAAGCTCACCAGGGGAGGGGGGGAGAGTGCAGTCTAGGTCTTGAAGCACCACCATGTCTTTCCAGTGTTGATGGCACTGTGGATGCTATAGACACAGATGTGGCTAGGATATTCATATGGAGACCACCTGTAGCACATGAAGGTGTTCATTCTATCACGTAGCACTCCATTTCCTGTCCATGTTGTGGCTCATGCTTGTAACCTTCCCAGAAAAGGAGACCGATATAGACAGATAAGGGCATAGATCTCCTGTAGATGCTCGTAGATTTATCCATTAGACCCCAGCACAGTGCTAAATCATTTCCTGGAGCTGTGTCCATGCATACTCACACACCTCCCACCTCTGTTCAGTCACAATGCCATGTGGGCACCATCCCCTTCTCTAACCAGTCTACTGAGCTCCCTACTCTCACCTATCCATGTGACACACAGTTACACACAGCAGTAACAAGAACCCCCAAACCCCACATTGCCAGTTGTTGACACCTGTCATTTGTCCCTTCACATCTGTCCATATGGAGACAACTGTGCCTTTTCCTCTGTACTCTTTGTGTACTGATACACAGTGATGCCAGTCCATGCACGGTATAGCACAGCCTGGCTGTAATATTGCATGCATCACTGTTATTGTTGTATATTATGTTCAATCTGACCCATAATTACAAACAGACACTATCTTATAGCTACTGCCACAGCATACTATGCCCAACACTGCCTCACATATTTAGCCCTCTTCAGCCGACTCCTGGAACTCCTCCTTCCAAATGTTGTGTAGCACCAATGTGTGTGTGTGTAAAAGTGCACAGACTGCAAACATTTTACTGCATGTTTAGAGTACCGCAGAGCACCACTGGACACAACTAGATAGCTGAACAGGCCTTTAGCTTTCTGAACACATATTCAGCAATGCTTCAGGTCCATGGCATGGTGGTGGTGTTGCATACATTCTCCGCCATAGTCTGCAGGTTTCTTAGTAATGTCATTAGCCATGACTCCTAGACATATTTACATTATCAATAAGATGGTCCTGTGGATAATTACCCAGCACAGACCACTGATATAAGTTGCACATGTCCCATTTGTGGGAATTGAGGGCACTACCTGAGTGGCCTGCTGACACATTGTATATTATACCCTTTGGATTGCACACCATGTGGCAGTTGATGTAGTGGAAACCTTTACAGTTAATATACTGTTGTCTCTGTTTCCCAGGTAAGGTCTTTATTGCAATATGGGTGCAGTCAATGGCTCCCAGTAACTTGTAGAAATAGACTATGTCATAAAATGCCCACATGGTGTTGCTTCTCTCATCTGTGGTGCATGGGAACCACGTATGTTCCTCTAGATGCTGTAACATGGCACTGGAAATTGGTGAGGCATCCTTGAGGGAGATGCCCAGGATACACAGCCTGTGTCCCCAGTGGTTACTGGATGGTCTCTGTAACTAAATTTTCAAAGTAATACATACCTTTGGGACCACAAGTAAGAGTATTCTATGCATTCCATGAGCCTGAATATGAGGGTAATACAGCCATTAGCTCCTGCATGGTGTATCTATCCACATGGAAGTAGAAGTCCATTCTTTTTGTGTCACAGAGGGCATTGTATGTTAGTCACAGTCAGATAACTCTGCAGGACTATGTGTGATGGTACACACCACTGTGGCTACCTGCTGTGAGAACAGCTTTGTGTGTACACATATCTGCTAAAGTGGTGGTAACCTGCATATGTTTTTGTGGTCTCTTGAATAACTCCAGGGTTTTACTGTCATCAGTATCTCTGATAGGCTTATCTTGTCACATGAAATATATATGTTTCGGAATAGTGCTGATAATTTGTTGACCTTCATTTGCATCCACCATTACCCACATTTTAATAATGTTGCTCATTTCTGTGTCATTATACGGTCATTCTCATTTTACACTGGCCACGATATATTGTTTTCTACCTTGGTCAAGCAACATGTTTTTCTGAATCAGCCCCTCACCAGACACGGACACTCATTACACAAACTGAATTTGAATCAGTTTTTCACCCTTTTCTTCAGTTCAGTAACATGAGCATCTATAGTTTTAGTTGCTGTTATAAAGAATAAGGGTCTACTAAACTGCAGATTATTTCTGGGCAGGCAATACTTAGTGAATCTATATCAAAATGTTATTTCATCTTTCTCCTCTTTGGGAAAAATAAAAGGGCTAATACCTCAATAACTTCCTCACCAGCAATATATAGGAGTCTAAAATACTTTTTTTCAAATAATCTACTTGAAGAAAGAATAAATTTAATGTGAGGATCTAAACATCCAGTTTTTAGCCAAGTTATCCTTGAAGTATAAGAATTCCTGATGCGGTTGAGAAATACTTGTACCGAGAATTGCACTTCTGTAGTTCCAAACACACAAACACTTGAAAGCAAATATATTTCTTCACTTCTGCAGATGTATTTCTTGAGGTCTGGCAGATATTTCACCACTCTGATAATGTATCATGCCAGGAGACTAATGTGCAGACATGAGGTAAGTTGTAGTTTACATTAGGTTTATATTAAATTGATTTCTCTAAAGCTTCTGTAACACATGACAGTGCTAATCACTGTAGTCAGCTCATTAGCCTTAAGGCTATATAGTCATATATCTGTTGCTTTGGATGCCAACTGTCAACTTGGCTACTTTCATTTTTGGTGAAACTAGTTTTCATCCATATCCAAGTCTGGAGATCTTAATTGTAGTTTTAGGTGTACTCTACCAAGGACCACTGTTTTGGATATACTGGCTGATGCCATTTCATTTTGCATCTGTGACAGTATATTCTATTTTTACAAAATATCTAGAATAAATGCATTGCTTGTTTAAATATGCTTGTATCTAAAATGCATAACAAAGTGACAGTCACTTACTATTAGCAGTGAACAATGAGTCCTGTACACTTCTCATAGGCTTAAATAACAGACGTGTTTCTTCTTCATCTAGGTGTGCTGGCTTATTCTGGAAAAAAATCATCAAGTGATTGGCACCTTAGTCCAAGTACTATTCTATGCTGATTACCTTGTGGGTGGGTGCCTAAGGCAGCAACATGAATGATCTTAGATGGCTGATTACCATCCTCTTAAGAATCTTCCTACAAACTCTTTCAGTTTGGACCTGCTTACAGAATCCAAAATGGCAACTGCAACATCAGTCAGGGTGAGCCATCTAGCAGCATACAAAGATGCTATAGAGAAGTTTTATTTGATGCATTACTGGCATAAGACACAACCTGTGACTTTGACCCTTTGGTTTCTGCATAATCATTTTTTGTTTTATTTATGTTGTGAGGAACAATCATTATTGCTCATAAGGTAGACATTCTAGAGTTTTGACTTTAAAGTCATCTATACATTTAATGTCATTTTTATAATAACTAATTTCTTGTAATTTAAGAGATTCCTATGTTCTAGTGGCAGAGTATGGTTTACTTCATGCTGTCCTCCAAGTTTGAAGGAAGCACTGTCTGTAAGAATGCAGCACAGGCTATGCCAGCTCATACCGTTTACCTGAGTCTAAAAATACATCATTTTTACTATTCAAGGAACAGATACTTGTCTTACCCTGTGAGGTGACTCTAAATCTGTTATTGTGCTACAGATGTTTCAGAGAAGGCTCAAAAGACAGCAAAAGAGAGCTGAGTGTGAACTTTCTTCAGCCACTCTCAACCAG
This sequence comes from Protopterus annectens, assembly GCF_019279795.1. NCBI lineage: Eukaryota > Metazoa > Chordata > Ceratodontiformes > Protopteridae > Protopterus > Protopterus annectens. Next base: position 1,465,529,942 of record NC_056735.1, read on the forward strand.
AATACAAACACTTACACACACACACACACACACACACACACACACACACACACACACACACACACACACACACAGTGTGAACAGAGTGAGCAGCGAGAATGTTAAATTGCCAATTTAAATGTGTAACAATAAGCTGTAAGTTGCTGACCTTAAAAATGACACTCCAGCTTATTAGTTTTAATATTTTGTGGGGTTACAGCTGTGTAAAGGTCTTATATTCTAGAAACAGGAAAACAATTCCAAATCTATTGGCAGTGCCCTTGGCCTCTCAACTGTACAGATTTTTGCAGAATGTCCAGAGTTCTGGCTCATATTTTTGGCCTGTTCCTCTTTTTTCCTGGCAAATCACTGGAATGATCTCAGGATTGAAGTCACTAAATAATGACATACATTTGAGTTTCAGACTTCACATTCTTCAGAAAATATATATTAAAACAAATCCTGTTACTCTAGCAACTTTCTAAGTTTTATAAGAGCAATATTTAAAATATGTCCCTATTTATACCCCCATTTTGTCAAGCTTTGTCCAGAGTTTTTGCATTAACAGGTTGAGAGGGACCCTTGCTCACATCTAGTAGTTATATTTTCTGTTGACTTCCTGAAAAGATAATTTCATAAATTCTCACTGTACATGTCTAAATGCTGCTGCTACTTGGACTGGGTTGTGTCTGTGTTTAAGGAGTGGTCTATCAGTTTCTTGGTTTGGAAAATTATAGCCATAAGCAAGCCAAACTACATAGTAAATTGACTTCTTCACTGACTAAACCACAACTTGTTTTTCAACGGGTGTAGCAAAGCAAGTTCATGTCCCATTTTAAAGCTAACATATTATACTTAATGAGTGACAATGAATAAAACTCACAATAAAGACTTGGATGATATTATCTCAGGAAGGGAAACAGATGAGCTACCCTATCTATTTGTTTCCAGATATACAACACTACTTTTTATAACATGAACAAACTGACAGAATAATATAGTCCATCACAGTATAAATTAAGATGTTCAAAATAAAAATCATATGCTTTGTAATTGGTCTGACAGTTTGTTAGTGGTTATTACATTTATACAACATTTGTTATGGTTTTATTTTCTGTGCATTCAGGATGAGAAAAATAATGAATATAGACAAGGAAGTTGTTGTGAAATAAAATGAGGGAATGGTTCTCATAACATGACAATTAACAACTATTTTTGTTACCTAGATGTAGTCCCATTAGTTCAGATAATTTTCCTCAGTTCCTGCTTTTCAGCTTTCTGTTTCTAATCTATTTTACTACATTATTTCCTTGTGAGATTGTGAGACTTACTGGTTATATAAAAAAAGCTGTGATCATGTAATGGCCAGTAGGAGGGACACTAAGCAGTGGATAGCAGTCAGCATAGTTCAAACACTTAAGGATATGAGATGCTTATTTCATGTTGTTATCCAGGAATTGGTTCTCACTGTCTGTACCGCCATGCAACTCTTAGCCAATTCTGGCAGGTGACCCCTGAAAAAGGTACTTATGCAGAATGGGACTGCATAGTAAAGAAATTAATAAAATAAAATAAAATAAACAACAATAATTGCCTATAATTATGATTAAGCACACTGTCAGACATTAATTCGGTGCTACTCTGAAACCTAACTTTCTTGTAAGGAAATGCAAAACATTGTGCAAACAAAAATATGTCACTTGCCGTGAGGTCATTATATATGAATACATCCTGATAAAACACTGGCAGAAATCTAAAATCTATGTGGGTGATAGTATGAAAAGTGTTGACACTTTATTTGCAATGTGGCAAGCATTCAAACAATTGCAAACGTCTTTCTGGGAAACTCTACTATATTAAGAAACGTATAATCACATTTCCATGAATTAATTGTTCAGTAAATATGCAAATGTTTCAAGCATACCTCTCAACCTCTTAGATTAAAAAATCTGGACAAAACCTAAAACAATGGGGGGACAAGTAGGGACATATTTTAAATACTGCTCTTACAAACTTAGAAAGTTGATAGAATAATAGATTTTGCATTAGCATGAATTTTCTGAAGGATGTGGAGTCTTAAACTCAAATGTTTGTCATACTCAGCTATTTGCACGCGCATGTGTGTGTGTGTGTGTGTGTGTGTGTGTGTGTGTGTGTGTGTGTGTGTGTGTGTGTGTGTGTGTGTGTGTGTATATATATATATATATATATATATATATATATATATATATATATATGCATGTGTGTCTATATATGGTTCCCCTTCACAAAGCTGAACGGCCACAATCTCAAAAGTCATATGGTCCAGACCATATGCTCAAAATTGTGGAAGCTCAACTCTGAAAATGGGGAAAAGCATACAGTGCAGAATGGGAGATTTCCCTTTTCCCCACTGCAGTGTGACCTCAGAGTGAGAATATTAAAGTAGGGGGGGGCAGGGGGGGGGCGCATAAAGCATACTTTACCGTAAGTGTTTTTTTCGGTGAAAGCGCTTTCGGTAAAGTATGTTCGGTGATAATGGATTCGGACTTTTGATCTTTCGATCAAATGTCCTAGATCCATATAGTTATAGTGCAATTCATTACTATATCACAAAAGGAAATACAAAACAACCAACACAATATAACTAAGAATCACATTACTGAACACTGAAAACATCAAACATGCAAAAGATTGCAAAAGGAAAGCAATTTTCTTTTACAATTTTTCACTAAAACCTACCATAATACTAGTCTCTTATTTGTCTGATTAGTGGTAGTCTTACAAAAAGTTTATTTAAAGTATGGTGTAGGGTTAGGATTAGGGGCAAAGGCAGGGCTATGGTTAGCATGTATTATTTTGGAGCAGAGTGAGCAGAACTGAGTTTGTGCTATTTGAAAAGGGGGGGGGATGTTCAGTTAAGAATGGCGTAGATTTGTATCAAATGCCTTTTTTTTTTTGTTGGAATTTGATTTGACATAGTTGAGATGTTTGTCAAAGAAATAGCTTATAATCTATGACAACTCTGTGTAGTTTTGCTTGGGTAACTTATTCAGTTTTGGAAATGTTTTTAAGTTACTGTAATTTCACCTGAGCTGAGAAGAAGTAATTTAGTTTTATTGGTGTTTAAGAGGTGGTGGGATTCTTTGAGCCATTCCTCTATGGAGTGAAACAATTAATGAATGATGTCTTGTAAGTGGGTGAGGAAGTTTGCATTGCAAATTATGGTGGCATAATCTATGTATTGAATTAACTTTGTATTGGAAATATTATTGTGCGTATCACTGACAAAGATCGAGAACAGTATTCATCCATGTCTTATCCCTTGGGGAACACTTATGTTCTGTGACCATTTGATTGATTGATGCCTGTTAGTTAGGTAGTTTTCTAACCATGTCAAGGAACTTTTACTAATGTGTCCATTTTTGCAAATCTCCGCATGAGAAGTCGGTGAGATATGGTGTTGAAAGCTTTGTAGGGATGTGACAGTATGGCTGAGGTAGGAAGACTGATATTTTATTTAGGATGATAGTATTTTGAAAAGAGAGTAGATCAGTTTCAGTACTGTATCCTGACAGAAACATGTTTTGTGGGTGATAGTAGTTTTTTTTAGTGAAATGGTGTACTAGTTGTTTTGTATGCATTGTACTAGTATCTTGGATAAGGGAAATAGGATGACTATTGGTCTGAAGTTTGAGAGGTCATTTTGTATGTCACTGCTGTGGATTGGCATGATAAAGGATTTTTCCACATACATGGAACATACATTTCAGTGATGGAACTATTAATAAATAATGCAACAGAGTAGGCTACGACTTCTGAAGCTGTTTTAAGATATTCTAGCGGTAGGAGGTAGGAGGTAAGAGGTATAGGGCAAGAGATATGAAATTTAGTTGTACTGATATTTTTGCTGTTTTTTTTTGTTTTTTGTTTTTTTTTTTACACTGGGTATGTTTATCTGTCGGAGGTAGAGAGAACACAATGGGAGACCACCAGGGTGATTACGGTATTCGCAGTACAGTGTAGTATTAGAAATGACACTGTGACAATAAAATGTCTGTTAAAGAGAGAAATAATATTATCTTGTGTTTCATAATAGAATATTTGCATACTGTATAATAGAGCTGTGCAATATCATATCACAATTATAGGCACCAAGTACTGTTCCCTGGGGGCCCCATTTTCACAAAATATTGTGAGGAAATGGTACCCTCCTAGGCAGCTTCTAATCTCTGCAGGCTGACATGTAATCCAAACGTTCAATGATCGCTGAGCTGATGCATGTCCACTTCTGAATCTGTACTGAGTGTGGAATAAAATGTTATTTTCATCAAGATAATGGTTCATTTGCAGTTGTATAACCTCCTTCCAATAGTTTTAAGAAATTGACTCAAACAGTATACTAATTGGTTGGTAATTCACAGCAACAAAAATCAGGCAGCTGTATAATAAACAGTTCATAAGGTAGCTGTAAGTAATGAAAAAAAATTTCAAAGATTTAAATGCTGAAACCATCACTCCAACAAACGGATCAGTAAAAACTAAACTCTGAATCATTTCTCTTGACTCAGCTAAGTTTTTAAACAATCACATTTTATTAAATGTTTCCAGTACCAAAAAGTAATAAAGCCAAATACATAACTATGCACAAATTCAAACCACTGATGCGGATGTAATGAATTTACATTCATTAATATACATTTAATAATGAACTACATCCCTTCCAGAAATGCATAAGTATGGAGATTGACCATGCTTACCATACATAGTTATGCATAAACTACACTATAAACCGCAGTTCCAGTATGCATATTGCAAAGATTTGCAGTAACATGATTATCTTTTTGACTGACGAATAACTTTATTTTGAATAGATTGTCCTATAATTACAGATAATGAAAGTAACAAGTTTTTACTAAAAGAGTTCCATGTTCTGGGGATAAATCTCTGCTCTTCGTCCTTAGCATTTAACAGTATAATATGTTACCTAAACAGAAATAATGTTAAGCAATATATATAATATGTGTGTGTGTGTTTGTGTGTGTGTGTGTTTGTGTGTGGATCTATGGTCATGTATTGAAAGAAAAACACAGCAAACAGCTTCTAACTGAATATTAAACAGTGAAAGTTTAACGATTCAAAAATGCATAAGAATGAAAAAGAATTCATTGAATGGCCATAGTTGGCCAATATTGCGAACTTAACCAACCAAGATGGGGGGAATCCACCCCCACAGCCCTCCACACCCTCCCAACTATATATAATAATACCAAGATTACACTATAGTGGGAACTAGGGTAAATTTAAAAGGTTTCCTTTGCTTACCTTATGCATCACGGTACTTCTTGGTTGTTAGCCAACTAGTTTTCATTCTTAAGAATTTTCTCTGTTTAACGTTCAGTTAGTAGCTGTCGCTGTATTTCTCTTTAGATACAAGAATATAGACCCAATATATATATATATATATATATATATATATATATATATATATATATATATATACATATATATATATATATATATATATATATATATATACATATACATACATACACACACACACACACACACACACACACACACACACACACACATATATATATATATATATATATATATATATATATATGCAACGCACACACACACACACACACACACACACACACACACATACATTTATTTACTTATTAATTAATTAATTAATTAATTAATTAATTAATTAATTAATTAACTAACTAATTTATTTATTTATTTAACATTTGTTTACCGGGAGTGTCTGACTGAGCCAAAAAAGGCCCATTTTCAGCAGAGGCCCAGGAATGAAAGCTCCAAATGTACATTTGCAGAAACAAATACGACAATTATAAAACAAGAGTATAAAACAAATACACATAGAACAACATTATTAAACAAGAGTATAAAACAATGGTTATATTATACATATTGAATTAAAGACACAAATTTTTGGTTTTGATTATTTGGGCAATGTGTAGGTCACAACTGGGGGATTTGTCAATGGTAACACGTAGTAGTTTTGTGTAGTCCACTGACTCAATTTTGGTGTTGTTAGAAGAGTAAATGGTGAAGGTGATGAGATGGTGAGATATTTTACTGCTGGAAAATAGTGGTAATTTGGTCTTGTTAGGGTTTAGTAGTAGTTGATGGGTGGAAAGATATTGTTCTACATCTGTAAAAGCATTTTCAACTTTTTGCAGGAGTTCACGGATTGAGGTAGCTGAGTAGATGACTGTTGAATTGTCTGTGCATTGTATAATGCTAGATGATGTGGTCATAGAGTGGAGATCATTTGTAAAGATTGTAAAGAGAAGTGGGCCAAGTATGGAGCCTTGGGGTACTCCCACTGAGACTGGTAGTAGTGAGGATATGTTGTTCTGCCACTTTACGCTTTCTGTCTATCTGATAAGTAACTGTGGAACCATGACAAGGTAGAATGTGAAATGTTTAAGGAGGCTAGTTGGTACAGTAGTTTTTGGTGTGAGATGGTGTAGAATGCTTTGGACATGTCGAAGAAGACTGATGAAACATAGAGGCCATTGTTTCTAGATTGGTCAACTGTTTTAGAGAAGCTGATAAGGGCAGATGTGGTGCTATGTTTGGGTCTGAAACCATGCTGTGTATCAGGCAGAAGGTTATTGTTCAGGAGATAGGGAAGAATATGGGAGTGTATTCATTTCTCAAGAATTTTGGCAAGGGGTGGTAGTATAGCGATAGAGCTGTAGTTTGATAGTAGAGCTGAGGTGCCACCTTTGTGCAGGGGGATAATATCTGATATCTTCCAGAGTTTGGGGATGAATTGGCTCAGAGGTAGATCAGTTTATTAGAATGGAGACTGGATAAGAAATGGCATCAGCTGCCAGTTTCAGGAAATAATTGGGAAGCGAGTCGGCTGCAGGTGTTCAAGGTTTAAGATGATGGAGAAGTTTGTTGACGTAGGTTGTAGGTATAGGTTTAAGGCTGAATGCTACTTGGTTGTTGGGAGAAGAGGTCAGTATAGTCAGTGGTTTAGTGGATTTTGGGTCGAGTAGGGATAGGATGGAATTAATGAAATGAGAATTGAATTGAGAGGTGATGCTTTCATTGGTGTGTTGGGTGGAGGGGGAAGGGGTAGAGGAATATTTTGGCTTGAGAAGTTGGTTTATAGAGGCCCAGAATTTCTGGGGGTTATTATGATATATTTGCTGGGCTGAGGTGTAGTAAGAATGTTTGTCAATTTTTATTTTCTTTTTCACTCTGTTTCACAGTTGTTGGTAGGTTTGGAGTTTATCTTGTTTTTTGTTACCCAGGTAAGACCATGCCCTGTCTCTTTGTTTCATAAAGAGTTTGGTGTGCTTTGATAGCCAAGAGGTTGGTTTTGATCTTACTCAGATTTTCCTGACAGGGGCTACTTCATCTAGAATTCTAATGAATGTGTTGTTAGAGTATTGAATTGCTTCATCTAATTGGAGGTATTTTAGTGGGGACCAATTGCACTGTTTCAAGAGATGGTAAACACTATCCGTGGAGAAGTTCTTAGTGTTGTGAATGTGCTTGTAGGTTATGGATTTTTTTAGGGTTCACTTTATGTTTTAGAAGGTATGTTGGTATGTGATCACTGAAGATGTCTGTGAAGCATCCTGAGTGTTGGCATATGGAGGGCCTATTTGTTAGAATCCAGTCTAGTATGGATTGTTTTTTACTGTGTTTATCAATTCTTCTGGTGTTGTTAAAGATTTGGGTAAAGCTGAAAACATTAACATAGTTTGATGACTTATCAGAGGAACAGGAAGACCAGTCTAGGTTGAAGACACCAGTGACGATAGTTTCATAGCTAAAGGTAGATGATGCTAATGCACTTGTTATAGGATAGCTGAAAGCTGGATGTAAGCACTTCATAGCTATTGGGATCAGAGGCATAGCTATCTATTTGTTCTAGATTGAGTGTGTCCCTGTAGATAATTGAGATACTCCTGCCTCGCTTGTTAATTCGGTCTAATCTCAAAATATTATAACCTTGAGTCAGGAGTTCACTATCTTTAACATGTGGTTTTAGCCAAGTTTTGGTTGGGATGACTATGTCGGGTGTATATAGTTTGAGAGTAGCTTGGAGTTGTTCTACTTTGTTTAGAATGCTCCTTCAGTTAATGTTTAAGATTAGCAGATCAGAGCTGTTGTTGTGGGGATGGTTTTGGTAGTTGTGTTGGTTGGGGTTATGGAATGCTAAGATTAGTTGAACTGTGGGCCAGGGTTGGGGCATATGTCAGCAGATTGAAATAGTTGAAATCATTTGCATGGAAATTGCTGGGCTAATTTTGTGATTAATTTTACATATTTATGGAAAAAAGAAGAAATAGGTTGGGTGTGAAGATACTTTATAGTGAAGAGTTCTGTGAGGGAGAATTTGTAAAGGTAGAGTACTATTAAATGTCTTGGAGGGATGTTGGATTCATGGGTTTTATTAGCTAATGTGGGAGAGTGGCTAAGTGATATGTGGAAGTTATGGAAGGAAGTAATTAGCTAGGTAGATATGAGAAAGGTTACAGAGATAAAGTGTAGGAGTAACATTATTATTTTTATGGGGCTGTACTGAGTTTGAGTGAGGATGTGGTAAGAGGTGATGTGCTGTAGGGTAGTTGTTCACTATTGATTGTGGGTGTAGAAGGGTTGGAGGGTGGTAGAGTTATGGAGATATATGGTAACGCATTACAGGGGGATGAGGAGGTGTGTAATTGGCTGTGGGGTTGAGTGGGAGGTACAAGGAGAGTATAAAGTAATTGAAGGTATGGGTGGAAATGAGGGTAGGGTATGGGAGCAGAGTGAGCCAGAATGTAGTGAGGGCAATGGGAGGTTGAACCAGGTCCATGGATGAGTAAACTAGAAAAGAAAAACTATCAGTAGCAGGTAAATGGCTGTAATGCAAGATTTTATAAATACACACTAATAAAATGTTGATCAAGTAGGTCTCACTTAAGGATATCAGCTAGGTCTAGCAATAATTAGCAATGGGCTGCTTATAATGAAGATTGATGAAATAAGAGGGTAAAAAATCAGAAATGGGGAGAGAGAGAGACTATGGGGTGCAGAAAAAGGAAAAGAAATACTAGCAAGAGCTGCCCTGATGAGTATGCACTCTTCAGCAGTTACAAAAATTGGAGAGAAATTAGAACAACTACAACAAATGACTACATTTTATAGGTACAACTACAACAAATGACTACATTTTATAGGTACAACTACAACAAATGACTACGTTTTATAGGTAAAACTACAACAAATGACTACATTTTATAGGTACAACTACAACAAATGACTACATTTTATAGGTACAACTACAACAAATGACTATATTTTATAGGTACAACTACAACAAATGACTACATTTTATAGGTAGTGGTTAACAGTCCTGAGTTAGCAGGTTCTCTCATTGAAGACGACCTACATTTAACTGAAAGCTCTGCCAGTTGCCAGAGTTACCAGGGTTCTTCTTGCCTTGGGAAGGTAATTGGACCTTGATTTTTTGAGCCAGGGGGGGGCAGTCCTGAGTGAAATTAGTTGTTAGGGGAGCTGGAAAAAAGGGAAGGTGAGTTAGATGAGGTAAAAGAGGTTGGAGAGACTGATACAGTAATAAACAATGGCCACAGATTATGTAGGAGCAGCTAACAACAATAGTGCAATGAGCGAGGGGTAAACATAACTGGTAGTGCAGGAATAAGGTAGTATGAGAAGGGAAGAATAAGGTAGTATGAGAAGGGAAGATGAGCTGTTCAGTTTGAGCTAGAGAATAGTATTGGAGAAGAAGGATGAGGCACGTACTGATCAGCTCTGCATGCATAACATCATAGTCACAGGTAATTCCTCAGAACATGCAGTGAATACATTAAACAACTCTTATATGCTTTCAGGAAGACATCAATAAGCAATGCGTCAGCACAATACTTAACTGGTAGTCATAACAAAGTGTTTGAGTACATTTGACAGACAGCTCATACTTAATGTACTAGCTGATGAATGCACAACAAATGGACCATTTAAACTTAATAAAGTTAACCTAAGGCTGTAGGTAATAGTTGCACATTGTTTATCCAGGTAGTAAGTAGCCACTCAAACAACCAGGTATTTGCCACCCTATGGTCAACAGAACAGTAAGCAGTACACTTGCAACCATATATAACCAGCCAAGTAGGTCATTCAAAGTTTCACACTGAGATCATTCAAAGTTTCACAGTATACATTGAAATAAATTAAACAATAAGTGCAAGTATTACTCTGTTCTTACAATAGCAGTATAGGCCAAAAACAAACTGAAAACACTTACACTGTGTGCATACAAATGCAGAGGGGTGGCGAGCACTCCGCATTCTTACAGATGCATTTTAAAAATGGCACCCTACAGGATGTTCACCATAAATAACCTTGTATTGTATCGTAGGTGATAAGTGGTGAGTGATAAGGGTACTGGGAGGGACCCTGCAGTGGAGGTAGCAAAAAAGGGGGAGGGTATATTAGGTGAATGAACCAGGTCTGTGGATGAGTAAAGTAGAAAAAAAAATCATCAGTAGCAGGTAAGTGTCTGTAATGCAAGATTTTATAAATACACACTACTAAAATGCTATAAAATTATATATATATATATATATATATATATATATATATATATATATATATATATATACATATATGAGGGGTATATTCAAAATACTTCTGAACTGCTTCCAAGTCCAAATAATGAGACATTATTGTTTAACCCCTGGTTTAATGAGGCCCAAATAGATTTAATTGTCTGATATTTCCAAAACAGGCGTGAAGTGTCAGCAATATAACTTTGATAAAAGGTATAAACTTTAATATAGAATGCACTTAAGTGGGAATATTAACCATTATTTTTATTTATAATGTGCTTTACTGAAGATATTGCTACATGTTTTCTAGTAATTATGAAAATATACTGCATTTCCATATGTATATTAAGATTTCCAAAACCAACTGACTTACAGACTGTTGCATAGCATCCGATAAAACCGTAGATGATTCTAAAGAAAACTATCACTGATATTTGCACTATAATTTGTACAGCTTCAGAGACATTGAGCATTATATTGTATATTACGCAAATAGGTAAAACTTTTCATAATTCAGTAAATATGTACTCATGAAAGAATTTAGTGTCAGTATGTAAAAGCTCAAGTCTGGCTGAGCAATAGGTTTACTGACTGTATTTCTAGGTTACACAGATTCCAAGATATGTTGCTGAACATAAAGAGAAAAAAAATGTTCTTTTTTCAGTTATAAGACAGTACAGTATTGATGTAAAGGCTGTGACTCTATTGGCTATTATTATTTGTAAGGAAGACCTTTTGCTAAAACATTGCTGTTTGCACCTTTTTAGTAGCATTCCTTTTCTCTTCACAACATATTTGCATTTGTTTGTCTTTTATTTTTAGGAAATGCTCAGGAATATAAGACTATTTATGTAGGCTACAAGCAATGTAACTTTTTACAGTTGCTACATAATCCAGCTTCTTGGGCTGTTGCTGTATTTGAAGAACCATTCCAGAAAAATGAAAACACACTTGGATATGCCATTTGTAAGTTTTTTTTCTATAGCAACAGCCGAACAAACAATATCATTCTTTGATGTTGACTTTTATTCTCTATGGGTAAGTCAGATATAATATCAAAGTGATCTCATTTCACATATTTTTATGTGAAAAAGTTAATGATGAAGTGTGCATAAACCATCTTAGGGTTTTTTTAATCCCTGCAGTGTTGATGGGCATAAGACTCAGCGAGCCCTCTAAGTGACATAGTCAAGGGCATATGGTGATGAGTAACTGTTTCTTTCAGGACCCCTGAATTACTGGAAAGAAAGAAAGAATTTTTGTTTACTTTTTTACAGCTTTCTAATTATTCTATTATATTGTTCTGAGATTTTGTATTGAAGTCTATGATATTTATTTTAATGTCTTGCATATTATTATTACTATTAGTATTTTGTACATATAACTCAGATTCAGTGTTCATTTGTTTATCTATATTCATAAAATACATTTTCTGCACTGGAACCTGGGTGAGATTTTGTTTCAAACAGGATACATCTCTTATGCATTTTTTATTGTGAATGTCTAAAGTTTCAACAGCTTTAGCTGTACTTCTTTCTTTCTTTCTCTTTTTGCTGACTGGGTTAGCCCACAAGGCTAGTAGCCTCTTTTCAGGGAAGACCTAAGGTGGTTTGTTTGCTACTAGAGTAAATTTTAGCAGAGCATCAAGGAACTTTTCATACTCTTTTGCGTATGGGGATGCTGATTGCAGTGGCACTTCCTGCTTCCAGTCTGAGTGCAAAGTTGGCTCGGAGAAGCAGGAAGAAATATGGCAAGTGGAAGTGGGAAGAAGAAGATGGCAAGAGATATGGCAATTTTAGAGGATAAAGGAGTTATTTGGGAGACAAAGGGTCCAATCCTTCACAAAATAAGGAGATAGGAAGGAGTGAGGAAGGAGAGGAGTGGTTAATGAAGGAAATACTAGAACAGTGATGAGTTAAAGGGGAATGCACTTTTACAGGATTAGGAAACAGTGTTCCAGGAGAGGCTGTTTCAAGAAGATTCACAGTGTAGATGTATAATTACAACTCTCTAATTGGCAGGGTTGCAGAATACTTAATTGAAGGACATGTTAAGTCACAGAGAACCAGAGAGTGAGATGGCAGCTTCATTGGGTGAGAGTATGGACAAAATACAGGAAGAGAAGGTAAAATAGATTCTCAAAAAATAAATCATATGCAGAAATAGTGAAAGAAGGGGAGAGATGAATGGATGTGGTAAAAGGGACAACAAGGAAGAAATTTGTGGTAAGACTAAACAAAAAGGATTCAAAAGATCTGAGGTCTGGGATGCTGTAATTGCACCTTTGGGTCTCTCTCTCAAGGAGGTAAGAGCTTTTATACACATTAGTAAAGATACATATTGTGACATTCTGTTTGAGACTGGACAATGTGTAGAGAAATTTTTAGAGCACTTTACGATTTTAAAAAAGACTGCAATCCATGGAACTTATATGTGGTACAAACATTCAATAGAGAGACAAAAAAGAATTTCTATACAATTTTGGATGGAAATTGAGAAAGAAGTGTTAAAAACTATTTAAAGATTTTATGTAGAGATGTTATAGATGTTACAAAGATTTATGATGATAGATGTTTGTGAACTGGGGAATGGGAATGTTGTGTTATTTTCAAAGTGGAAAACAAAAAAGTTATACATATTCTGATTGTGATAAATGCAGAAAACAATAGAGGTTTTGCTAAATACAGAGGACAACCAAAAACATGTTTTTTTTATTTTCTTTTAGAAAATATGATCATTTACCTAGCAATTGGGATAAAAGAAATATTCTATTTGTGGTAAGATGGGGCATGAAGCTAAGAAATATGACAATATTTAGGAAATGTGGACTTTGAAGATAACATAGAAGTTAAAGAACAAGAACAAAAGCAGAAACATGAATACTTAAAAGATAAACATGAAGAACAGATTGTAGTATGAGAAAATAATAAAGGGGAGAAAATAGTACATAAAAATGAAAATAATGAAGGGGTGGAAATGGTGCAAGAAATAAATGAAGATGGATATACAGACTGGAAAATGGTTAAAAAGTGGAATGGGATAAACATTTATTTAAGATGAAAGCAGAAAATCTTAGCTATAAATTTTAATAGTATAAAGAATGTTTAAAGAAGATTAGGTGTACTAGAATGGTGTGCAATACTTGATATGCATGTTATTATATTAAAAGACACAAGAATAATAGTAGAAGAAGAAAGGTTACAACACAAGCGTTATGGGATGGAAATATTATTTGGAATATGAGTAAAGTTACATGTTCAGGAGTAGGTGTATTATGTCAAGAAAAAATAGTTTTAGATTATTCTATAGTAGAATTAGGTAGGATAACTATGATACCTATAAGGTGGAAAAAGATTGTATATAGAATTATTGCAATGTATGCATATGTCACAAAGAAAGAAAGAAAGGAAGAGAAACAATGTTTAAAAAATCTAAATTATGTAAGAGTGAAGCTGGAAATAATATTAGTGGGGGTTTTAATTATGATTTAACAAAAAAAAAAAAAGAAAGAATGAAGTGATGTTAGTATAATATCAGAAACAGTGAAAAGTGAAAAATTATAGATATGGGGTAATAAGCATTGGACTTATAAGAGGAATGGTATAAAATGGAAATTAACATCAGTGTCTTTTTGGAAATTAATTACTTTGTAATATCTGATAGTTTAAAAGTTGTACAAGAAGGGATAAAAAGTAAAAGGCCTTTTAGATCATTTAGCTATCTGGATAGAAGTGCAAGAAAAGGAAGGTTATAGAAGAGTAGGTAAAGGTATTAAAGGATTAAATGAAAAAGAATTAAATGAAGATAGAAAAGAGGTTAATCAATTATGGAAAGATCATGCAAATATGGGATTTTGGATAAACTAGTGGATACGTTTCAAAGAAAAACATAAGAAGTGTTTTGGAATGTCAAGATGAAAGGACAATGAAAGAGAAACAAAAGTATAAGCAGCTGAGTCAGGAGGTATTTAGGGAAGCGTTAAAAGATAAGATAGATTTCTATGAGAAAAGGAATCAAATATGAAATAAATCAGGAGAAAAATGAGAAAATGTTATTGAAACAAAGATATTTTCTACAAGGGAGGAAGGGAGATGTTGCTCTGTATTTAAATAAGATAGTGAAAGAGAATAAGAAAATTGAAAGATGATAAAGGAGAAACAGCAATAACACATGAAAAAATATTTGAGGTAATAAGAAAGTAAATCTTGGCTCGAGATGATTGTCACTGCTTAAGTGACACCCTGACTTCATGTGCAAATGGGAAAAAGGGATTGAGGATGGATGGATGGAATTATGAATGTAATTGTTAACAGAGCATTAAAAATGTCAGGATATAAGAAAAGTGAAGGAGTTCAAATACCAGTCATTCTTACTTATGCAGATGATATAGTATTACTCACTAAGAATAAAGAGTGGCTGAAAGAGGGAATTAAACAACTAAATCAGTATTTAAAAGGGTTTGGTTTATGTATATATAAAGCAAGAGTAAAGGGATTGGAATATGAGATAGCATAGAAGGTATTCTGTTTAATGAAGAGGTCATAGATATTTTGGGGATAAAGTTTGGAACAAATAGGCATAGAGACAAACAATGGAAAAAATTAGACAAAAATTAATAGAGATATCTATGTTACGGAAGACATATTAACAGACATATATGAAAAAAGTATACTTAATAGATTTAATCCTTGTGGGAAAAAATTGCATAATTAGCAAGGATATGTATGATTTTGTCACAGTATGAGAAAGAGTTAATAGCTATTATATTTTCATTTATATGGGGATCAAGGTTAATTCCGGTCTGACGGGGAATTGTTTATGTCAAAGAAAAAAGGGAGGCTAGGATTAATTAAGCCAATTGTTCATGCAGCTCCTCTGAATCTTTACAAAGTTGTGGTAGGGTTGAAATAGGATATTAAAGCTCTAATAAATGTAATCATTAGAGACAAATATAAGGATTTTGGGGAAATGATAGGGACAGGAAAAAGATGGAAAAGTTAGTTAAATGAGGAAATGAAAGAGAATCAAAACAAAATTTTCGGATGGAACGTGAATATAAAAGAGACAGAAAAAAGAGAAAATAATGGTATTTGAACATAATGAATAAGCATTATTGCATTTATCCATGGATGCACTTAGAATATGAAAAAATAAAAGCAATAAAAACAAGATTTGGGTGGTGTAAGAAAATTTATGAATGTAATGATTTTCTGTGGAGATTGGCAATAAGTAAGTTGCCTATTAAAACTAACATGCCATATAAAAAATACAAGAAAGAGCATGCAATCATTGTGGGGAAATTGAAACAACTGAACATTTTCTTTTGAATTGCAACAGAATAAATGAGTTGTGAAAAAAATATCTGAAAACAAGATATTAAAATGTTTCAAAAGTGTTGAATACTTAAATATGAACATGTTAGAATATGGGTATTATGGCAATAAACAACAGAGAGAGGTGAAATAAATTGATAAAAAGATGTTTTATATTTTATGAATTATATGGAACAAAATACTAAATGAAAGAATATTCAATGGAAAATGAATAGTATCAGAAATTTTGAGGAAAAGACATTTCTGGTTAGGTAAAAGGGTGGAGGATTATAACATATAAAATATATTAAGTTGTAAATGGAACAATGTAAATATTTGTAAATAATGTAATCAATGGCAATATGTAAATATATTCTGATAATTAATAAAGAACCCTCCTCATCATTGTTGCAAGTGGGACCCATTTTGTGGGAGCATTTCCTGTTTCTATTCCAGGTGCAGAAGCAGCCCAAAGAAACAGTGGGGCAGATGGAGAGAGAGAGAGAAGGAGATGATGGAGTGGTGACAGAAATGGAGGATAAATCAAATATCAAGACCAGATAATGTGTAGAGGATTCTGAGAAGATGTTTCAAAGAAATCTATTTGATGGAGATGAGACAGCAAATGATGGATGTATAATTACCACCCTCCCATTGGGAGGGTTGCAGGATGATTTACTTAAAGGAATGGTGGTGCAAAGTGAGCCAGAAAAATTAAGGAGATGTTTTCTGGAGATATTAAGGAGAAAATGCAAAATGAGGATGCAGAGACAATCCTGAAGAATAGTGGTGAGATTAAAATGAAAACATATAAAGACAACATAAAAGAAGGCAAAAGTAGCAGAAAAGAAGGCAGAAGAAAATGAAAAACAGGAATATATGGTAAGGATTCAAAGTAAAGAAGACAAAAAATGGGCAGGTATAAAGTGTGGGACAATTCAATAGCTCATTTGGGTGTAAAAATACATGAGGTAAGAGCATTTATTCTTATTAACAAAGAGACATTTTGTGACATTATATTTGAGACTATTTTTTCAATAGAAATTTTTCTTGGAGAATATGAAAAATAGAAAGAATGTAAACCAGGGAATCTTTATGTGATAAAACCATTTAACAGTGAAACAAAAAAGAAAATTAATCTATAAATTTGAACAGAGGCAGAAAGAGAGACTTTGAAAGGACATTTGAAAACTTTATGTAAAGAAGTACTAGAAATAGCAAAAACTTATGAGGTATTTACAGACTGGTGGCTGGGACTGTAATACCATGTTAAAAAGAGAAAGAGAAAAACATACATATACCTAGGATGATAAATGTGGAGGGGAATAGGGGTATCATAAAATACTGGGGACAACCCAAAACATGTTTTTGTTTTGTTTGTGGAAAAGAAGGGCATTTGATAAGTAACTGTAACAAAAGAAAATGTTCTATTTGTGGGGAAATGGGACATAATGCAAAAAATGTGAATTGAATTACAAATGCAACAAAATTGGGCACTTATGGATGGATTGCAAAACTGAAAATAAGAGTAAGAAAAATGAAAAAGAAGGAATTTTAGTAGTAGAAACAGAAGAAAAATTAGAATAGAAAAAAATAATAAAGAGGACATAGAAGAAGTTTCTGAAATAAGTGATGAAGAAGACAGATTAGGAGGTAGCAAAAGAAAAAAAATTATATTCTTAAAAGGGCAAAAGACAGAAAAAGAAAATTTAAAGGGAAACATACACAAGAAAGAAAAGAAAGGTAAAAGAGAAAAAATATATACAGTTAACGATTCTGAGTTGGTATAATGGTTAAGGTGTTTGACTCCTAACACAAGGTACTTTGTTTGAGTCTCACCTTTGAAAGGGAAATTGGCTACACTTAGAATGGCTTATTAAGAAGGCTAACCTAGTAATTAGCTATAAGCTTATGAAACCATGAATCTAACGGGAAACAAACATTTTAGAGTGCTTTCTGCAAATGTGAATAGTATCAAGAATTTAGGAAGAAGAATGGGGATTTTGGAGTGGTGTAATACATGTGATGAAGATGTATTTATGTTTCAAGACACATGGCTTTTAACAAATGAAGAAGAATTACAAAAAGAGAAAATATGGGGGGATAATCTGGAATATGAGAAATGAGAGATATTCTGGAATTGCTATATTCTGCAGAAATACAGTAAATATATTAGATGTAACTTTAGCAAAAATGAGAAGATTGACCATTGTAGATTTAAAATGCAAAGATCAGGTATATAGAATTATAACATATATGCCTATATTAATTGTAAAGAAAGGGAAAGGCTATTTCATCAGATTTTATACTATGTAGTGATAAATATAAATATTATAATAACAGGAAACTTTAATTTTAATTTAAGAGGTTAGCATAAAAAGAAAGGAAATGATATAAGAAAAATGTTAGAAGTTATAAGATGTAAGTTAAATCTCTGGGACAAAAAATCATGTACTGGCAAACAGTTATGTATAGAACTGAAATAGATTATTTTATAGTATCAAATGTTTAGTTTTAGGCCAAAGTGAAGTAGTTAAAACAGGAGTTTCTGAGCATCTTGCAATATAGTTAGAGATAAAAGAAAACAACGAATATACAAAAATAGGTAAAGGAATAAAAAGGATGAATGAGAAAGCATGGAATGAAGAAGGAAAGAGATTAGTAATATGGTTATGGAAAGTACTATGAGAACAAGTTTTAAAAATTGGTCTAAATGGTGTAAGATATTTAAGGAGACATAAAAATAGTTGTTTCCACAGTGGCAATATGATTTGAGAAAAGTAGAGAAAGAAATATATCAAAAGAACATATAACGGTGCATTGGAAGATTTAGAACATAATAAAAGTACTTTGACAAAGAAAAATAATTTATATGAAAGAAATCTAGAAAAAATCAAGAAGTGTTATATAAGTAAAGATAGTTTTTACAAAGAAAAAGAGAAGAACTATTGAGTTACTTAAGCAGATTAGTATAGAAAGATGGTAGTGTAATGAGAGAAATAAAAAATGTAAAAGGAGAAACAGAAAGAAATCAGGAAACGATTATACTTAAATAAAAATGAAGGTAGAGAAAAAATGGAAAGTAAGAAAGTTAACAGAAAAAGAGAAACATCTTCTTAATTTTTTGGCTTGCTCTGCACTGTCATCTCTTTAAGTAAATCATCTCACAACTCTCTAGAGTAGATGGTTGTAATTATACATCCATCATTTGCTGTCTCATCTCCATCAACCAGATTTCTTTGAAATATCTCATCAGACTCCTGCACCACATTTTCTGGTCTCAATATTTGTTTCGTCCTCCATTTCTCTCACCACTGCATCATATCTTTTTCTCTCCATATGCCTCCTGCAAAATGGGTCCCATTTGCAACAACGATGAGCAGTTTTTTATAGAGCTGTACATTACATATTATTTGTATTATTTACATCTATTTATAAATCTCCATACATTATAAACTTCAAGTTTAAGCATTCCTTCTCCACTCTTTTATCTGCAACCAAAGCATTATTTTCTCCAAAATCTTTGTCAAAGTCAATTTTCCATTGTATTTCATTTCATTTAATCTCTCATTCCATATAGTCCATGAAACATAAAATATTATTCTGTCCATTTTCTTCACTTCTTCCTGTTTTCGTGCATCATAATAACCAAATTCTATTATGTCCATATTTACTTGCTCAAAATTTAACAAAATTTTCACCCTATTATATTTATGTATTTCTTTCCACAAATTATTAACTCTTTCATATTTCAAAAACACATGCTCAGTAGTCTCAAACTCTCCACATTTATTATATATTCTATCTTGCTTTTTTTGTATGGCATATTTGCCTTAATTGGCAATTTTCTAATAGTCAAGCTTCATAAAAATCATTACATTCTTTAATCTTTTTGTAGTTATTATATATCATCATTACAGCTTTTTTCATATCTATTTCTAAACCATTCCATGGATTAATGCAAGAAAATGCTTTCATAATAGTTAAGTACCATTCCTTTCTATTTTTCTCACACTCTTTTTTTTATTTTCCATAACACAATTTTGTTTTGATACTCTTTTATTTCTTCATTCACAATGCTTTTACTTCTTTTTTAACTTCCATTCCTTCCCACGGTTCTTTGTGTTTATATTATAGTATAATTTCTATCAATTTTTTTTTTCCTTCATAATTCCTTTTAATACCTTATGTAAAATTAAAGATGTTGCATGTACTATTGGGTTTATTAAAATCAATCCCTCTCTTGACTGGATTCAGTCTATAGCCCCATATTAAAGAAAATATAATCATCATTAGTTTCTTTTCATACTTAATAGGAATAATATAGATGTTAGCTACATAAACATTTTTTTATTATTATCATGCTGTTCAACAAGTGTGCTTTTTTCTATATGAAAAGCTATATGAGTTCTAAAAATTAGTCATATCCTTTACTTCTTCTACATTATTCCATTATCTGTATTCATTCTTTCCAAATATTATTCCCAATATATCTATATATGTTACATTAAACTCAATACCTCCTAACATACCTTCAAAACCAAATCCTTTACTTTTCTCTTTATTTATACTTAAACCATTTTTTAATTTATACTTAATTTTTTCATTTACTTTTTCCATCCATACTTTACTTTATTTTTAACAATTAATACAATATCATCTGCATATTTATACATTACTGACAATTGTACTTCATTCATCATTTTGTGTCCACTGCTATTTGACATTTTATTAATTTCTTTCACTATTACATTCATAACTAATGAAAAAAGTGCAGTGCTAGCTGGGCAGCCCTGCTTTATTCCACATTCTATTTTATTTCTTCCCCAATCCAGCCATTTACATTCAGTTTCACATAGTTCCATCCATAAACAGATTTTATTACTTGTAATAGTTTTTTGCTTACATTATATGCCTGTAAAATACCCCATAATTATTTATACTGAATATTATCATAGGCTTTACTTATATCCCTTATCATAACCTTCACTTCTACATTTTATATTATTTTCTTATCCATAATAACTCTTGACTTCCTTTTCCT
Organism: Protopterus annectens; assembly: GCF_019279795.1. Lineage (NCBI taxonomy): Eukaryota > Metazoa > Chordata > Ceratodontiformes > Protopteridae > Protopterus > Protopterus annectens. The sequence continues at coordinate 1,465,550,872 of NC_056735.1, forward strand.
TTTCTTCTGAATAAATCTTGGTCATATATTTTATCCATTTTTGTAACCTTTTTGTTATTATTCTCATAAAATTTTTATAATCCGTATTATTCAGTGTTATAGCTCTACATTTTTTTATTTCCTCTTTATTTCCTTTTTAAATATAATTTTTATAACTCATGTACATATTTATTTCTCTTTAATTACAGTTTTTGAGCATTCATTCATAACTTCTATAAAAATATTTTTGCCACTCTTTCATTTATTTATACATGTCATATTCAATTCCATCCAATCCTGTTGCAGAACTCATGTTAATATATTTTAGAATTTCAATCAATTCTTTCATACTTATTTTTTGTTCTAAATACTCATTATCTTCACTATTTAATTTTTAACTTTTATAAATTTGTTTCATGTCTTTTCTCTTTTAACAAATAATTCCAATATATATATATATATATATATATATATATATATATATATTTAATTATTCCTTCTTGTTTGTCTTATTTGCTTACCTTCCTTATTTTTTAATTATCTTATTATGTTTCCTTCTGTTATCATTTTACTCAAATATGGTGCTACCTATTCTTTCTTTCCTTGTAAGCAATGTTTTTGCTTATACAAGTTGTTAATTTTAATGTGATTCATTTTATATATTTCTCTTTCTTTTTCATAAAATTAATTTTTCTTCTCTATTAAGTCTCTAAATGTTTCTTGACTTAATATCTTAGATCTCTGTTTTTCTTTTCTTCTTTTCTTCCTTATACATTCTAAACCACTTTTTATATTTCTCTTTAAAAGTAAGCCACCAAAGAGCCAGTTGTCATAAAATTCTCTCATATTCATATAATTTTCCATAATTCTATAAGTGCTTTTTTCTCTTTTTTCTTTTCCAAATCTAATTCATTTTCATTAATTTTCTTTATTCCTTTTCCTATTCTTATATATTCTTCATTTTCCTGTGCTTTAACCAGTATAGCTACATGATCGTAAATCCAGCATATTTAATTACTTTTTTATAAGTTTTAAACTATCAGATATTAAAAAATAATCAATGTCTGTCCTAATTTCATGTTTTGTAGGTCCAGTGGTTATTCTCCCATGCACTTAACATTCCACTTCTGATAATTTCTTTAACCATTTTAAAATCACAATTGTTCTTATGTTTTCTTAAATTACAATTAAAATCACCCACCACCATGTCCATATTTACACAAACATATTTAAGAATATTTTTAAACATACTTTCTCTCTCTCTTTTTGTTACATATGCATATAAAGCTATAATTCTATACACATATTTTTTCTATCTCAAATCTATAACTGTAATTTGTCCTAGTTCCACTATGGTTACATCTAATATTTTAATGCTTTCTTGACATCATATACACATGCCTGAGCATGTTTCTTTCCCCATGTTCCAAACTACCGCACCATTCTGAAGTTTTTAATTTGTAGTCTTTCTTCCTCTAATCTGATATCTTCTGAAACAATACTATGTGCATCTACTGCAGCACACCATTGTAATATACCTATTCTCTTCTTAATATTTTTCATACTGTTCACATTTAAAGCTGATATTTTCAGGTTTTAAGAACAGTTAGTATAATAAAATGTTTACCTCTTTCCTTTCTTATTTTCTCTAAGCATTATATTTTTGAATTTTCTTTTCCTTTCTTTAACTCTTTTCCCTATATAATTATTTTTATTTCTTACTGTGCACCAATCAGCTTCTTCCTCACTTGTCTCCTCTGTTTCTTTTTCCTTGTTACTTTCTTTAACTTCATGTACAAGCTCTTTATCAGTTACATCTTTTTGTACATTTTCTTGTATACCACATTTTTCTATATCTTTCTCTTGTATAACTTCATTTTAATTTTCTTGCACATTCATTTCAAATTCTAGCCATGAATGACCAGTATTGTCACATTTTTTGCACTTTAAATCACATTTTTTGCATTATGCCCTATTTTACCACATAACATCTTTTTATCATGTTCATTGATTAAATGATCATTTTTTCCAAATACAACAAATCTTTAATTGACCCCTGTGTTTCACAAAACCCATATTACCATTAACATTAATAATACTAGGTACATGCATAACATTATCATTTTCCATTTTCAGTATTACTCCTCATTCCTATCCCCCAGTCCATAGTCCTCTTTCATCATATATTTTTGTAGTGTCCATTATTTCTTTACAAATAGTTAACAAATGTTCTTTCAGTTCTTTTGCTTCAACTTCAGCTCTGAACTGGATTATTATTCTTTTTTTTTTTGCCTGTAAGAAGCTTACATCACATATTCTGACCATGGATAAATATTTTTCTTGTGTACATATGCACCCAAATTTTTTTCCATAGCCTGCCCAGTTTCACATATCAAGTCACAAAAAAGTATCTTTATTAATTAAAATAAATGCTTTTACCTCTTTTGCTTTGACACCCAGAGGTGGTATGACAGAGTCCCAAGCCTCATACCTGTCCAAACTTTTTTTTCTTTTTTACTGCTCACATGTACTATATACTTCCTTTATGTTTCTTTTATTGCTTCTTTCCTTTTTGCTCTTTTCCAACAGTTTGCGCATAAGGTTTTGGCTCTGGAACTTTCTCTAGCATAGTCTCTTCTTCTCTTTTTTCTATTTTTTCCATGATGTTGCTCCATGAAATAGCTGCTACACTTTCTGGCTCACTTTCTTTTACCATTTCTTCCAAACAATCATCTCGCAACCCCCCGATTGTTGGGTTCTAATTATGCATTTTTCAGAGGTAACTGTTTCTCCTTCAAACAATCTCCACTGAAAGTTTTCCTCTGTAGCCATCTCAGTTGCAGCTATGATCTACTTTTCCTCCAGTGTCAGTGTTTTTTCTACACCCACATCATCAGAAAAAAAAAACTTCTGGTAGTGATTCTACCATTTCAACTACATTTTTAGCAGCTTTCACTCCATTTTCAGCAAAAGCTGAATCAGCCATGTTTTCTCTTTGTTCCTCCTGGCTGCCTCCATGCCTGGACAGGAAACAGGAAGTCAGGATATGTAACACACAAAGCCTTCCCCCAACTACCAAGAGTAAGGGAAGTTCCCCGATGCTGTGGCTAAATGTCTCCCCTGAAAAGAGGCTACTAGCTTAGTGGAACTAGTCCAGTCAACAAAGGCTAAATAAGATTAAATAAAATCTCACACACACAGGCATACATTCAAGCACACTCACATGCACATGTACACACATGCATGTATGTAAAAACAATATTTCTCACTCAGAGTTTCAGGACCTTCCTTTTTACCTAAATGGAGCAGGGCATGTCTTTCTTATGAGACTAATGCTAATAAAGTAAGCCTTGCAATACATTTAAATATGGTTGCCCACTCCATTTTATTTAGTTTGTCCTTCAACAATATTCTGATTGTGTCCACTCATCTTGGTCCCAAATTTTCAATACGGCATCTTTATTTTTTTATTTTATTTAATTTATTTGAATGTGGTAACCAGGTTGCTGGACTGATATACTGACCCTTTTCAGCCAGGACCTGTGCTCTCAGAGCATCAACAGAATAAATTATGTTTTGGGTATTTCTTCATGAATTATGGTAATGTTATTGCAGCAATTTATTTGGCAGGCTCATCTTAAATTCAGTATATGCTGCACAGATGAATTCAAGTGAACTTCTACTAGCAACACTCAAGATATCAGCCCTGGGATAGCTTATATATTCAAGAGTTAAGCCTTGTTGGCACACTATATCAGAGCTGCATAAGGATGTAGAAATCAATATCTAACTCCAGCTATCTTTGTCTGCTCCCCATTTATTTCCTGTCTTAGCACTGTGAATCCAGAATCTTCTAAGCTATGGTGTTATGCTCATTGCTTTTACTACTGCTGATGCATTTTGTAACTCGGATTACATATTAAAGTCATTGAATTATTAATACTGTTGGATGTATAATTGTAGTTATAGCACTTTTACTGTGGCAATTCAGATTAAAAAATTAGACAATTTCAGCACTTGAGTCAACTAAGGTGGGGGGCCCAGCATGACTGCAATTCACATGATCAGAGTTTGAGTAGCAGCTCTGTCTCCTGATAAGCTGGATGGAGAAAGATGGGGCTAAGCAGCTGACTCTAGCTTATACATACTGTGTGTGTGTGGTGGGGGGGTGATCACAATCTGCTCTTCTGCCACCAGTAGTTAGAGGCCTTCATGCAAATAGGTACAAGATCAAGGAAGATGGGTTGTGTTCTACGAAGCCAGTGATGGTAGCACTCATTAGCACATGCTTTTGAAAGAATGCATAAGCATGGAAAAGGCATACCAGGCCCTAGCCATGATTTGACTGCCCATGTCTTAAAAGCCGCACTGGCAGATGCATGCAAAAGCACACAACACTCTCTATGGCTGTTTACATTATGATCCCTTTGGTCAGCTCTCACCTGCATGCTGGGGATACCCAGTACAAAGGTAGGACCAAATGGGATGAAGACCAAGAAAAGGGGCTTGATGGTCTGCAGGCTTTGAGGGAAAAGAGCCAGAAGAAAGAAAATGGGAAATGTGAAAAATCTAGACGTGGGAGAAATAATGTGAAATACAGGAGCAA